>NC_090298.1:57322348-57625378 GCF_039906515.1 Pseudorca crassidens
ACAAACACAAACACATACACCTGCAAACAAACAAAAAACAAGAAGTGCTACAAAGAGGACTTCCCTGGGGAAGTTCGAGCCCTCATCCGGGAAGATCCCACATGCCGTGGAGCAACTAAGCCTGTGTGCCACAATTACTGAGCCCGAGTGCCACAACTACTGAAGCCCACGTGCCTAGAGCCCGTGCTCCGCAACAAGAGAAGCCACCAGAATAAGAAGCCGTACACCACAATGAAGAGTAGTCTCGCTCACCGCAACTAGAGAAAGCCTGCGTATAGCAACGAAGACCCAATGCAGCCAAAAATAAATAAATAAATTTATAAAAGAAAGAAAAGAAAGAAATGCTACAAAGAACAGTTTATAGCTTTTTGTGACAAGATATAAACTAATTCATCTAAAGGATGTATCAGTGAATATGGAGGAAAAAAGAAATATAAGTGAGATTATACAGAAGGTAATGGTTTAGCAGCTTTCTTTTTCTGGAGAGGATATATTTGAAGACATCTTTGAATAAAGGGAAGAAGTGGTTTTAGCTGGCGTGTGGGAAGTGAGAAGAAAAAAAATAACGTATTTTTCTGGACCTTATTTTTTTTTTATAAAACCCTAATTGATGACAGTTTTTTCTTGAAGCACTCTTTTAAAAAGTATATCAAGGCAGATATCCAGTGGAGTTGCAAGGCTAGAAACAAAATTTCATTTCATCACCTTTGGATCTGGTCAGTTTGGCCTAGTCCGGTTGCCTCCCTGAAAATACTTCGTCAGAATTTAGTGGTCTTTCTTTTTTTTTAAATAGATTTATTTTATTTATTTATATTTGGCTGCATTGGGTCTTCCTTGCTGCATTCGGGCTTTCTGTAGTCGCTGCGAGCGGGGGCTACTCTTCATTGCGGTGCGCGGGCTTCTCACTGCGGTGGCTTCTCTTGTTGCAGAGCACAGGCTCTAGGAGCGCGGGCTTCAGTAGTTGTGGCGCACGGGCTTAGTTGCTCCGTAGCATATGGGATCTTCCCAGACCAGGGCTCAAACCCTTGTCCCCTGCATTGGCAGGCGGATTCTTAACCATTGTGCCACCAGGGAAGCCCTAGTGGTCTTTCTTAAAGATTTGATAGAAAACATTGCAGTCATGTCTACAGGATGATTTGGTTGTCTGTTTCCTTCTGCCTGTAAAAAGGGACTGTTTTAATACAATGACCAGATGTCCTGTTTAGGGTGGGACAAGTCTAGATTTTGATAGAATCTGAGTTTTTGGACAATTATATTTCTTGCATGTTTCAGAACTGATGGTGAGAAGAGAAAAAATTTTTTAAAATAATATGTATGTAAATAAATTCGCTTGAAATTTTTATGGGATCCTTATTAGTTAACATTCATATTCATTTAGAGCACCTGGTTAGAACGACGATAACCAAAGAAGGGACTTCTTTATAGAATGAATGTGGCAACTGATGAACACCAGACTATGAAAGAAAAAAAAAAAAACATAAATAAAAGCCCTGGGTGGATGAGTTTAACTTTCACCCTTGACCACTCATCTTCTTTTGACCTCTTCTATTGCTTGTGGCCTCATTTACCTTCCTGCATAACACCTTGTTCATGCCGCTGTTAACAGTACTGTAGTTTACCATTGTTAATAAGTTTACCACAAGTTAACAGTAATTTACCACTTACTAGTTCTGTGACCTTGGCAACTTATTTAATCTCATCGAGTGTATCTTCTCATCTGTAAAATCGGGATAATAATAGTAGTGACCTCATAAGGCTGATGTGAGGATTCAGTGAGATAATACATGAAAGGTGCTTTTATCATGCAGAACTAAAATTGCACATGCAGTTATAATTATTTTTTCCACTAACTGATCAAGATGCTATTAGAGTTATTAACTGGAAATCCAGAATCACTCTCTTGACGTTCTGATTTTGCTCTGGTCCCATGTCCTTTCCTCCACTCAAGGACCACATTTCTATAATTATCTCCCCACTCCCTTCTCTTTGGCTCATTCCCTCTGACACTCAAGCATGACAATACCGCCCATTTTAACGCTCCTTCCCTTTCATTCCTTGTTCCCTTCAATATCTGCCTATTTCACTGCTCCCTTTCACAGCAAAGCTGCTTGAACGAGTTGTCTGTATTTGCTGTCATTACTTCCTCTTCTCTTTTCAAACCACTCCTATCAGGTTTCTTTCTCCACCACTTCAAAGAATCAACACTTGCCAAGGCTGCCTCCATTCTGCTAAATGCAATGGCATTTCTCATATTTGTCCATTGACCAGTTCTTGAAACATTCGCTTGGCTTCAATGCCTTCCTTTTTTCCTGGTGTTTTTTCTATTTTGCTACTCTTTTTTAATCTCCAATGCTGGCTCATCCACTTCTCCTGAAGTATAAGTGTAGAAGTGCTCCAGAATTTTTGGTTCAACTCAATTGTCTCTCTCCTGTGCACTCTCTCTCTCTCTCTCTCCCCCTTCTATGAATTTCATTGTCTCATCTATACATGGTGATGACCCTCAAATTTATGACTTCAATCCAACATCTGTCTTTAGCTCCCAAATCATGTATCGAATTGCCTGATAGCCATTTCCACTAGGCATCTTAAACCTAACATGTCCAAAACAGAACCCTGAATCCTCCTCCCTTTCTCCAAACCAGCTGTTCTCCATACCTTTTCCATCTCTGAGGCACAATTATACACCTAGTTGCTCAAGCACAACTCCTAGGACCATCCTTGATTTCTTTCTTCCTTTCATACCCCACAACTGATCCATTAGCAAATTCTGTCAGCTTTACATTCAAAATAGATCTTGAGCCTGATCACTCCTTACCACTGCCACTGCTGTCACCTAGTCCCTGCCACCATCTTCTCTTGCCAGGGCTATAATGTTTTTTAAGTGACTTCCCAGTTCCTGTTTTTTAAGTGGCTTCCCAGTTCCTGCCCCCGCCCCAAAGCCCTTTGCACAGAGCAGTCAATGTGATCTTTTAAGACATAAATCAGATCGTATCTCTGTTGCTTTAAAACCCTCCATTGGCTTCCTTGGACTGCAACCAATACAACCAGCTTCTCTGTCCTTGACACAACTCTGCCTTCCTCTCTGACCTTCTTCCAATTTATCACTGCCTTCCAATTACACTGCTCTCCTTTCCGTGTATTTTAACAAAACAAGCTCACTGCTAACTCTGGGGCTCTGCACTGTCTGATCCTTCAACGTGAACCTCTCTGCAGATGTTTGCCTGACTGGTCCTTTGGTTCATTCAGGTCTCTGCTCAAATGTCACTTCCTCAGAGAGGCTACTCTCTGTAAAGAAGTCCCTTCTCCCCACCACAATCTATCCCAATTATACTTCATAGCATGTATCACCATCCAAAAAGATCTCACTTATTTACATACTTGTGGTCTCTCTTCCCACACTAAGTAAGTGTCGCAAGAGCAGCGAAGTTATTTGTTTCATTCACTATTATATCCCCAGTATTTAGAAGAGAGCCTTTCTTAATATAGGTGTTAAATAAATGTTTGTTACATAAATGGATGGACAGGGCTCCCTCCTTCTCCTCGTTTGACCAAGAAACTCAGGGACTATGCTTCTTACTGGTATACTATGTTGTTGCTGAAATCTGGTGATACTCAGTGTGCAGAAGGTGCTGGTCCAATGGTGACTGAGATCTCTGTGCAGGCTTCAATGAGTCTTCAAGGGAGACCAAGCCCACTCCTCCATATTTAGCTCAACCAAAGATGCCTCTTTTCTTGGGTTCCTATGGCTACAATTCCTATTCTAGTCTCTATTCTTCCAGTTGCCATACACAGCCACCTCCTAGGGGGCTAGCTTGTCCCAGAAGCACTGAGTTTCAGAATGTGCTCTGGACTCCACTATCCCCACAAACCTCAAACCAGCTAATGGAGAAAAACTTCTATGAACCCAGACAATTTCCTGTCAGTTTCTTTGAGAAAGAAAGAAAGAAAGGAAGGAAGGAAGGAAGAAAGAAAGAAGAAAGAAGGAAATGAAGGAAGAAAGGAAGGAAGAAAGAAAGAAAGAAGAAAGAAAGGAAGGAAGAAAGGAAGGAAGGAAGGAAGAAAGAAAGAAAGAAAGAAAGGAAGGAAGGAAGGAAGGAAGGAAGAATGGGGAAAGAAAAAGAAAGGAAGAAAGAAAAGCAAAAAAGGAAAAAAGAAAAAAGAGAAAAAGCACTAACTGAATTTGAGGCTATTCCTCTGAACAAAGTGATTTGCTTATTTATTCATTTAATAAATGTTTATTGGTTGCCATTGATATACCAGGCACTCTTCTGGGCACATTATTTTGTAATTGTCATCATCTCTATTGTCTTCATCATGAGTCCATATTGCATTGTGAATTTCTTAAGAGCAGAAATACTCTTTTCATTGTATTAGATGCTCAATAATTGTCTGTTGCCTGAATAAATGAAAGAGAGGAGTTAGTTAATGAAAGACTTAAGGAAGATTTGCCCCAGTTACATTCATACTCAGGTAAAAACAAAGAAGAGCGATACTCCTTAAATCATATTATGTTATTACATTAAAATAAATTTTAAATGTTTAATAATTGTCATAATCTTAATAACACATAAACATTTTCCATGTTTTCTTTTGATTTTTGTCCATTTACATGCATATTTTTCACATATTTATATCTTTAATCTATTTTCTATGTTATCTTCTATATTTCCACTTAATATTAATGACAAACATTTTTGTATGTTTTTACCTTACCATCCATCACCTTCCTGTCCATATGATAATAATTTCTCTTTCCTTAATTTTCAAACCGCTGTTGGGTTCCCTGTGGTCACCAGCTCTATAAGCCTATCAGGTATTTTGTGCCAAGATAGCAGGTAAGAGAGTTCCTGGGAAAGTAAACCTCATTGTGAAGGAAGAGATGATGTCACATCAAGAACAGGCAGTCAATCCCAGGTGCGCTCAGGAGAGAGGACAGGTGAGCCTAGCAAGCTGCTTGAATGAGAAGCGTGTGGAGGGCCCCATTCTGCAGTTTGATTAACATGTTTCTACTTCCTGGCCCTCGCAGAGCAGCCTGTCTGGATACCATCTGACAAGCTTTTGCTTTTCTTTCTGTTTTGCATAAAGTTTTTGCTTTCAATATGCTGCTATTGAGTAGGGGAAAATGAGAGAACACCAGATTTCAGGGATCTGCCTGTTTCTCTTCTGCCTTTTAATGGAGCTTAGCTTTTTTCCACTTATTATCAAGTATTATCAAGATCAGTACATAGAAAGGCTACTGAATCTGACACAGGATGCTGCTCCTTGAAGAAATTAGCAAGAAATAAGAGAGGTTTTTTTTTTATAGGAGCTTCCCTTCTGCCACTCTCATCTTGGAAACAAGTGGAAATTCATTTGCAAAATTATATTGAAAATAAATGAGAAAAATGTGTTTCCTTTATAGCCAACACTTTGGAATAGAACTAGTTTTAAATGGTGTAATAAAGAAATGGCTCTTGTAGTTAAATGTTGATTAATATGCTGTGAGCTGTGAATCCAGGATTGGAACTAGGAGATCCAACTAAGGAATGAAAAGGAGGAAGTTCTCTGGGTGCCTTGCCCTCAAATCTTAGAGATATTTTGTAAACCGGAGAATTGAAATTTAGGTTATTTTGTGCTAATTTCTCCTCTTATTTGCTACCACTTATCAAGTTATGTTTTAACAGTCTAAATATGCTTTGAACTGTAAAAAAAAGAAAATTCAACTAAGTAAACTTAAAGATCGAATTGGCTTTATTCCAAGATTCATGAATTCAGCATCCCATCTAACAAGAGTGCTCTCAGGAGCTGTACCAAATGGAAGGCTTTTATAGGCAGAAGGAGGGTGGGACAAAGAAGTTAAAAGACTAGATTATTTCACACAAGGTCACTTTCCATTAGGGGAAGGTATGGGGTCTCAGGCAGATTACCTCACTAGTGCTCATCAGGAAATTCCAGACTGATTGGTTTAAAATTCCACTCCTGTGTGTGCTGAAACTGCAATTAGGTTAGGTATTGAGTCTTGGTGGGGCTTAGCATAAGGGACCCTACTTTGGGGCCTGTTGCTTCTTTTTAAAAATGTCCCCCTTGATCAAACTCTCAGCCTGAGAGATGTGACCAAAATGTAAGGCATTAGCGCCACTCTCACCCACCACTCTATAGTTGTTGCAGCTTTCATTGACCCTGTTTTTTGCTGAATCTTGTGTGGTATTCACAGGTTGCATTTCAGGCTCACATTTTTTGTTGGTCACTCCCTTTATTTCTTTTTCCATGTTCCAGCTTGAGGGAGATCATTCACATGGAGATCATTTGCTTGGTAGTTAGCAGCTGTGAACATGCATTTAAAGCTCTTGATAGAATACAATGCACCACAGAGATTGTCATGATTATTATAGGCAAGATCATCCCCAATATCTAGAGTGTACTTTGGAGCCATGGCCCCCAAGACCTAAACCAATCAAAATCAAGTAAGTCAGAGAAAGACCCCTTGATGGGGTCACCTTTTAAAGCCAAACAGCTTGTTCAGTGATCTTGTGTAACTGAGTTTCAACTTCCCCAGAATTATGAGTCCAGATGCAGCAGGTGGTGGTGGCAGAGACACCTCCTTGTTCACCTAAAGGATAATCAAGGGCTATCCTGTTATCAAGAACAACTTTGGGGACTTCCCTGGTGGTCCAGTGCGTAAGACTCCATGCTCCCAATGCAGGGGGCCAGGGTTCGATGCCTGGTCAGAGAACTAGATCCCACATGTATGCTGCAACTAAGAAGTCTGCATGCCACAACTAAGACCCAGTGCAGCCAAAAATAAATAAATAAACAAATAAGTATTAAAAGAAATAAAAGAACAACTTTGGCCAGGTTGTCTAAGGGTCTGTCTTGCACAGCTATTGCTTTTTCAGCAGACTGCAATATTTTCAAGAGTTAAGGAGAGTTTCCTGATTATAGCCTCATTCGTATTCACTCCTAACTAGGGAAGTAGAGCCCTGCCCAAAGAAGTAAATCTGGAATCATGAATGCCTCCTGGTAAGTCCTTTCAAACTTGATAATGTAAATTCAGGGAAGTTGACCGACGAGGTCTAAGTTTGTTTGTAGACAGAGGCACAGTTAGATAACCTAACTAAGAGGCCTGGTTATGTGCCAGCCTTCTAGGTGTTCACAGGCTCAAGGAGAATGATAATCCCCACAGAAAGAGATAAATCCTATGGGGGCACAAACCACTTCCACTAAGGTGGTACTGTTAATGGACTCATTTGCAGGGAGTGCTACATTTTTCTGTTCAACCCAAGGGTCAGTTAGGTTTTCTCCTAGCCTGAAATAAAAAGTTGTTCTAAATTCCAGAGGTCACCTGCCCCCTTAGCAATGGCCTGGGAGATATGGGTGATGTCATTATCTTTCCAGGCCAATGCCATTGTAAAGGAAAGGAGAGAAGGTTTCATGTTTAGTTAAAATACGAAATCTTGATCTGGCATCTTGAGTGGAAGCAGTCTAGATCAATGCCAGCTACTTCTTTTCTTAGTCAATTTGATTTGAAGGTCTCCAGCATTTATACAGGAGCAGATGGCAGGAGGAGTCTTTTTCAGCTTCGAGATGTATATCCAAAGCCCAAATCCTTGATGTTTGGCTGCCATTTGGGTAGTGAAGAAGGCCTAGTATAGTCTCTTCTAGAGAAATTCGAGGGCAGTCTTTGCTCTTAGGAATGCCAAATTAGAAGGGTGGACAAAAATTGAAAATGTTACTTTGGAGAATTGTAGTCAGATATTTGAGGAAACAAGAAGAATTCAGTTTTTTTCAGATATCTTGTCAGGTTTCAGCTGGGACAACAGTAAATATTTCTGGCAGTAATGAACAATCCTTTGGTTTTAGGAGGCATTCCCAAAGAAGGTGCAGGAGATATTACCTTCCCAAGATCTTAGAGCTACTCCCAAAGATGGCCAAAAGAAAGAAAGACTTAGATAATGACAAAAAAGAAGGCAACAGTTGTCATTGGGAGAGAAAGGATCAATAACCACTGTGTCTGGTTTTGGAAAGAAGGGGATAACATGATATTTTATTTTCCTTTCTCAGTTGGGACCACAGGCTGAGATCCAAGGAGAGCTGACTCTGGGAAGAATTCTCATCCTTTGCCCACTTTTGTCAGTTTTCCCAGGATTCCATCTGCAGGCTCCAGTATTTACCAGAATTTGGCAAGGTTTTCCATTAATTTTATTTTCAGTTTTCCCTTTGATGATTATGGAAATAACATAGCAATTTACCAGAAAAATCCCTCAGAGTCCCAGACAACTTTGGGAAGTTCTCAAATGAGGGCCCTCCTTTGAAAGTAGATATAGGGGTGTTTTTCAGGTCATTAACTTGGCAGACTTTTGCGTATGGTCATGTAGCCTTTTCAGAATGGAAAAACAATTCAGACAGAGGATTACTAGATTGAGTACTCAAAGGAGTATAGAGGGGAGAGTAGGAGTTATGTCAATCCTACAGTCTTTTGTTTTAGGTACCTCATATAGCTTTACTATTTCACTAGTCTTTTACAGCAAATCTTTTTTTTTTTTTTTTTTTTTTTACAGCAAACCTTTTAATGAAGCTGTTTTTGGAATTTTAAAGTCGTTTGGAGGCTTCCGCATACCAATTAAAATAGGTATCCCATTCTGTTTGTTTGATATGGGAACTCTTACTTTTTTTTTTTTTAACATCTTTATTGGAGTATAATTGCTTTACAGTGTTGTGTTAGTTTCTGCTGTATAACAAAATGAATCAACTATATGCATACATATATCCCCATATCCCCTCCCTCTTGCATCTCCCTCCCACCTTCCTTATCCCACCCCTCTAGGTGGTCTCAAAGCACCAAGCTGATCTCCCTGTGCCATGCAGCTGCTTCCCGCTAGCTATCTATTTTACATTTGGTAGTGTATATATGTCAGTGCCACTCTCTCACTTTGTCCCAGCTTACCCTTCCCACTCCCCTTGTCCTCAAGTCCATTCTCTACACTTGTGTCTTTATTCCTGTCCTGCCTCTAGGTTTATCAGAACCATTTCTTTTTAGATTCCATATATATGTGGAACTCTTACTTTTAAGTATACTTTTTAAATGATCTTATCCGATTAGAATATTCTTCACAGTGCCCATTGTAATTCTAGATTGTAATTCCCCTGAGAGCAACAGTTTGGTAGGACCTCAGCCATAGACAGAGTTTAACCTGCATTTTTCTCCAGCCATATCTAGCTGCAAGTGGGGTGCAACCCACATCTCTGTCCAGCCATATTTTGGGACCCCCAACTTGATGGTTACCAAGTCAAATATTTGGGAGACAAAATTCTAGGTTGTCTTTAGTAAGATTTTGCCAATTTTGTAGGTATTTATAGCTTTGGGACTACAGTTTTCAGACATAAAATAAGTAGGTGTTCCAGAAGGTAGCACATTCAACTTGAAACCATGCCCCACAGGGTTAACAGAAGCCGATGTCTTAACAGAAATCCCCAAGTGTGTCTTATAGAACAGCAGATAAGGGAACAGCTTGTTAAAAACTCTTCTGCTTGTAACCTGCCTTTACTGATTAAGCTTGCTTGCTTGCTTGTTTTTCTTTCTTTCATTAATTGCATACCCTCCAAGCTTCACATAGCTTAGATAATATATTACAAGACTTTTTAACCATTAGATAACACCTCTGACCTATGGGTCACTATAATAATGGGGGCTTAAGTTGTTTTCTAGCAATTTGGAGTCAGCTCTTGTCCAGTTCAGGCTGGCTAAAGTTGGTTGGGACCACTGATCCTAAAACTGGGTCTGCACAGGTATCTGATGAATGACCTTTTGATGTCAGAGGGCTGAAAAGTCCACCCTCAAATCAGGCTAAGCATGTCCATTTTTGAGTATGTATCCCATGAAGAAGCATGTAACGCAGATACACCTGCCCAGAATGCTTGTTACCTCACATTTTCCCTACCTCCAATCTCCTTTCCCCACACCTAAGACCACCTTGATTCTTTATCCCATCAATATCTCGAGCCCCTTGCCTTCAGGGAGGTGGATCTGAGACTTGTTCTCCTATCTCTTCTCTTGGCTGCCTTTTGAATAAACACTTTCTCTGTTACAAACCTTGGCATCTCAGCATTTGGCTTGCTACAAGTTGGGCAAGTAAGCCAGGTTTGGTAACAAATTCTGGGTATAGATGATGCCATTTCTTTTAACTAGGCCTTTGGGTTTTGTGGAGCCAAACTATACCTAAGAGAGATATGCTTGTCGAAATTGTTGGGTGTTTCACAGTGTAACTTGTTGCACAGAAATTTCCTTGAGGCTGGTGGGAGACTTAGCATCAAAGCAACCTATTCCATGACCAACTTATCCTATCACAGAAGTCTTCTTGAGGTGGCAAGTACTGTAACAGCTTTTAAATGTGCAACCCATACCCACCAATTTTTTAGGTTTTCTGGCTTCCAAGATCCCCATTAGCAGTAGCTTTTACTGGACCCAGTCCAGTTTTTAAATCAACTCAGTATGATCCTAGCTGGTAACCAACAACAATTCTCATGGATCTTTGGACTGGGGAAAAGGATTAAACTAGCAAAGGAGCCCCATACTGAGAGCCCCCAACCCCCCACAAGGGCTGTGAACCTGCAAGTCGAGGCCACCCCTGCCCAAAGCCCACGCAGGCTGAGGTCAAGCGCAGAAACCCTTGGACTCCAAAACTCACATAATTTCCAAAATCCTTCTGTTACCTCAAAATTCTTAACGAAATGTACCATGACTCCATTTTGGACCTGTTGTTTCTTTTTAATGGGGCTATAACATAACTGCTTGAGCCAGAGTTTAATGGGTACCAGGAGGATGCCCTGGAAGCCAGCATATGGATAGCAGGTATAATTAGAGAGGGCTCCTAAGAGGAAGATGACTTTGCAGGTGTGGGTCACCCAAAAATTGAAGGCCAAATTGTTTAGGGGCCCCTTCCCAACAGATGATCTCCTGCAAGAGACAATCTTGAATATTATTATTTCAATTTTATTTTATTTTTATTACAAAAGATAGCTTATCCTTTAAGAAGCATACTCAAGCCCCCCCCCCAATTCTTTTGAAAATATTTAATGTGAGAAAATTAAATCAAGTAGAACTTAAATAATGACATTTTTATAAGATCTAGCACCAATTAAAAATATGAGTTATTAAGAGAAGAATGGAATTATTGAATAGCCAAAGTCCATCCACCCTGACATTTTGATAGGTTCAATCATTTATCCATTCTTGCACTGAACAGTTACTGAGTGACTATTAAGTGCTAGGTATTATAGACAGTGAGTGAGTGGAATACTGTTGTTACTTATGTACGTTTTCAATAATTTCAGTATGTGTTTGGATAAGCAAGGCCTAAGCATCTGGGGCACAAATACTTTAAGGCATATGAATGAGGCTACTGGCGTAGGGCCTTATCTACACTCTGCATGCTTGGAAACCTCACTTGAGAGGTCAGAATGTGGCTAATACCATCCCCATTCTTCTACTACACCATTTTGTCTGAAGATTAGTCACCTTAATCACTACTATGAAGTCCCACAATTTAAATACCAGGCAATTACAGCGTATGGTGTTTTGACCCTGACGAACCTTGTAAATACCCGAAATATACAGAAGATTTATCTTCATGGCAGGCCTGCGTCTAATATTTATGGGACCAGAGGTAAGAGTACGAAATGGAAGTCAGTGTACCCTGTGCAACTATTTGAATACTGTGCAAAACTTTCAGTGTTGGAACCACAAATTGCAACACTAAAACAAGGAAAATCTCTGCTAGACACTATTTTCTTATGCAAAAAAATATATTTTGTTATGCAAGAATTTACTGCACTCAAGCTGAGAGGAAGGCTTCGTAAGTTAACCAATTTGTCTTCTCTCTTATCTAAGCACTTCTGCTGCTCAGATTCTGCCTGAACTCCAAAGCAGTCTATTTCTGATACGGACAGCTATAGCAGCCACAAATTTTCACTGCATTTGGGATTCCACCTTTTGTTTTGAAGATATAGGCAAGAGATAAATGTTTCCTAGGAGCCTGAATAGTGTTGGTCATGGGAGAGGGTATTGATAGTTATGCGTCAAGTGTTCAGCATCTGTAGCAGAGGCACTCATGAGTTTTTTAAAATAAATTAATGTGTGTATTTGTGATCTGTAAGGTCCTTTAAAGCATGGGGTGCAGGATAGGGGCCTCTCCTGCCCAGGTCTAAGTGCAGTAGTGCTTAGTGATGCTGGGAATTTAATGCCAAGCTCATCGGCCGGGTGATCTAGATGGCTGTATTTTTCTTAGAATTTCTTCAGCATCAAGAAAGATAGTGCTGGGGCTTCCCTGGTGGCACAGAGGTTAAGAATCCGCCTGCCAATGCAGGGGACATGGGTTCGAGCTCTGGTCGGGGAAGATCCCACATGCCGCGGAGCAACTAAGCCCGTGTGCCACAACTACTGAGCCTGTGCTCTAGAGCCTGTGTGCCACAACTACTGAAGCCGGCGCACCTAGAGCCCGTGCTCCGCAACAAGAGAAGCCACCACGAGAAGTCTGTGCACCACAAGGAAGAGTAGCCCCCGCTCACCACAACTAGAGAAAGCCCACACGCAGCAACGAAGACCCAATGCAGCCAAAAATAAATTAAAAAAAAAAAAGACAATGCTAGACTAATGGCTTAGACAATTGTAGCAAATTTCTAAGTTTGACTTTCCCCAAAACTAGTGTAAATGATAGCATTATGAAGACTTTTTAAAGAAAGGAAAAAGCAGACATATACCAAAAAGATGGTAATATTGTGAACCACGTTTCCATTGCCTAGCTCCTAGAATGACCAATTCATGGTCAATCTTGTTTCATTTTTACCCCTACCCATTCCTCCTCCCTCAATGACTCTTTTTTTTTTTTTTTTTGGCAGTAGGCGGGCCTCTCACTGTTGTGGCCTCTCCTGTTGCGGAGCACAGACTCCAGACGCGCAGGCTCAGCAGCCACGGCTCACGGGCCCAGCTGCTCCACGGCATGTGGGATCTTCCCGGCCCGGGTCACGAACCCGTGTCCCCTGCATCGGCAGGCGGACTCTCAACCACTGCGCCACCAGGGAAGCCCCTCAATGACTCATTTTAAAGCAAATCCTAGATGTCGTATTATTACAGCCTATATATTCCTAAAAGATATTCTTAAAAAGATATAATCACAATACCATTATCCAATGATTCCTATTAAACAAACACTTTACAGCTTCATCCATGTGAAAGGCACTGTCTGGTTTTTTTTTTTTTTTTTTTTGCGGTACGCGGGCCTCTCACTGTTGTGGCCTCTCCCGTTGCGGAGCACAGGCTCCAGACGCACAGGCTCAGCGGCCATGGCTCACGGGCCCAGCCGCTCTGCGGCATGTGGGATCTTCCCGGACCGGGGCACAAACCCGTGTCCCCTGCATTGGCAGGCGGACTGTCAACCACTGTGCCACCAGGGAAGCCCCACTGTCTGGTTTTTACTTTTGAGGATGGAAATAATCTGCCATGAAGAAACAGTGGTACAGTGTTCACCGTGTTTGAAGTCACAAGACCCGAGGAGGTGTGATGTGCATGGGCAGTTTAAGCTACACTAAATCTATTTGTCGGTCTTGGCTTCAAGAACTGCATATTTTGGACCTAAATGATCTGGTTTAATTTTTGCCCCTTAACCTCTGGAAAGTAAGGCGTGGGAAGGGGATTTAGTGTCTCTGTTATGCCGAGGCGTGTTTGAACTTGTTTCTTTTTCCAAAATGTACAAGTTGCTAGGAGAACCATGGATTTATATGAACAAGTCCTGCAAGAGACTTAACAACAACAAAAAAAGGCAAAACTGGCTGAGTTAGGGAAATTCGTTGGTTTCGGGTCACGTTCCTGCTGTCGGCAGTCCCGGCTGGTTTGCTCCGGGCGTGCTAGAGGTCAGCGGCCTCCGCCGAGGACTTGCTGCCTGGGTCTCGCGCAGCTCCCAGGGCTCTCAGGCGACAGGGCGTTTCCTCCTTTTCCGGCCTCGGAAAGTTTTGTTTTGGTTCTTAATTCCCTATCAAGGAAAGGCACCCTGTTGACCATTTCTCAGCGTCTCCTCATGTTGGCTAGAGGCCAAGTTTCCCCCATTCCAGCTTGCACCGACTTTGGGAACCTTCGAGATACTCGAAAGCTCAGGAAGCGAGTCTTGGCGAGGAGGAATAGAGGGGGCAGCCTGGCTGTGGGTTCCACTGTTCCTGGCCGGCCCCTCTCTTCGCTCCGTCCCTCAGCCAGTACCCATCGCACCGCGAAGGGTGCGAACAGTCTCCCGGGTGACTGCTCCGGTGCGGCGTTCTCCACCGTTCCCAAGAAAATACTCTTTCTCAGACGAGCCCGCGCTGGAGGGGGAAGGACCGGACTAAGACCCGGCAATGGGGCCCGAGGCGCATGCGCAACCCAGCCTAGGCGTTTGAGTGTTCGCTCCGCAGCGGCGGCCGCTAGGTGGCGCATGCGTCCTGGAGGGTGCGGGCCGGCCTCTGGGAAGAAGGCGACGGCGGCGGCGGCGGCGGCGGCGGCGGCGGCGGCAGCCGCGGCGGCGAAAGGCGGGGGCGCCGTGGGGGCCGGGCCAGTGTTTACGGAGCGGCGGGAGGGCGCGGACGCGGAACCCAGCGCGGCGGCGGCAGGATGGTCATGGCGCATTTCGTTGAGAATTTTTGGGTAAGAGAAGGATGTTGGACATTGTGTGGGTTTCGGAGTCGGAGGGTTTCTGCGCCTGACCTCGGCCTGCGTGCGCTTCGGGCGGCGGCGGCGGCGGCTCCGCGGGCAGGGCCGGCGTCCTCCGACCGCCGCCTGCTGCGTCCCGCCTGGATGAAACCCGTCGGGCGATTCGCTGGCTTGCCGCCCTTGCGGGGGGCGGGGGCTGTCAGCGCGGCCCCTCAGCCCGCGGTGGGGACGCCGAGGGGCCGCCCGCCGCCCGCGCTGGGACAAAGCGCCGGATGGGGCGGGAGACGGCACCCGGCCCCGCCGGAGACTCCGGGCGCCGGGCGCGCTCCGCGGCTCGGACGCGGACGACGGGCCCGCGGCGCGGCCGCCCCCAGCTGCGCGCTGCCGGCGAGTGCGGGTTGGAGCCGGGCGGAGGGGCTCCCCTCATTCCCACCCCGCAGCCCCCATCTTAGCCCTTTGGCCCCCCACCATTTCCCCACGAATTCCCGGGCGGGCTTGGGCTGGATCAGCACTTCCTCTCGGCCTCGCAGCTCGGCTCGTTGGTCTGCGCCCAGGACTTTGCCTCTGGGCCTGTTCACAAAGCGTTTAAAAGTTGAATTTAATGGAACTGGATTCCTTGGGCTTAAATGCGCCGATACGTCTCCCTGTTCTCCGTGCTCCTTCCCCTTCCTCATTCTTTCCACATCCTCCTTTTAACTCAGTATTAGCGTTAGGTGGTTCTCTGAGAATGAGTTCCCAGTCTCCCTGTGGAGTGTTTTTCTGCAGTTATTGTTTGCTGTAATGGGAAGCACAGTTCAGCCATGTACATGAAAGTAGTATGTGTACTCAGGTATCTCAGGAATCCCATTTTATGGCTTGACAGTTGCGAGTGCCACAATTCCATTTTAGTTAAGACGTAGAAATATTTAAAGTGGTACTCTTAAAGTGAATAAGGTATGTCTTAAGTTCTTAATTTCTGAGTGTTTCAAGCATGGTCCTACTTAGTATTGAAATCAGTTCATAGTTATTTGTTTTGAATGTTCCTTGTTTTCCACAATCGACATAAATACTAGACGTTAGGGTGTTTTTTTTTTCCTTTTTTAAGAGATTTATTGAGGTACAATTCACCTGCCGTATAATACACCCATTTAAGTTAACCATTCAAGGATTTTTGTCTGTTCATAGAATTGTGCAAATGTCACCACGCTTTTAGAACAATTTCATCATCTCAGGATGAATACCAGTGTTCATAAGCAATCACTCTACATTTCCTTTTTGCCTCAGTCCTAGGCAACTAATCTGTAGATTTCTGCCTATGTAGATTTGTCTGTTCTGGACATAATCATATAAATGGGTTCATACATGTGGTCCTTTGTGACTGGCTTCTTTTACTTAGCATGTTTCCAAGGTTCATCCAGGGTGTAGCATGCAGTACTTAATTCCATTTTATGGCCAAATAGTGTTCCATTGCATGTGTGGGTGTGTGGGTGTGTCTCTGTATCTATCTATCTCACATTGTATTTATCCATACATCAGTGGTAGACATTTGGTTGGTTGTGCTTTTTGGCTATCATGAATAATGCTGCTATGAACATTTCTGTACAAGTTTTTATGTGGATATATGTCTTAATTTCTTCTGGGAATGGGATTGCTGGGTCATATGGTAACTCTGTTGAATGTTTTGAGGAAGGGCCAAACATTTTCCAAAGTGGTTGCACCATTTTACAATCCCGTTAGCAATGTCTGAGGTTTCCAGTTTTTCCACGTGCTGGACAACACTTGTTATCTTTTTTATTGTAGCGTTGGGTGTGAAGTAATATCTCATTGTGGTTTTGATTTACAATACATGATTTTGTAAGTATTTTCTCCCATTCTGTGGGTTGTCTTTTTCACTCTTTTGATGGTATTATTTGAAGCACAGAAGTTTTAAATTTTGATGAAGTCCAATTTGTCTAATTTTTCTGTTGTCACGTATGCTTTTGTTGTCATATCTAAGAAGTCTTTCCTAACCCAGGATCACAAAGGTTTACTTCTATGTTATTTCTATGGATTTTATATATAGTTTTAGTTCTTACATTTAGGCTTATGATCCATTTGAAGTTAATTTTTGTGTACGGTGCTGGAAGAGGTACAGCTTCGTTTTTTGCCTGTGGGTCTAGTTGTCCCAGCACTATTTGTTGAAAAGGCTCTTCTTTTTCCATTGGATAGTTTTGGCACTCCTTTCAAAAATCAGTTGACGATAGATGTATGAGTTTATTTCTGGATTTTCATTGGTATCCCATCATCTATCCTTATGCTAATACCACACTGTTTCGATTACTGTAGCTTTGTAGTAAGTTTGGAATGGGGAAGTGCAAGTGCTCCAACTTTGTTCTTCTTTTTCAAGATTATTTTGGCTCTCCTGGGTCCCTTGATTTTCCATATGAATTTTATATTTAGCCTATTGATTTTAGACTTCAGGTTTTACAATGGCAATTTGTAAAACTTCTATAAGGATTACTTAAAATTTGGTGTTGTTAGAGTGTTTTGTATTTTTTTTTTAAATTAATTTATGGGTGCGTTGGGTCTTAGTTGCCGCAGGCGGGCTTTCTCTAGTTGCGGTGAGTGGGAGCTACTCTTTGTTGCAGTGCTCAGGCTCTAGACTTCAGTAGTTGTGGCACATGGGCTCCGTAGTTGTGGGTCGCAGGCTCTAGAGCACAGGCTCAGTAGTTGTGGCACATGGGCTTAGTTGTTCCGTGGCATGTGAGATCTTCCAGGACCAGGGCTTGAACCCGTGTCGCCTGCATTGGCAGGTGGATTCTTAACCACTGCACCACCAGGGAAGTCCTGTTTTGTATTTTTGGATGCATGAATGTGTTTTTGAAATTTGCTAACTTAATTCAAAATTGCACGTTAACATTTTAAGGTTATCTTTTGTTTTGTGTTCATTGAGTTTTGAACATAGCCTTTTTTGATGTTTTGGCTATTTTATGAATAATGCTTTATGAACATTTTTTGCAGGTTTTTGTGTGCCCCTTGTTTTCCCTCTTAGTAGAGGCATGGAAATAAATTTGGTTATCTGAAATCTAGAGAGAATCCCAAGTCTAGTTTGTGTTTTAGTGTTTGCCTTCACTTCCAATATTGAGTACAAATAGTTAAAATATACTGCATTTTATTTTACTTCCTGGTTGGGGATGAAGGCTCTAAATTGGATCTTAAAAAGCTCCAAAGGAGGACTAAATGAATTAGGAAACCCTGGGAACTAAATAACTTCTCAGAATTTGTTAGCTGTCTATTTAAGACAACTTAAAAATTTACCTATTTCTGAATCATTTATAAAAAATTTCTTAAAGAATTTGTAATATTAATTTCACTTTTCTCCCCTAATATTTAAAGTGGCACTGTCAAAACAAAATAAAACTTGTCAAAGTGAGGTAATGGGAACCTTTAAAATTTTAGGTTTCTAACCAAACAAGCTGTTAATTGTTTTTTTCCCTACATATAAAAAGACAGATCTTTTTGTTGTGGCATTTTATTAGAGGAAAATTTGAATCATTCAAACTCTCTTCAAGTTATTTTGAAAGCAGCACATCCTGCCTGTTTCTTTATAGCTTTCTTAAAGTAAAACTATATGCTACATTACAAATTCCTTTACCTAATACTATACTTTGAAGAAAAAAAAATATCCCGAACTTCCTACACAGCAGGTGTTTTGTTGCTGATAAGTCAGTTTTTGCCACAAAGTATAGTGTCACAAAGATAATCAAGTTTAAAATGTTTTTCTTTCTATTAAAATTGGACAGCAAAAATAATGTTGATAACAGAAATCCACAGTTACCTTTAATATATAAGAACAGTTAGTCCTTCAAAAGATTATTTAACTTCAAAAAGGTATTGACAAATATTGCACTGAAGAAGTTTCCCCATCTGCTGCTTCTTTCTCAAAGAGTCAAGTACTAGTTTATAATACTCTTGATTATATATGTCAGCCTTACAGTATAGTGATTAAAATGGCTTTATATATTTTTATATAAGTCCAAATTATTTAATTCAAGAGTTAAAAAGTTTTTTTTAAGGAATGGATTTCATAGCGATAATTACTTAAGGGGAGAAAACAAGTGAGCACAGCATACCTGATTTAAATACCTTATAAGCCTCATTTTACATAGTAATCCCAGTCTATATAAGATATAAAGTATTCCCCCAAAGACACCAGGTATTCTTTAGCATACATCACATTGTAATGAAGTGACATTTTTAGTTAGGTGACTTTTTCCAAAGGTCTCCATTCAGCACATCAAGAATGAATGAATAATTATCTTCAGTATTTTTGTTCTGAAGTTTTTCCTTATTTCTTTTTAAAAAAATTTTTTTTTCTGATTAACCAGTACAGAAGTCTCATACCATTTATCTATTGATTTCACTGGTATTGTCATGCTTTACTTTTAAATAAATTCAGAGCACTAGGTTATACAGTTCTCTCTTGGTATCCTTGGGAGATTGGTTCCAGGACCAATACCAAAATCTACATGATGCCCAAGTCCCTTATATAAGAGGCATAATACCGTATATCCAAAATTTGATCTGTCATTACATGGATAAACGGGGAGGATTAAAATGTTTTTAAAAATCTGGAGTTGCTATTAATAGGACTTTGGAATGCAAAACGTTATTATATTTTTGCTTGGTTATTTAGTCAAAATTTAGTATCCTACATGAGAGACTAACAGCCCCCCCCCACACACATATTCTTTGGGGTTATTTATCCATATGAAAATTTTAAAATATACATCTTTAAAAAATTAGTTGAGGCAACCATAGAAACCCAGAATATAGACTTTTTATTACTTGAAATTTCCAAATATTGTAGTTTGGGGTACCTGCTTAGGATCTGATCCCATCAGATGATATACTAAAATTTTTAAAGTGTGTAGGTTTGTATATTTACATATATACAGTAATTAACAAATTTGCAAAATTTACGTGGTTTAGTATTTAAAAGGTACAAAAGGGAATGTAGTATAAAATCTCCCTTTTATCCACCCATCAAGATCTCTCAAAAGGTAATCACTGTTACCAATTTCTTATGTAGCTTTCCAGAAATAACCTCTGTATATACAAGCAAATAACATACATGTTTTGTATAACTGTAAGCCAGTTAGCCATGCCCAAACTATTTTCAACTGCAACAAGCTATGAAAATTCAAACTACAGGTTCATCTAACTTGGTTCAAATAGACTTGACAGGTAGATATTATAAAACTATAGTGTTTAATTTACTTCTTTATTTTAAAATTTTATTTTTGACTGCATTGGGTCTTTGTTGCTGTACTCAGGCTTTCTCTAGTTGTGGTGAGCGGGGGCTACTCTTCGTTGCGGTGTGCAGGCTTCTCATCGCGGTGGCTTCTCTTGTTGCGGAGCATGGGCTCCAGGCACGCGGGCTTCAGTAGTTGTGGCTCGTGGGCTCAGTAGTTGTGGCTCGCAGGCTCTAGAGCGCAGGCTCAGTAGTTGTGGCACACAGGCTTAGTTGCTCCGCGGCATATGGGATCTTCCCAGACCAGGGCTTGAACCTGTGTCCTCTGCATTGACAGGTGGATTCTTAACCACTGTGCCACCAGGGAAGCCGAAAATTATAGTATTTTAGATGGAACTAAATGTTATTGTCACGCTGTTAGGTTTTTTTGGGGGGGGGCGGTGGAAGGGTGCTTTTGTTTGTTTTTGCCTTAATCATTGAAATTGAGAAATTGATGCTGATTTAGTGTGCATAAGTTTAATTTAGGGGAAGGATTTTAGAGGACTGATATGGAGTGATAAAAATTTGCTGTCTGGGTTCTTTTCCAGCCCTACAGACGAAATCCTAAAGGTTCTAATCCTTTCAGAGCTACTTAAATTATTTTGGCAAACGCATGGGAGAAGAGTATGCTTTGTGTCATCCTGCACTTTTGATTACCATAAGCCCTTTGGAAATACATATATATGTATATATTTTTTTGCGGTACGCGGGCCTCTCACTGTTGTGGTCTCTCCCGTTGCGGAGCACAGGCTCCGGACGCGCAGGCTCAGCGGCCATGGCTCACGGGCCTAGCATGTGGGATCTTCCCGGACCAGGGCATGAACCCGTGTCCCCTGCACCGGCAGGCGGACTCTCAACCACTGCGCCACCAGGGAGGCCTCCGGAAATACATATTTTATACACATATACACACACATATTTTGGAAGGAGTTTTTTGAGTCACGGGATATCTCCTGAGATTATCCACATCTTGATTTTATAATTCTCAAACAATTAACAGAAGCACCCTAAGAAGTCTGTATACAAATATAATGGCATGGAGACATACAGAAAAAGGAATAAAGGCTTGGCTTTCAATTTATCTAGTGTGGAAAAATGAAAAGATATTTGAATTGGAAGAATTTTAGTAGGAATCTGGTCCAGAGAGATAAGCAAAAATTGGTCAGATGTGAGGGAAAACAAAAGCAAAACAGTAATGGAGACCTGTAATTACAGTTGACCCTTGAACAATGTGAGGGTTAGGGGTGCTGACCCCTGTGCAGTTGAAGATCAGAGTATAACTTACAGTTATTATAGTTGGCCCTTCCTATCCGTGGTTCCCCCATAACTGCGATTCCACATCTGCGGATTCAAGTAGTACTGTAGTATTTACTGTTGGAAAAAATCCACGTGTAAGTGGACCTGCGCAGTTCAAACCTATGTTGCTCAAGGGTCAGCTGTCTGTCTATTGGTAAAGAGGCTAGAGAATGTTGCTGGAATGGCCAGAGGCAGAGAGGATTAAATTGGGAAGTGATTAGTGAACTGTGTGATGAAGTTGAGGTACACAATTCCCTCATTTCCATCAGGCACATGCTCCTTAGTGGAATTGCAGGAGTAAAATTATGGAAGATATGACAAGCATGTTTGTTTGACTTTAGGGATAAGATAGGAAGGTATGATGTAAGTAAAGCAAATTGGTGGTGCTGGGGCCTTAAATAAGAAGTGTTAGTTTTTAGTTGGTTGAAATAACAGCCAGTGAAGATGTTTTCCTTTTTTATTTATAACTTATTATGTGCTCGTTAAAACACATAAGAAAATAAAAATTACCTAAAGCCTTTTACTCTGTCCTCTAAGATTTTCTTTGGAAGTGTAAAATTCAAAACAGGTTCTACTATATAGTTCTGTATCTTGGTAATTTCAAATGATATTAACATCAAAACATTTTTCTCATGTGATTAAGTATTCTCTGAAAATATTTTCAGTATAGGTTTCATGGAATGGATAAGATGTAATTTTTTTATAGCATTCCCCTTTTGGACATTTAGGTTACTTGCAGTTTTTGTTATTTTCCATTTATGAATTATGAGGACTGGAGATTTAAGTGTTAAGGTGAACAGAATGTCAGATTAAGAAGGTAGCCTTGTGTGTCTTTCCAAGCATAGATTGAAAAGTTTTTGAGAAAGCTGAAATTGTTGTTTTATTTTATTTTTCATTTTGAAAGTAATGAAAACTACATTTATTTACAGAATATTACAGAAAATTTGCAAGATAAAAAATTAGCTCAAAACTATTTGCTTCTGCTATTTTTGTTGTGTCTATATGGTATCTTTTTAGATGGCTTGAAGGGTTTAACTAATTGGAAGAGCTGAGTTGTAATTTAAAAGATTAGGGAGGAGTATTTGAGGGGTGAGAAAATGATTTTTTTTAAGTAATAATATTTGTTTCCTTCACTCAGTCGACAGATGTGTTTGAGTCACCTTTGTTCCGACTGCTGAGCAATGTTCATTCTAGGTTTTAATCACTGTTTTCTGCTTTAGCAATATCTTGCCAAGAGTTCTGAAGAATAGTTTTAGTGATCTTGTGTGAAAATTTTAATACATAAATAGAACATTGATTAGAAGAGATTATAACTTGTGGTTGAATGTCCTGTTTGCCTGTAGAAAAACTGTGTGCATGTATTTTATTCTTTTCTTCCTAGCAGTTTTCAAGGCAGAAATAGACCTGGAGGGCTGTCATTGCATATTTGTTGAATTCCTATCAAAATGTCTAGAAGATTCTTCACTAGAGGGGCCATTCTTCAAAGCAAAAAAATATCTCCAGAATTAGTTAAATGTTTCATCATGTTTTTTCAGAGAAGGCAGGATAAAGTGAGATTACATCAAACACATATTAATGGTATATTTTACAGTGACTTGTCCAAGGTTACCTAATAAATGTCAGTAAGAGCTAGAGTAAAAGGAAAATGTAGAGAGGTAGGAAATGATGATATTTATTTATTTATTTTTGAGGCAGTTTAGAGTTGAGAGGAAGCTTAGGCATGTTACTGCTATTCACATGATAGTACCTCCTGACCCTTCTTTTCTCCTTCCAAAAAAAATTTTTTTTGATTAAAAAGGAAACGAGGTAAAATCAACGTTTTAATGAATAGCCTGATTATACAGTGTACACACTTAATCTTTTGCCTGTTTTTCTAGTTCTCGGACTTATCAAAAGTGAAGAATATCCATGTTTTTAATTTTAGTGTTGGTTTTACTGTTGCTCTTAAAAGGTCTTTGAAGGAGAAGTTTCAAAGCCTTAATTAAAATCTATGGGATTTATAGTTTTGTGCTTTTACACTATTACTTTCTGTGGCTCTCTAAAACCCAGATATGTTAACAGTTCCATTTTCTTTAAAATAGGAATTTCATAGCATTGTTAATAGAGGAGTGCATTTTTTTCTTCAAGTGGAAATATTTTGATCGTATTTTATGTCTATTAAAATTTTTTTAAAGTATAAAGTTATAAGATCAACCAGAAAAAGATGTTTTGAGTTACCAAAATAGATTTGATGACTTAAACTTTTTAACTTGAAATTTCAAGGATATCTCACTTGTCGACTCTATATTAGACCAGAAAAAAATCTGTACATTATTAGTGACTTGGTGACCTTACTTATAACTTAGTTATCTTTTCAGCTAAATTTCACTTTAATTGATAATTTAGATGCAAAACAATATGCATAACATGATCTCATTTTCATATTAAGCAGTAAAATATTTCTATATGTATGCAAAAAGGAATCTGGACTGATATACATCAAACTGTTAATTGCAGTCATCTTACTTCAATTAGAGTATTTAGGGGACACAAAGGTACTAAGTTTGTGTTCTCTTAAAGGACCTGTATGATTCTGGATTTCCATCTTTAAAGGATGATAAAACTTTTTTTTTCCACTTCATATTAGGAATTATTAAAAAGATTTTTACACCTGTTTATATTGGATTATAACAAGATTTTATTTAGCTCAAGTCACATTCGGGAAGCTTTGTATGGAAATGCTACCTGTTTGCAAAGTGCCTTGAGATTGGCAGAGAAAAGATCCTGTCTTGGTGTAAACCTTCATTGTAATTGTCCTCCTTGGGTCAGCAGTGGTGTTAGTAGCTGTTTTTGTCAGTTAATACTGAAAATTTCCCTGCTAGAATTTATTGATTAAAAATATTATTTATTTAACTTTTTTGACAACTTTATTGAAATATATTTTGTGAACCATACAGTTCATCATTTAAAGTGTATAGTTTAGTGGTTTTGGTAATGTTCACAGATACGTGGAAACCATCATCACAGTCAGTCTTAAATTACCTCAAAAATTTTCATTACCTCAAAAAGAAATCCCGTACCTTTTATCACCCCATGTCTCACCTTCACCCCACCTCAAGCAATACACTAATCTACTTTCTGTTTCTATAGATTTCTCTATTCTGGACTTGAATATGAGGGGAATCATATAGTATATGGTCTTTTGTGACTGGCTTCTTTCTCTTAGCATAATGTTTTCAAGGTTCATCAATATTATAGCATGTATCAATATTTCATTTTTTGTTTTCTTTTTTATAAATTTATTTTATTTTTGGCTGCGTTGGGTCTTCATTGCTGCGCGCGGGCTTTCTCTAGTTGCGGTGAGCAGGGGCTACTCTTCGTTGTGGTGCGCTGGCTTCTCATTGCAGTGGTTTCTCGTTGCGGAGCACGGGCTCTAGGCGCGCGGGCTTCAGTAGTTGTGGCACGCGGGCTCTAGAGCGCAGGCTCAGTAGTTGTGGCACACGGGCTTAGTTGCTCCGCGGCATGTGAGATCTTCTTGGACCAGGCTCGAACCCGAATGTTTCATTTCTTTTATGGCTGAGTAAATTCCAGTGCATGGGTATATCACATTGCTTATCCATTTGTTAGTTGATGGACATTTGGGTTGTTTTCACCTTTATTATGAATAATGCTGCTATAAACATTAGTGTACTGATTTTTTTGTGGACATACGTAATTTCTTACATGTTGATTAATGAATAAGCTAGCTGAAAATAAGCTCATCACTGATGAGTAAATACCTACTCTTAAAAATCTAGCTATTCAGGTTTGGATTTCTTTTTGGTGTTCTAAAATTGACTGCAGTGATGGTGGCACAAGTCTGTAAATATGCTAACATGTTTTGCCTTGTACACTTTAAATGGCCAAATTGTATGGTGTGTGAATTATATCTCAATAAAATTGTTATTAAAAAGAATACGGCTTCCCTGGTGGCGCAGTGGTTTGAGAGTCCGCCTGCCGATGCAGGGGACACGGGTTCGTGCCCTGGTCCGGGAAGATCCCACATGCCGCGGAGTGGCTAGACCCGTGAGCCATGGCTGCTGAGCCTGCGTGTCGGGAGCCTGTGCTCCTCAACGGGAGAGGCCACAACAGTGCGAGGCCCGCGTACTGCCAAAAAAAAAAAAGAATAAAAATTTGATCAGTAGAAGAAAAAATATTGGCCGTTGATAATCAAGATTTTATATCAACAGTTGTAGTGTACTTGGGAGAAAATAGCATTTTACAACTGCTTGTCAGTATAGTTTTTAGCTCTGTTACTCCTGTATTAAAGACTTGACCTGTTTATTATTTTTTTTATTAGAAAGTTAACCTATGCTCTGAAATGAAATTATTCCATTTTCCAGAGATAATTTGCTGTTAATAGTTTGCTGTATATGCCTTCAGATTCTGTTTGTATGCATATATGCAACCTGTTATTTTTTCAATGGAAATGAAATTTTACGTATACTGTTTCATACCATGCTTTAAAACAAAATTTATTGAAGCACATTTTACATATCATAAAATCTACCCAATTTAAGTGTACAATTCGTTGATTTTTAGTAACTTTACCGAGTGGTGCAGCAATCATTAATTTTGGAACATGATCATCCTCCCAATAATTAGATCCCTCATGTCCATTGACAGACAGTTAATGCTCTTTTCTACCCTCAGCTCTAGGTGGCCACTAATCCACTTTCTTTCTCTATAGATTTGCCTGTTCTGAACATTTCGTATAAATGGAATCATACAATATACGGTCTCTTGTGTCTGGCTTCTTTCAGTTAGTAAAGTTTTTATGAGGTTAATCCATAAAGTCATATGTGTCAGTGTTTTTTCCTGTTTATTGCTGGTTTGTATTCCATTGTGTGGCTCTACCTCATTTTGTTTCTCCATTCATCAGTTTGGGACATTTAGGTTGCTCCCAACATTAGATTATTTTTGGCTTTTATGAATAATTACAACTTGCTCTTTTTCTCACTGATATTATGTATATCTGGGCAGATTTAAGAAATTAATACTTAAAAATGTACTGCAATTTTTTTTTACTGCAGTTAAAAAACACTATATGTATTTCATTGTAGGATATACTATCATTTGTTTAACCAGTAATGTTAATGGATGTTTCTGAGTTCTGTTTTTTCACAATTATAAACAGTACTGCAGTGCATATTTTTCCACATTTATCTTTGTATGTGTGTTTTTGTGGTATAGATTTCTAAAAGTGGAATTGCTGGATTAAAGGGTGTGCACATTTACAGTTTTAGTAAAATATTGAAGACCAG
Organism: Pseudorca crassidens; assembly: GCF_039906515.1. Taxonomy (NCBI): domain Eukaryota; kingdom Metazoa; phylum Chordata; class Mammalia; order Artiodactyla; family Delphinidae; genus Pseudorca; species Pseudorca crassidens. The sequence goes on from NC_090298.1 coordinate 57,348,828, forward strand.
AAAACATCTTTAGCTAAAATTCTTTTTGATAATAAAACTCTGTCATCAACTTACTTGTACATTTGTGTATTTTAGTTAGCCAAGAAAAAGCAAGTTCTGCTTGCTTGAGTTAACAGAATATGTTAAGAAAAAAAATTTTTTGTGTCGAAAATGATAAACTTGTGGTTACCAAAGGGGAAAGGTGTGTGTGTGGGGGGGATAAATTAGGAGTTTGGGATTAACATACACACACTACTATATATAAAATAGATAATCAACAAGGACCTACTGTATAGCCCAGAGAACTCTACTCAATATTCCGAAATAATCTATACAGGAAAAGAATCTGAAAAAGAATGGGTATAGTTATATGTATAACTGAACCACTTTTCTGTACACCTGAAACTAACACAACAGTGTAAATCAACTATACCCCAATATAAAATAAAAATTAAATTAAAAAAAGAGAAAATGATAGGAACATATCCACTTCAAGGTCAAGGGTGATAAAATGGATATGTAATTCAGAAATATTTACTGTTATTTTACTTGTCTTTGAATTAGACTAAAAACATTGATGGCTATTAAAAAATTAATAGAACCTACATGGGGGTACTTTTAGTTAAAAAAACCTGGGTAATCGCAGATGGTGACAGAAATATGAGTTACGATTGCCAGTTTCAAGAGTGGTCTTCCCCATTTCCCCAGAATTTCCATTTTTTTTTTCAGGTGAAGACACTGAAGCCACTTGTCTCCTACTGTATTTTTTGACATATGTATGTATTTTGACATATGTATGTATGTATGTATATGTGTGTATTTAATACACTGTCATCTCTTATGAAAAGCTGTAAAGTAAGTTTTTGACAAGGTGACAATAGGCCTGGGTTCTTGGTATTTGACTTTGAAGTTTTTTCTTTTTAAAGATACATGTATATTTGTGTGTGTGTGTGTGTGTGTGTGTGTGTGTGTATGTGGAGAGAGAGAGCTATTTGAAGTATTACAATTTTTGTTTAGTTTGTGCCAGAGAAAAAGTTAATGATCAATAAATGTTTGTGTTAATAGATTTATGAAATTAAGAAAACAGTGCCTAGAATCAGGCGTATTACATTTTTTAGAACTCAGTAAATGGATGAATACCCAAATAGGAAGAAATGACACATGGATTTGTAATCATGCAGCGTGTTTATGGGTAGTCGTTAGTGCCTCTTGAAGCAGACCTTTTCAGCTTCACATCCTCATTGGTATTTTTCCTTCTCTTTCCAAGTGAAGACCTGAGGGATGGAATAGCTAGTACTGTTTCCTAAGGTATATTATATTACTGTTACTGTAATAATATTGTTATATTGAATGGTAAAGAAATTAATAAATCTCATTTCCTCTCTTGGTAATTTCAAGTAATATGCTATTTGCATATCTGAACTTCCCAAATAAAGAGCTTACTTTTTGAGAACTTCTTAATAAGAACCTAGATTTCTGAATGTAATTTAACCATTGTTTTTTGGCTGTGGTTGCGTGGCTTGCGGGATCTTAGTTCTCCTACCAGGGATCCAGCCTGGGCCCCTTGCAGTGGAAACGTGGAGTCCTAACCACTGGACCGCCAGGGAATTCCCCCCCCCCCCTTTTTTTAACCTTTCCTTGATTGATTAATGTTTACAGTACTGTAACAGTGAAACAAAATGCTCAGGACCTTATTGCCCCAGTTACTAGATGATCTCCAAGTTTTCTTGTTTTCTTTTAAAAAGAGAGATGGTAAATATTATTTCTTCTATCGGTGTGCTTGTGTGAATAGCCCTTCAGTACCAGCTCATTTTTAATTTGAATATGCATGATGAATATGCATAATACACATTGGGAACCCAGGTAACCTGACTTGTTAGAATTATGTGCAAATGAAGACTGGTAGTTGTCAGGGGAGAACTTTGGGGACTGAGAGCTCCAGGCTTTGGATTTTATAGTTTTAGATTTCAGATTTGTTTTTTTCAGGGTTCATGACTATGTTATGGGAGTTGGTGGATAGTTTAATTATTTGTAGTTTCTTTATTATATTCAAGTAATGGAATGGATCCCTTGGAGGATTCAGGCCCTTGATTATTTTGTCTATAAATTTACTAATCTGCATGATGATGTTATTTTTGCTTGCTATAGACTAGTATTAATCGTTATTTCAGAAAATATTATTTTGACTGGAATAAATTTGCATGAAAAACCCAGAGAAAGTAAATAACTAAAGTTAGATCACAGATTTTTTCTTAATTTTAAACATGAAAAATTGTAGAAGCCAAATGGATGTGTTTAGATTTATAGGAGACTGTAGTTTTATTTTATATTCTTTTTTTTTAAAATTTATTTATTTTTGGCTGTGTTGGGTCTTTGTTGCTGCGCGCGGACTTTCTCTAGTTGCGGCGAGCAGGGTCTACTCTTCGTTGCGGTGCACGGGCTTCTCATTGCAGTGGCTTCTCTCATTGTGGAGCACGGGCTCTAGGCGCGTGGGCTTCAGTAGTTGCAGCATGCGGGCTCAGTAGTTGTGGCTCACGGGCTCTAGAGCACAGGCTCAGTAGTTGTGGCACACGAGCTTAGTTGCTCTGCGGCATGTGGGATCTTCCTGGACCCGGGATCGAACCCGTGTCCCCTGCATTGGCAGGCGGATTCTCAACCACTGCGCCACCGGGGAAGCCCTATTTTATATTCTTGATAAATGGAAATGGATGTTCAAATGCTAGGGATATTATTTGTATTATTACAAATATGATGTTTTAATTCATTGTATGTATAACAGTCTAATTACTTGCTATATTAGCTGACAGGTTTATTAGGGATCACTTCACCTTAGCGGGAAGTTCCTATAATATGTTTCCTGTTTTTGGTGGACTGTGGAAAATTAAGTTTCAGTTTGCATAACACTTGCTTACGGCATTGCTTTCTATTTCCAACAAATATATTCAATTCTTCATTATCGTCACTGAAGAAAAATAAAAACTGCTAACTGTAAAAAGAGTTGTTGAGCTTAGTTTATAAATAGTCTTTCATTTCACGTATAAAATTGATATTTCTGATATTTTCTGTGTTATGACTTGCTAATTTAGCTTTATATTGGATTAAATGGCATTAGGATTTTCTAGGGTTGTGTAGTAGTCTAGTTGTGTTAATTTCCCATTAGTTGAGGACTAGCCAATAGACTGTTACTGCTCTTTTATTAAAATTTTATCTCCTTTCTCACATCTCAAGTTGTTTAAGTTTATTGAAAGACTTAGATTAGTGATTATAAAGTGTTTTGTGGTATTTAGTGCTTATGTGATTAGTAAATTCTGTCTTGACTCAGAAGTCAAGATTCAGTTATTTTAAAGTACAGACTCTGAGTTAAATAATCAGGAATCTCTCAATGCAGGTTAAAGGAATTGACATGGGATTTGGTAATGTATTTTAAAAGGTCCATGTTTATCTTTTCTAAATTATGCTGCATTTATTTATTAAAAATTCAGATGAATTTCATTAATATATCTTTATGAGTAATTATAGAATGTATTATGTGTGTATTGTGTGTATATGTGTATATAATATATTGTAAACTGTATCAAAGCATACAGTATTCCTTTGATACAGTTTAAAGTTATACAGTTAGAGCAACAATGGTTAAATTAAGGAAAAACAGCTCATTTGAGCATTAGAATTGCATGTTAGTTATTCTTAAGTCATTTTGATCTCTTTGTTAAACTAAAAATCTTCTTAAATTTTAGGGGGAAAAAAATAGTGGCTTTGATGTCCTTTACCATAATATGAAATATGGACAGATATCGACAAAAGAACTAGCAGATTTTGTAAGAGAAAGGTATGTATTTTTTAATAAGTCATTTAACAATTCATTATCAAGATAAATTTCAGAATATAAATAATTGAGAAAATTTTAGTTGGATTTAGATAAAAGTAATCAGTTACACTTTTAAAAAGTATACTATAGTTATACTTTAAAGTAGTGGTTCTCTGTCATCTACACACTGAGGACTAAATAGTGGCTGTCAGTGGCGTTGATAAACTCCTGATTTGCAAATCACTGCTTGAAAATATTATCTATATATTTTTCATTGAATATGCTAGCAAGGTGATACAGTAGAAAAACTGAGGAATTTTGTAGGATAAGATATTACCATTTCTCTAAACAAATATGTCGCTAAACAAACTTTTCAAATAATTTGAAAAGACTGTTTTCTGAACTTGTAGTTTAATTATGTATTATTATAACTTTTATATTTAAAGAGTCCTAAGTACATGTTTTTAAATTGTGTAAATTTAGAAACATAATTTTTTATTACTCTTAGAATACAATAGTCAATTACCACCTATTAAAATCAGTATAATTTTTTTTTGAATTCTATTTTTTTATACAGCAAGCTCTTATTAGTTATTATTTTATATATATTAGTGTATATATGTCAGTCCTAATCTCCCAATTCATTGCACCACCACCACCCTGCTTTCCCTCCTTGGTGTCCATATGTTTGTTCTCTACATCTGTGTCTCTGTTTCTGCCTTGCAAAGCAGTTCATCTGTACAGTTTTTTCTAGATTCCACATATATGCGTTAATATATGATAAAATCAGTATAATTTGATTTGATTAAGGCTATTTTGTGGCTGGACCCACTTGGTAATTTTTATGTGAACACATTTAAAATCTTTACGTTGCTAACATAGGGATACTTTGCCTTTAGATACAGTACTTCATTCATTTATTTTTTCAATATATATCCCATGTCTGCTGTGTGCCAGGCACTTGTCTGGATTTTGGGGTTAAAGAGGCAGCTTCTGCTTCATGGAGTTTGTCAGCTGGTAGGAATTGGGGAACAAACTATTCCATGTTAGACAAATCCTCTTTGACTTCCATCTTTCTACTGGAGTTAAAAGGGGGACCATAAAGCCCTAAGTGCTATGGATAAAGTTGTCCCTCACTGGCTCACTTTTCATCACTAGCCAATAGTAAAAGTAAAAGGAGAGACTCTAGTACTCTGCATCTCCCGGCACATCCCCTAGCCTCCTTCTCCCCCAATACTTACATCACTACTATAATTATCTACCTTGAGACCAACAGAGCAGTGGTAATTATGCTTTTTAGCCCTATTTATGTCAGTTAAGAAGTCCAGGACTCCCGGGTCATCCCTCCTTTGCTCAGAATCTGACCCCTTAATGATTCTGTGGGCAGTGAGACACCTCCTTTCACTCCCCCTTCCCTACTTTATTTTTCTTCATAGCACTTAACAACCACCAGATACAAGTGATATTTTACTTATTTATTTGTCTGTCTGTTTCTCCCCACTAGACTGTAAACCCCACAAGGTCAGGGATTTTCTTTTTTTGTCTTTTTTGCTTATTGTTCATTCTCCTGCACTTAGGATAGAGCTCAGCCCTTAGTAGGCCCTCAGTAAAGATTTTTTGATAGAATGAATTTCTAACATCACTGTCCTAATCCAAGCTATCATTATTATTGCCTGGACTGCAGCAGTAGCACCTAACTGGCCTATCTACATTCATTCTTGTTTTCCTGCAACTTATTCTCTGTACTGTAATTGGAGTGTTTTTTGTTTTCTTCAAACTACAGATCAGTTTGTTACTCCTTGTTTAAACCATTTCAGAAGCTTCCTATTGCTCTTAAGACAGAACTGTGTGGTCTGATCCCAAATTGCCTTTCAAGCTTTAGCTCACACTAGACTCCTCTTTATTCAGACTCCTTTTTCCTCTCCAGAGACATTGGCTATTTTATTGGCAGGCTTTTTTTCAGTCCAGATTTTGTACATGCTTAGTCCTTGTTTGTACATGCTGACCTTCCGAGGTCAGCAGTGTGCTCACTTCTCCACGGATGCCTTTCCTAATCTCTCTGACTAGGTCAAAATCACTTATTGTAATCTCTCTCAACATCATATATCTCTTTGTAGTATTTATAAAATGTTGTAATACTCATTTTTGTTATTTGTTACTGTTTCTGTTCCTTATAGGGGAACAGTATACAAAATTCTGTTGTATCCAGTGCCTAGCACAGAGCCTGGCACAATTGGATACTCATATTTCTTGAAGGAGCGAATGATAAAGAAAGGAAGAAAAGATAGACATAAGCATATGCTATGCACTAAGGACTTTGCATACATTATCTCATTTAACTGTCAAAACTCTAAGTCCTATTTTATAGATAAGAAAATTGGGACCCAGAAAGGTTAAATAACTTCTTAACTTAGTCATTCAGACTTTCTTTCTCTCATATCCTCATCCTCTCCTCCCCACTTCCATGCTCCCTTCATTTCTCCTCCCTTTTTCCTTTGCTCCTTTCTTTCTTCCCTCCCAACAGCTTTATTGAGGTATAATTGACACACAATATGCTGCACATATTTAAAGTGTACAATTTCATACATTTTGACATATGCATGCACTCATGACCATCACCACAATCAAGATAGTGAACATATTCATCTCTCCTTTGTAATACCTTCCTTCTGTCCCCCCCCATCCATAAGCAACTACTCATCTGCTTTCGACACTTTGGTTAGTTTGCATTTTCTAGAATTTTATGTAAATAGAGTCATATAGGATATACTTGGTTGTCCAGTGCTTTCACTCAGTATAATTATTTTGAAATTGGTCCATGTTGTTGCATGTATCAGTAATTCATTCTTTTTTGTTATTGAGTAATATTCCATTTATGGATATATTGTAATTTATCTGTTGAAGGAAGTTAGTTGTATCTATTTTTTGAACTTTGTAATGAGTGTATCAATTTAATCATAGAGTAGATATTTTTTCTGACTCCTGTTACTCAGCACTTTTGTGAGATTCGTGTTGAATTTGGTATAATTTATTTACAATGCTGTTTAATATTAAATTATGTAAATTTACTAAATGTATTTATCTACTATTGTTGACAGACATTTGGGATGTTACCAGTTTTTTTACTGTTACAAGTAATACTGCTTTGAATATTCTTGCACACGTGTCTCAGTATACACATATTTAGATTAGTGATTTACCCTGGAGTAGAATTGCCAGGTCTTAGAGCATGTGTATGTTCAACTCTAGTAGTTAATGCCAAAGAATTTTCCAAGGTGGTTGTACCAGTTTACACCAACAGCAGCCTTGTTGGAGGGTTCCAGTTGCTGCATGTCCTCATCAACACTTGGTTTTGTCTGTCCTTTAATTTGAGCCATTTTGATAAGTAGTACTCTCTCATTGTGGTTTTAATTTGTGTTTCCCTGATGAATAATGAGATTGAACATCCTTTCATATTGCATCTTTTCTTTTATGGCCATTTGCGTCTTTTCTTTGCATCTTTCCTTTTTGCATCTTTTCTTTTATGAAAAGATGGCCATTTGCATCTTTTCTTTTATGAAGTATCTCTTCATCTTCTGCCTATTTTTCTGTTTTTTTTCTTCCTTTTAAAAAATAAATTGAAGGAATTCTTTATATATTCTAGATAAAAGCAGTTTGTAAATTATGTGTTGCAAATTTATGTAAATGAGTTTGAGTTTTATATGTCGTCTAGCAGCCTGGTGATTCTTGTTTATTCTGTTAATTTTATTTATCTGTACATTCTTTTGGATTTTCTGTGTGTGCAATCATCTTGTGAAAATGACAGTTTAATCTCTCCCTTTTTAATACCTTTTTATACCTTTTATTTCTTTTTCTTATTGCCCTGGCAAATACTTCCAGTGTAATGCTGAATAGAAATGGTGATGATAGGCATCCTTATCTTGTTCCCAGTCTCACATTTCACTCTTAAATATTTATTCTAGTTTTTTTCCCTGCTATTTATCAGATTATGGAAATTCTACATACTATTTTGGTAAGGCTTTTGTTTTCCTTTCTAAAAAAATCATGAATGGATGTTTTCTTTCTTTTGTTTTCTTTTGTTAGTCTGAATTACGTTGAATTTTGAATGTTAAACTAACTTCCCTTTCCTGGTATAAACCAAACTTGGTGGAGATGTATTATTGTTTTTATACATTAGTAGAACAGTTTGCTACTATTTTATTTCTTATGTTTGCATCTGTATTTATCAGTGAGATTGGCCTGAAAATTTCCTTTCTCTAAATATCCTTCTTACGTTTTACTAATCAAGGTTTGTTGGCTTCATTAAAAGGGGTTGGGGAGTATACCCTATTTTTGTATTCTCTGGAAAAATTTGTGGGAGATTATAGTTTCTTCCTTATGTGTTTTATAGAATTTGCTGGTAAATCCATCTGGGCTTGAAACTGTCTTTGTAGGAAGGTTTTAATATTTAATATTTAATTTTTTAAATAGTTACAGGACTATTCAGATATTGCAGCTCTTCTGTGAGTTTGATAAGTTATATTTTAAGGAGTTTTCCTATCTCATGTAAATTTTCAAATTTATTGCCAAAAAGTTATTCTTAATATTCTTCAATGAAGTTTTAAAAATGTCTACAGGATCTGTACTGACATCCCACTTTATTCCTGATATTGGTTATTTGTGCCTTCTCCCTTTTTTCATGATCAGTCTCATTTGATGTTTGTTTGTTTGTTTTTTTTGGTACGCGGGCCTCTCACTGTTGTGGCCTCTCCCGTTGCGGAGCACAGGCTCCGGACGCGCAGGCTCAGTGGCCATGGCTCACGGGCCTAGCCGCTCTGCGGTATGTGGGATCTTCCCGGACCCGGGCACGAACCCGTGTCCCCTGCATCGGCAGGTGGACTCTCAACCACTGCGCCACCAGGGAAGCCCTGTTGTTTTTAATAGTGTGTACAAAGAACCAATTATGGAGTTTGTCTCTTTTTGTATATTTATATTCTGTTTCATTAACTTCTGTATTTCCTTCAACTTTGCGTTCAGTTTTCTGTTCTTTAAATTTGGGAGGATTGATGCTTAACTTAATGATTTTCAACTTTTTTTCTTTTCTGACATATTCATTTAACTCTATAAATTTCTCTCAAGCATAGCTTTTGTTCTACTCCACTAGTTTTGAGAAATAGGATTTTCATTATACTTCGTTTAAATTTTTAAAGTTTCATTGTGTTTTCTTTCTTGCCTCTGTGGGTTATTTAGAAGTGCATTTCTTAATTTCCAAATATGTGTTGATTTGTAAAGGTATATTCTTCCTGTTGATTTCAAGCTTAATTACATTGTGATTAGAGAACATACCTGTATGATTTCAATGTTTGGAAATTTTTGTTGACACTTGGTTTATGGACCAGGGTAGAGTCAGTTTACTAAATATCTCTATGTACCTGAAAATATTTTGTATCTGTTGGGTATTGAGTTCTATATGTATTTATTATGGTAAGTTTGTGAATTCTGTTGTTTAATTCTAATATATCCTCACTGGTTTTTGTTTTTTAATCCTGCTCATTTTATCAGTTCCTGAAAGAGCTGTTTTGAAAATCTTTCATATTGATTGTGAATGTTCATCCATGTAGTACTGCCAATTTTTGCTTTATATATTTGGGGCCATGTTAGTCGATGGATAGAAATTTAGAACTATGACATCTTCAGGTGATTTGAACTTCTTTTTTTCATTCATTATGCAGTGTCCTTTTATGTCTCTAGCAGTGTTTTTGCCTTGAAGTCTTCTTTGTTGTTATTAAAGTGTCATCTGTTTGCTTTTGGTTAGTGTTTGCATTTTTTTCCTTAGCTGTGTTTTTGTGGTGTAGATATGTTTCTCTCTTGTTTTTAAAGCCATTTTCAAAATCTATATTGTTTAACTGGAGCATTTAGTCCTTTACATACAGTATATTTGCAGATATATTTGGGTTCAAATTCGTTGTGTCAGAGGTTGTCAAACTTTTTGTGTAAAGCCTTTGTGTGTGGTCTGGTCTCTGTTGCAACTATTCAGCTCTGTTCTTTTAGTACAAAAGCAGCTGTAACCAACACGTAAATAAATGAGCATGGATGTATTCTAATCTTTATTTATGAAGACAAACAATTGGCTAGATTTGCTGACGGTGCTGCAGTTTGCTAACCCCTTTAGTATTTTTTTTTCTATTTATCCTACTTGTTTTATATTTTGTCCTCCTCTTTCTTGCCTTTTGGCCTTAAAAAGTTTTCTTTTATTCTATTAATTTTTTTTCTTCTATCACCTTAGAAGTAATAGCCTCATTCTTTTAGTAGTTATCCTAGAGATTATAACATATTTCCTTGATGTATTAATTTCTAATAATAATTGGTACTTTTATCATCTTCCTGAAAATGCAGGAACCTGAGAACACTATCACCTACTGACTTACATGCTTTATATGCCATTTGTGTGTGTGTGTGTGTGTTTAACTTTTTACTCTGGAAATTAAAAGTTTTCTATTTTTAAAACACTTTTTATTGTGGAAATATACACATATATGCCATTTTTGTTGTGTGTTTCTTTAGCTTTTTATTTGAAAAATTTCAAACTTAGCCAAAAAAATAGAGAAAGTATTACAAACCACTAAGTAATGAACTATAATATAGTTTCAACAGTTTTTAGTATTTTGACAGTCTTGTTTGAAACAGTTCCCTGACATCAAATTATTGCATCCATAGATACTTACGTATGTGTTTTTTTTTTTTTTTTAAATGTGCAGCTTGATCCTATGGACAGGTCTGTACGCCAGAGTTTTTTTTTTTTTCTTTTTCTTTTTTGGCTGTGTTGGGTCTTCGTTGCTGCACGTGGGCTTTCTCTAGTTGCGGCAAGTGGGGGCTACTCTTCATTGCAGTGCGTGGGCTTCTCTTGTTGCGGAGCACGGGCTCTAGGTGCATGGGCTTCAGTAGTTGCAGCACGTGGGTTCAGTAGTTGTGGCTCGGCTCTAGACCACAGGCTCAGTAGTTGTGGCGCACGGGCTTCGTTGCTCCACGCCATGTGGGATCCTCCCGGACCAGGGATCAAACCCGTGTCCTCTGCGTTGGCAGGTGGATTCTTAACCACTGCGCCACTAGGGAAGTCCCTATGTATGTATTTCTAACAGCTAATGACTTAGAAGACAATAATATTACCCATCTAACAAAATTAATGGTAATTAAAAAATATTTTTAGTATCTAACCTAGTTGATCTTTTTTTAAAATTAATTTTTTTTGTCTGCGTTGGATGTTCATTGCTCTGCGTGGGCTCTCTCTAGTTGTGGTGAGCGGGGTCTACTCTTTGTTGCGGTGTGCAGGCTTCTCATTGCAGTGGCTTCTCTTGTTGCAGAGCACGTGCTCTAGGTACACAGGCTTCAGTGGCATGCAGGCTCAGTAGTTGTGGCTTGTGGGCTCTAGAGCGCAGGTTCAGTAGTTGTGGCGCAAGGGCTTAGTTGCTCCGCGGCATGTTGAATCTTCCCGAAGCAGGGATCAAACCCATGTCCCCTGCACTGGCAGGCGGGTTCTTAACCACTGTGCCACCAGGCAAGTCCCTATATAGTTATTTTTTAGATTTATTAAAATTATTTACTTTTTCTCTGATATTTTGTCCTGGATCATTTTTCTTCTCTTTAAAAAACTTCTTTTAATATTCCTTAATGTGGATTTTCTGGTGATGAATTCTCAGTTTTTGTTAGTCTGATCATATCTTTAATTTATCTTTATTTTAAAAACTTTTTATTATGGACACTTTCAAACATATATAAAACTTACTCAGAAGTTAGGAACTTAATATAATGAACTTCCATGTTGCAATCACTGAGCTTCAACATTGTCAAATCATGGCCAGGCTTGTTCCATCCATTCCATACCACTACTCTTTTTCTTTTAATCATTTTTTTAAAAATTTATTTATTTTATTTATTTTTGGCTGCGTTGGGTCTTCATTGCCGCGCACGGGCTTTCTCTAGTTATGGCAAGCGGGGGCTACTCTTCGTTGCGGCGCGCGGGCTTCTCATTGCAGTGGCTTCTCTTGTTGTGGAGCATGGGCTCTAGGTGCGCAGGCTTCAGCAGTTGGTGGTGCATAGGCTCAGTAGTTGTGGCTTGCAGGCTCTGGAGCGCAGGCTCGGTAGTTGTGGCACACGGGCTTAGTTTCTCCGTGGCATGTGGGATCTTCCCGGACCAGGGCTCGAACCCGTGTCCCCTGCATTGGCAGGCGGATTCTTAACCACTGCGCCACCAGGGAAGTCCCATACCACTACTTTTGAATAGTTATAAAATGGATCTCAGATTCAGAAACATTGCATTTCATCCATTAGCATTTCATTTGTGTCTGTGAAAGATAAGGGCTGTTTAAAAAACATAGCTGCAGTATGTTACCTTATCTAAAAATGTAGTATTAATTCCTAATATCACCAGATATCCAGTCAGTGCTCACTTTTTCTCAATTGCCATATACACACAACGATACACATAATTGATTTCCTCTAATCAAGATCCCAGCAAGAGTTATACACTATGTTTGATGGATGTGATTTTTGAGTCTCTTAATCTGTAGTTCTCCTCACTCCTTCCTTACTTTATTTTTTTGTTTAAGAAACCAAATTATTTGTTCTATAGAGGGTCCCAAATCCTGGAACATGCTAATTGCATATTCATAGTTTTATTTAACATTTTCCTTTACTCCTGTATTTCTTATAAATTTTTATTTGAATGTAGTAACTAGATCAAATTCAGTTCAATATTTTGACAAGAATACTTCATCAGTGGTGGTGTGTACTTCCATCAGAGGCGTATAGTATCTGGTTATATCTCTTTTGTGATGTTAGTAGCCATTGACGCTCATCACCTAGATCTGTTATTTTATTAGGGGTTTACTTTCATTTATATTTTTGCTGGGTATGGAATTCTAGTTGGTAGGTTTCTTTTAAAGTCATTTTTTGGAGCAGTTTTAGGTTTACAACAAAATTGAGAGGAAGGTACAGAGATTTTCCATATGTCCCCTGCCCCCAGACACGCATAGCCTCCCCCATTATCAACATTACTCACCAGAATGGTACCTTTTTTTTTTTTTTAACCAAGGATGAACCTGCATTGATACATCCTAATCACCCAAAATCCATCGTTTACCTTGGGGTTCACTCTTGGTGTTATACATTCTATGGGTTGGTCAAATGTATGATGACATATATCCATCATTATAATATTTTGCAGAGTATTTTCACAACCCTAGAATTGTCTGTGCTCTGTTTTTATGTCTCCATAGTTTTGCCTTTTCCAGAATGTCATATGTAGTTGATCCTTAAATAGCACAGGGGTTAGGGGTGCCAACCCTCTATGCAGTCGAATGTCTGTATATAACTTTACAGTGGGCACTTCATATCTGCTGTTCTGTATCCGTGGATTCAACCAACTGTGGACCATTTAGTACTGTAGTATGTATTTGTTGAAAAAAAATCTGTGTATAAGTGGACCCGCACAGTTCAAACCCATGTTGTTCAAAGGTCAGCCTTAGTTGGAATCATACAGTATGTAATAGCATTTTCAGGTTGGTTTCTTTCACTTAGTAATGTGCTGAATAATATTCTGTTGTCTGGATATGAATTATTTATCCATCATCTATCCATTCATCTACTGAAGGACATCTTGGTTGCTTTTGAGTTTTGGCAGTTATGAATAAAGCTGCTATAAACATGCTTGTGCGTGTTTTTGTGTGAACATAAGTTTTCAACTCCTCTGAGTATATAGGAAAGAACACAATTCCTAGATTGTAGGGTACGAATAAGTTTAGTTTTGTAAGAAACTGTGAAACAGTCTTCCAAAGTGGCTGTATCACTTTGCATTCTCACCAGCAATGAATGAGAATTTCTGTTGGTCCACATCCTTGCTGGTATTTGGTGTTGTCAGTGTTCCACACTTTGGCCATTCTAATAGGTATGTAGTGGTATCTTGTTTTAATTTACATTTCCCTGATGACATATGATGTGGAGCATCTTTTCATATGCTTATCTGTCATCGGTATATCGTCTTTGGTGAGGTGTCAAAGTTTTGGGCCCATTTTTTGTTTGTTTGTTTTTTTGCGGTACGCGGGCCTCTCAGTGTTGTGGCCTCTCCCGTTGTGGAGCGCAGGCTCCGGATGCGCAGGCTCCGTGGCCATGGCTCACGGGCCCAGCCGCTCTGCGGCATGTGGGATCTTCCCGGACCGGGGTGCGAACCCTTGTCCCCTGCATCGGCAGGCAAATTCTCAACCACTGTGCCACCAGGGAAGCCCTGGCCCATTTTTTTTTTTTTTTTTTAAAGAAGATGTTGGGGGTAGGAGTTTATTAATTTATTTGATTTATTTTTGCAGTGTTGGGTCTTCGTTTCTGTGCGAGGGCTTTCCCTAGTTGTGGCAAGCAGGGGCCACTCTTCATCGCGGTGCGCGGGCCTCTCACTATCGCGGCCTCTCTTGTTGCGGAGCACAGGCTCCAGACGCACAGGCTCAGTAGTTGTGGCTCACGGGCCTAGTTGCTCTGCGGCATGTGGGATCCTCCCAGACCAGGGCTCGAACCTGTGTCCCCTGCAATAGCAGGCAGATTCTCAACCACTGCGCCACCAGGGAAGCCCCCTGGCCCATTTTTTAATCAGGTTGTTTGTTTTCTTATTGTTGAGTTTTAAGAGTTCTGTGTGTATTTGGGATAACATTTCTTTTTCTCGTTTGTCTTTTGCAAATAATTTCTCCCAGTCTGTGGCTTGTCCTCTTATTTTCTTGACATCATCTTTCACAGAGCAGTTTTTAATTTTAATGAAGTCCAGCTTATCAATGAGTTCTTTCATAGGCCATGTCTATAGTGTTCTATCTAAAAAGACATTGCCATACCCAAGGTCATCTAAGTTTTCTCCTATGTTATTTTAAAGGAGTTTTATAGTTTTGCATTTTACTAGATTAAAAAAAAAATTCTTTGAAGACCATTGCATTATCTACTGTTGAGACGTTAGCTGTCAGGCTAATTATTGTTCCTTTGAAGGTAACGTCTGATGGTGGGAAAGGTTTAGCTGCTTTTAAGCTTTTCCTTTTGTCTTTGACTTTCAGCAGTTTTACTATGATGTGACTAGATGTACATACCTCTTTATTTATCCTCTTAGGGTTTGTTGGGCTACTTGAACCTGTGGTTTGATATCTGTGGTCAGTTTTGGAAAATCCTCTGTCATTATCTCTGCAAATATATATTTCTTCTGACCCATTCTTACTTTCTTTACACATATGTTAGACCTTTTTGCTCTGTCCTTTGTCTTTTATTTCTCTTCTGTTTTCCATTCTTTTGTTTCACTGAGCTTTTTCCCTTTTTTTAATTAATTTTTATTGGAGTGTAGTTGATTTACCATGTTATGTTAGTTTATGTTTCACTGAGCTTTAATCCAGAATCCAGATCTTCTCACCTCTCTCTACTTTACGTCTCACTACAGTGTATTGAATCTATAGTTAAACTGCATCCATTGAGATATTAATTTTGGTTATTGTATTTTTCAGATATAGAATTTATATTTTTTTCAAATTTGCTGTGCTTTCCCCCACTTTCGAAAAATGATTTTTAGCTCTCTAGTGAAATTCTTGATTTAATCGACTGGCTCCTTGATCATAATGCATAAACTCATAAAGTCTAAGTTTTATAATCTTAGCGTGTGGAACATTGTTAAATTTGCTTCCGCTGGTGGTTCGTCTTGTCTTGTTTCCTTATGTACCTGGTGGTTGTATGAATGTATATAAGACAACCATCCAGGATCCAATATCAGTTTGAAAAGATAATGTTTGCAGTCCCTTTGAGAGCTTGCCTACTTACGGTTCATCCTTAACTCCTTATATCCTTACTCTTTGAGTCTCAGTTTAAAGGGTATGGGATTTTCCATGCTTCCCACCTTTGGCAAGTCTGAAGCTAGTTTTGTCTCCTTTACCTTGTGAGGCTTTGCTCCGCTTCTCAGGGTCAGCTGCCGCTTGTAGATGCCCCAGGGGAAAAGCTGCCCTACCTCTCTGTCTCTCTTCTCTGGATAGCCTTCTCTTGGGTCTTGGCCTGCTGATTCTTAACTGCCTCTTTAGTTCTCTGATGCCTTTTAGGCACACCCACCACCTCTCCAGCTTTTTCTCATTGGAAGGTTTTTGGATCAATTTACTAGTACTGGAAATGAACCATTTTTTCCTTGCTGTTAAACTTATTCATTGAGATACTATTTCTGTATTAACTTTCTAAAAAGTATCAAAGTACTACCCTTGTAATATAGTATATTAAAAAGACACCCGGAAGTTTAAAGGAGCAGAAAAAAATCACAGTGCCGTCAGTGAGAGGCAGTTACTGTTAATAGTTGCTTTTTGTTAAAGAGCTACCTTTTGTGGGGTTGGGGAAGAGTCTGGAGATAAGCTTAGTTTGGATATTCTGACCTTGAGATGATTAAGATGTCTAGCTAGAGTTAGGCTTGAGGCATTTAGATATTAAACAGATGATTTGCTTCAAGAGCAGGGTGGAGATCTGGATTTGTTGATCTCTGAATGTTAGTTGAAGCTATCAAAGTAACTGGAAGGCAGTGGTGGTTGTAGACTGTTTCTTTGTTAAGGGTAGCACAGATTGAGAAGGGACAGGGTAATTATGGGTGAGGTAAGATAGAACTTAATTTTTGTAGTGTTATGAAGGCCAAGACAACGTCATAGTTTTCATTTGTAAGTTACGTGCCTATAGGAAAATTTTTTTCTATTCTATATTTAATGGTTTAATTTTTTTAGCCTAAAATTCTGTATGCTGAATAGCAGCTATATAAAGCACAGTATCCTAGTGTGAAATACTTGTTAGTGTTTTAGATCTAATCACAGACTAGATTAAGTACTGAAGTTCAGGATCTCAGACTTGCTAATAATTCATACTTAGTTTTGTGCAAATGACTGTCCTCAATCTCTTGTTCCATTAAATGTGCATAATAATGAATTCACAATGTTAAAGAATAATAAAACTATATTAAGTACACCAAGGAAATATTAAACACAAATGACTTTCATACTGAATCAGTTTGTATATAGAGAGAATGCAAGAAACAGTACTTTTGTACTTCCTGTTCCGATAACCATTGATACTAAAGGTAAGAAGAGGAGTGACTTCACTAAAGTTTTTTTGGTGGTATATCAATACATTATTTTAGTTCTATACCAGACTAGTTCTTTAAGTAGATGTGCACAAAGGCCATTTAAAGATAAGCTAGAAATTCATGACCACATACCTACTTATTTTTAATATATACTTTGAGTTATCTTTTTGTTTCTACAGTTGTGACTGTATTTTAATAATTTTGCTATGTGTTTGGTCATTAAACAAGAGCTATTATAATATGGAAATTTGATTTAACAGAGCTACAATAGAAGAGGCGTACTCCAGGTCAATGACAAAACTAGCAAAATCTGCAAGCAATTATTCACAACTTGGGTGAGTTAATTTCTTTGAAGAACTCTTTCAATGTTGATTTAGGCAAAGTTTATGAGAATAGTAGGTTCCCATTGAGGATAAAATGGTTCATAAATATAATAGTATGTAATGTGTTTATTCAAAATGCGTCTATATGTGAATATATTCTCGACTTGATAGAAAGTATAATTGAATTTGCTGAATCAGTTAACACAAAGTAAATGAAACTTACTTTTTTCCCTTTGTTAAACTACACAATACAACTTCATTCTTCCTTCTTTTTTCCATATCTCTCCTCACTTTTCTGGCAGCCTCCTGTTTCTAACTCCTCCATGTAGACGTGCCTCTTCTAAAACATAATTTCTTCTTTATTGACCACAGTAGAAGGGCCAGAAAGTAACTGGAATAACAGAACCTAGCTTTAACCAATTGACCATGTTTTGTTGTTTTTAATAAATAATTTATTTTTCTCTCATATACTCATTCTTTTAGGTGTCTAGTATGATTGATACTTTAGAAATATTTATTTATTATTTTTAAAAACTTTTTATTGGAGTAGAGTTGATTTACAATGTTGTATTAGTTTCAGGTGTACAGCAAAGTGAGTCAGTTATACATATACAAATATCCACTCTTTTTTTAGATTCTTTTCCCAAGTAGGCCATTACAGCGTATTGAGCAGAGTTTCCTGTGCTATACAATAGGTTCTTATTAGTTATCTATTTTAGATATACTAGTATGTATACGTCAACCCCAATCTCCCAGTTCTCCCCCTCTCACCCCATCCCTTGGTAACCATAAGTTTGTTTTCTACATCTGTGACTCTACTTCTGTTTTTGTTTTTTTTAAGATTCTTTTCCCATGTAGGCCATTACAAAGTAGTGAGTAGAGTTCCCTGTGCTATTCAGCAGGCTATTGTTAGTTATCTGTTTTATATATAGTAGAGTGTATATGTCAGTCCCAGTCTCCCAATTTATCCCTCCCCCCATCCCTTGGGAACCGTAAGTTTGTTTTCTACATCCGTGACTCCATTTCTGATTTGTAAATAAGTTCATTTGTACCCCCCCCTTTTTTTCAGATTCCACATATAAGCAATATCATATGATATTTGTCTTTCTGTGTCTGACTTATTTCACTCAGTATGAGGCCATGGTTTTAATATAGGAAATTCTTATTTTTAGTTACCAGGTGGGAGGTAGAAAAAAACATGTGTTTTCTAATAAAGTTACTGAAAACATTTCTGTCTTTGGAATATGTGTCTTTCATGAATAATAGGTGATATTTTATTTTTTGTGTTAGTGTTGTTACTTAAGATTATAAAGATTTTAAATATTAATGTTTTTGTTTACTGATACATATTTAGGCAAGAATTGAATTTTATCTTTCTGTATTTAGTTGCATTTAAACATATTTTGGATTGGTCAATTTCCTTTCTTAGTGCTCATTGTACATTAACTTGTATTACCTGACCAGAAAAAAGTTGTGTATGTCAAACTTTAAAAAATGGAATGATACTTAGAATTCCTTAAAGAAACCTGTATTTAAAGAAATCTTATGTTGAACCTCCTTTCAGTGTAAATAATCCTTGGGTAAAGTAAAGGGACACTCTCATCTTACCTGTTTTGTAAAGTCTAGACTATCATGTATCAGGTTTACCTGAAGTGATGTACATGTATTTTGGTGCTGTAGTGAGTGGATACTTTTCAGGTGTCCTTTTTTCTCTCAAAATTTTCCATCTAACTACTTGCCACATTTAGTGCTGATTAGATTTAAAAGTGTGAGGTAAGATCTAATCAGAACAGTCCTATTTAAGTATTTTAATTATTCTCTTTGAACTTTTTGTTATTGCTTAAAATGATTGTTGTCAGTTAGCTTTCCTACTGGGTAGGAAATGCAGTAACTGGCACAGAGTACATATTAGGGTAAGTAATTTCTGTCTCTACTGTCTTGCGTTAGTGATCATTGTTGCTATTTGTTTTTGTTTTATCATAGAGCAAAGCACGTGCTGTTGAAAATCTCTGAGGAAGTACCTGAGGAAAGCAGAGGATAAAATTATTCTTATATCATTCCCTACTGACCAGATTAGTTTAAACTAACCTTTGGCATCCTAAGTATTATTCAAAATATTATAATGTAGTAACTCTTGGAAGTAGTTGAACCTGTTGAAAATATTAAATTCTCAATGTTGAGAAGAAGTGGTAGGAAAGTATGTCATACATTCTATACCAAGTGTAGTGGAAAGGGGACTCTCAGTGTTTGTTGAAGTACACGGGTAAAATCTGAAACAAAGTTTCAGATAACAGTTTTAAAGTCATTCTTCAATAAATTTTAATGATGAAGGCACTTTAAAAAATCATGTACAAATTTGACTTTTGCATGTTTAAATTCAGAGGAGCTTTTATCTTCTTAATTTTATTTATTTGGTTTTTTTGGCCGCACTGCAGGCATGCGGGATCTTAGTTCCCCGACCAGGGATCGAACCTGTGACCCTGCATTGGAAGCACGGAGTCCTAACCACTGGACTGCCAGGGAATTTGCAGGAGCTTTTATTTTTGATGAAGCATTTTAAATGGAGCACTGAAGAGTCTAAAATTTAGATTTGATAATAAGTTAGTTTTAAACAGTAGACAGTGATTAGAAGAGCTTCTGATACAAATCTAAATAACCAAATCAACTCAGAAAATGACACGTTATAATTAAGGGAGGGTCATGGCCAGACCTGTGATATGAGTTAACTCATTTCTCTGTATCTGAGGTATAAAAATATTTTAACTAATTAACCAAGGATTTTAAAAAAAATCAAGGTCAGGCTGTCAGTCGTTTCATTTGTGATTTAATTTAATTTCATCTTTTGACTAATGAAAATTACTGAATATAACATTATTTCCATTGGTTCTATTCTGGGACCTTAAACTTTTTCTTCCTGTTAGTAAATTATTCCCATGTTTTCTTTGCTTTAGAACATTTGCACCAGTGTGGGATGTGTTCAAAACATCTACAGAGAAATTAGCAAATTGTCACTTGGATCTTGTTAGAAAATTACAAGAATTAATAAAAGAAGTTCAGAAGTATGGAGAAGAACAAGTAAAATCGCATAAAAAGGTATCAGTTTTGTTAAAGGATTGATTGGTCAGATATTGAATGCTTTGTAGTTCTGCATTTTGATGAATCATTTCATACCAAACAGACTAAAGAAGAAGTTGCAGGAACTCTGGAAGCTGTTCAAACCATTCAGAGCATAACTCAAGCCCTCCAGAAATCCAAGGAAAATTACAATGCCAAATGTGTCGAACAGGAACGTTTGAAAAAGGAAGGAGCTACACAAAGAGAAATAGAAAAGGTAATTGTAATAAAAATAATACCTCTGTGGTTTCAAGCATTTTCAAATACAAGACTGCCTTTAATCTTTAAACACTCAAGAATGATCTCATATTAAAGATGAAGTCACTGTGCCTCTGAGTGTTAGTGATTTACCTAAGTGAAACAGAAGTAGGTTTACAAAATATGTTGTATCTGGTAGATAGATTAGCAAATACATAAAAAGGAATGATTTCTTTATATTGGTGACACATTTGCAGGATTTTTTTTTTTTTTTTTTTTTTTGCGGTACGTGGGCCTCTCACTGTTGTGGCCTCTCTTGTTGCAGAGCACAGGCTCCAGATGCGCAGGCTCAGCGGCCGTGGCTCACGGGCCCAGCCGCTCTGCGGCATGTGGGATCTTCCCGGACCGGGGCACGAACCCGTGTCCCCTGCATAGGCAGGCGGACTCTCAACCACTGTGCCACCAGGGAAGCCCTGCAGGATATTTTTATAAGATAATTGGTGAGATGCTGCTTGGTGTAAGATTTAATAATGAGGTAAAAATTTTTTTGAAGCAAGACTTTGGTAGATTTAGCAAGGCAATAGTTACTTGAGATAAACTTTAAATATATGTTGTGGGTGATTTATTGCTGACTTTGAGCCCATGTATGTAGTATTGTGGTAAACCACAACCTTTTCCCCCACTCTCATTTTGATTAAAAGTAGATATTTTTCCCCTTTCAAAACAGTTTAACTATCCACTTGTTTGATGTGGTATATATCATTTAGGAATCAGCCATAGGGAGTGATAATTTTGAAAGCTTTGTAGAATATTTGAAATTGCCATTAAAAAATAACAAAACTGTAATTATGTTGCAATTATAATAATTATAAAAGTGTATATACATGGGCAAAAACCAGAAGAGCATCTGGAAAAATCAAAACAGTCAATGGAATTTGGGGTAATATGTTTCCTTTAGTGTTTTGTGTGATAAATAAAAATTGGGGGGGGTAAAAAATGAGGCACAGTAAGTTCATGATTTTAAAATGCTCTTCATTCCAGGCATAGCAGTTAAGAATAAAATATATGAAAAGGGAAAATAAAGCAAAATAACATGCTCCAAAAAGAAGACTATTATCTTCATAATGAACCAGAAATGGAACAGAAACTCAGAAGGGCATGTAGAGATTGATTATGCAGGGCTGTTGGACCCAAAGTCCTAAGTTAGGCAGTGGAATTTAGCTCTTGTGTGGTAAAGGGGACTAAATATTCCCCGCTTGAGATGAAGCCCAAGGAACCCCACTCACTTGGTGAAACTATAAGTAGTGAAAAAAGACTGTTGAGCTGCTGAAGGGCTAAAGCATTATTGGAAGTTGGGGTTTAAGGATGCAGTTCTGACTGGCAGTCAGGCCAAGGAACCAGTTCATGACTGTTTCGTTCATATCCCCTATATTCTTCCAGGGAATTAATTAAAAGCTACCTTTATAAGACTAATACTAAATTGGGGCCTTGGAGGGCTGGCAGGAGATAACCTGAAACTGCTAAATGGGGATGGGTGAGCATAAATGATAGAATATAACACAATTCTAGGAGGTGATGTTTACCTTGTATTCTATAGAGTTTTTCCAGCATCACTGATGGAGGGAGAGAGAGAAGAGAGAGGGGAAAAAACAAGAAACCTCCCACCTGAAATGAGCAAAAGCACATCTTAAGGAATCTAATATAGCTAATATAGCTTTCCCTGCTATACAACAGTAGAGTGTTCCTGTGAAACCTTTCATAAGCCAAAATGGCGTAAGCAGAGAAGCAAGTACCTTAGAACACATCTTGCTAATGCATGCACAAAATAAATTGAGATAAAGCACAGATGCTTACAGACACAGTTCAAAGCTTTGGAGACCGATGCTGAGTGTAGATCCTGGGAAGGAACTTGGTGGTGCCACTTTCACTGCTTCTCAGGGTGTGCGCTGCCTCTGTAACGGCTCCTGCAAAGCAAACGCTGAATGCTATTTTTTCTTTTCACCTGTTTTTGTAAAAGTGAAAATCCTCTTTGAATGTTTTTCAGTTCGTGAAAACAGGAACTAATATAATTCTTTTGTAAAAGCAAACAAACTTGTAAGACAAACTTTTGAAAAGCAGGGGATACCTCTGCTAAGACAGGTGGCAATAAATTTAACAATTAGAATAAGAATTCACTCCAAATAAAATTTAGATTTATAAAATAGATGATCAGAAACGTTCGTGTTTGTTGAGGATGTTCAGATATGCAAACGAATATAAATTTATATTAAAGAAATTAAGAGAGATAATGAAATAAGATCTAGTAGATGGGAAAACAGCTAACCAGAAAATTTGGCAATGAAATATATGGTTATTGAAATTTTTAAAAAAACAACAGAGAAGACAAACTTTAGAGCTAATATAGTGAAAGATTGAATTTGGGCACTCACCCATAACATAGTACAGAGAGTAAAGGTTACCAACATTCATCTGATGTGGATTTCAGAAGAAAAAAAAATGGAGAGGATGGTAGACAGGTAATATTTGAAGAGTTAACAGATCAGAATATTTCAGAATTAAAAAAACTCAGGAGTTCTTAGATCAAAAGTACATTCTTGGTATTAAGCAGGTTAAATAAAGATAAATTCAGAACGAGGCACCAGAGAAAAAGAGAATATTAAAAGCTACTGGGTATATCTTTTTCCTCACATCTCTGAAATCAGAATGCATCATCAAATGATAGTATCATATAATCACTGTTGGCATGGTGGCATTTGTGGTGTAGTTTCACTGCCTCTGTGAACTTGGTTGTTATATACCTAGTGGCATGATTGGACAACTGCAACACGTTGATGTTTCAATTAACAGACCACTTTAAGAGCATTGAGGAAGGATTAGTTCTGATTGTTGTCTGAAAACCTTTTGTTGAAACCTGGTAAGATCAAGAAAATGTGAGCACCAATGTTTGGAAGAAAATCTGGAGATGATAGTGGAACACTTTTAAGAAATGCTCTGTCAGTAATGCTTTTGGTGACATTGAAGATAATACTATGTGGGGAAAAAAGCAGACCTCAGCAGTCCCTGAATTGGAAGTAACTGAGAAGGGTCAGAATCTGACTGTGAAAAGAGATTCAGGAGTATCTCGAAAGTTCATTTTGCAAGGATGAACATTAAGCATAACTACTGAGAGAATAGAAGTATAGTCTAAATCTTCTCAATCAGCAAAAAGAAAAGAAGAGGAAGGGGTGCTTTTTTCTAATTGTTCTGCTCAGAGGTGACATCTCTGCTTGTGATACTAGATGTGTTAATGGGTCTCTGATTTATATATATTCAAATCCAAGCCTAAGTAAATTTATTTTGGCCTGTAATAAATAAGCTCTTTATTAACATGAATGTAGATTTTTTTTAAACATAGATCTTTGAACTGTTTTTCCTTTGGTGAACTTGAAAACATAAACACTTATTGGCTATTATGACATAGTACGCTTCTCATCTTCATTCACAAACCCTTATTTTTATAAAGCACCATTTAGAAGTTACTCATATTTGTGGACTATGACAGAGTACTTATTTTATATGTATATATTTGATTCATAGGAGTTTACTATAAAAATTGTAGACACTTAAACAGAAATATTTCTGGTAGTACATCAGTAAACTTATTTATAATGCTAAGGAAATGAATAAAATGTAAGATTTATTTTGTTATCAGTAGGTAATCTATTAAGGCCAGTCTTTTGTTTATGAGAAGAAATGTAGCTATTGCTTTTAAAGCATAAGTTGCTATGCTCCAACATCCCTTTTAATAATCACTTTACAAAAGTGGTCAAGTTTGTTACTACTGGGGCATTTAGTTTCTGTGAGTCTACCCTAAGAATTTATAGTTTTACTAAGCAAAGATACTATTTAGAAAGTCATTTTGACTTAACTGAGTGTTGCTGTATAGTCATTTCCTATGAGAGATGTTTCTTGCTTTCAAAAAATATATATATTCCCAATACGATTACATTCTTTTTTTTTTTTTTTTTTTTTTTTTTTTTTTTTTTTTTTTTGCGGTACACGGGCCTCTCACTGTTGTGTCCTCTCCCGTTGTGGAGCACAGGCTCCGGACACACAGACTCAGCAGCCATGGCTCACGGGCCCAGCCGCTCCATGGCATGTGGGATCTTCCCAGACCAGGGCACGAACCTGTGTCCCCTGCATCGGCAGGCGGACTCTCAACCACTGTGCCACCAGGGAAGCCCACGATTACATTCTTTTTAAAAATAAATTTATTTATTTATTTATTCGTTTAATTTTTGGCTGTGTTGGGTCTTTGTTGCCGTGCACGGGCTTTCTCTGTTTGCAGTGAGCGGGGTCTACTCTTCGTTGTGGTGCGCAGGCTTCTCATTGCAGTGGCTTCTCTTATTGCGGAGCATGGGCTCTAGGCTCATGGGCTTAAGTAGTTGCAGCACACAGGCTCGGTAGTTGTGGCTCATGGACTCTAGAGCGCAGGCTCAGTAGTTGTGGCGCACGGGCTTAGTTGCTCCGCAGCATGTGGGATCTTCCTGGACCAGGGCTCGAACCCGTCTCCTGCATTGGCAGGCAGATTCTTAACCACTGCACCACCAGGGAAGTCCAGAATATGATTACATTCTAAAGTGGCCTCTATATTCTTTTATAGGATACCCTTAGTTTTCTTTAAATTTTTTTGTCATTACTTAAAATACCTTGTTAATCAATAAACTCTTTAAAGAAATTTATTCACTATTAAGTACTACTTTTGCCAGTTTTCTAAGATGCTTCTTTAAGTTGGTATGTAATTTCCTTATTCTGACATATGATGTTTACCTTTGAAGAGTGAAAGCTGATGTAAAAAATATATTAGAACTTATAAAGGGTATCTTCTTTCTTTTTTTGTAAGTGAGAAACCATTATGTTGTCTACAGTGCAACATGTGTCTACTAGGAAATATCAGCAATATTATTTGAACTTTTCCTGTTTATTAATATAATAAAAATTAAGAGTTTACTTTAAATATAGGCTATAGACTCAGTTCTTCCCTTTTAAATGGTTCATTCACATATTTTCTGATGGTTGGATTATGAATTTGTATGCCTGTCATCATGCTAGTTGTTATGAAGGTTCTTAAAGGCTGAGTACATATTATCTCCTCTGTCTTCAAGAAGCTTCCTTCTTTTTGAGGAGCTAAGACTTATTGAATAGTACAGAACAAGAGGCTACTAGAGAAAGGTTTTAATGGTAAGTTTAGAAAGGGAGGTGTCTTATTTTGTGTAGAACCTGTAATGGAATAAATTACTTTAAAAAAAGTATGGACACAATCATTATAGTTATATTTTGAGGGACTTTTCCATTGTTTATGAATTTCCTTTCAAATTTCAAATGCTCATGTATTTATCAACAGCCGACACATAAATTATAAGGCAATAACTTAATAGGCAGCAGAGGAAAAGAGTAGTGTTAGGATGAAGAAGAAGCAAAGAAGAAGGGGCTCCCAGTGGGAATATATCATTTTGCTAGACTATGTCATTAAAAATCACTCCATGGACTGTGGGTTGCTTGTTACTCTTGTATAGACTGAAAATTTAGGTAGCTGGAAGAAATTCTCTTCTTCCAAGTCTCTTGGCATAACAAAATCCAAAAGGAAACGCAGATAACCATGGCATTAAAATTGTTTTTAAAATAAATTCTAGCAAACTTGGTTATCTGGACTTCCCGTGAAGGTAGTTTTTCAAGTCTAAATATCCATCTCATCTAATTGTTAAATGTTTGAAAGGGCAAGGATGTTAGAGGAAGTATATTAACGGTAGTATAAAATAATGTCATACGGCTAGACAATGGGAAGAGAGTTTAAAAAAAGGTCCATAGGAGCAAACTAGAAAATCATTGTAGGTTTTAGACACTTACTCTAGGGGTAGAGCTTAGAACAGCTCTTAGATATAATAACAGCAAAGTGTAACAGCAAAATATAATGATGTATGTTCCTGTTGATGTTTAATAGCAGATACTATTTATTTTGTAGTCCCTGTCCCAAGCATTTACATAAATTACATTTCACCTGTGCCAAAGCTCTAAAAAAAATATGTGGTATTTCCATTTTAGGAATGAGAGAACTATATAAAACTGAAAGTCAACTGGGTAGTAAATTGTAGAGCTAAAAGTTGAATCCAGTTTCTTTTGGCTCCGAAACCAGTTCTGATACAAGATACCGTTTTGATACACTACAAGATAAAGTGGCATCCTATATTCTTTATTTAAGAAGGCCCACAAGCATAAAGCATATATGTTTAATATAATATATGCAATTATATTTTAGAGAGAGTACAGAGTTGCCTTTTTAAAGAATAAGACTGTATGCATCGCTTGCCAACCCCAAACCTCCAGGTAAACCCAACTTTCTGTTTCAAATACTTATTCTTAGACTCCTGAACATAGCTGGAGATAATTACCTACTGGCTCTGATTGGCTCTGCACAAATTCCAAGTTTTGCAGCTTAGCCCTCAGTGGCTCTTTGCAAGACTTTTACTCCTGTAGTTATTACCAGTTGCATCCTCCACAACCATGGTTTGAAACTTTCTTTATTCTCCTGAAGTTCCCAACCCTACCCTACTCTTCTTCACTCGTAGCAGACCCCCTCTTACCTCATCAAGAAAGTGGAGATCTTTTATCTTGAAATCCTATAGCTTTTCTTTTTTTGATCTTCTTTAAACTCTTATTTACTGCAACACCCCTTCCCTTCAAACTTCCTGTATCCAAATTGATCAATCCTTTGAGAATAATCAGATTTCTTGATAGCCACATGTCTGCCCCAACCTACAAGTGACACATAGTTTTTCTTCTTCCTTAATGTCCATCTTCCATAAAATTTGTTTTTACTTCTTTGTTACTTTCCACCAGTTTCTAGCTGTTTATGTATATGGGTTATACTTCTTCTATGAAGTCCCTGAAGAAACGATCTCTATATAATTTGTATTCATATTCGTCACTGCCTAATATTTAACATATTATTAAGTTTTTATTGAGTAAGTAACTTTGATAAAATTAGAACTATAATAATGCAGTAACAATTTCTTGAAAAATAGGCAATGATTAAAAACAAATTTATAGATTTTCCGGAGCACAATGGAAACTGAGAAACCTCAAGGAAAATTGATTTTTTTTTTTCAACTTTTGAGCTAGCTTTATAGTCACTGATCAGACATTAAATGGAATATCTGTTGTGGAAGGAAGAAAGACTCACAGGTGTGTAAAGGAGTGTCAAGCATATTCTGAGGGTATTGTCACAGTATTGTTTGTTGAATTTTTAGTAACATTGTACTATTATGTGGTTGTGTGATCTTACTCTGGGTTATAAAATGAAAGTATTTTAACTTTTTAAAACACGTTCCATCAGACAAGAGAATTAGCATTTAATTTCTGCATTATTGTGTGACTGTAACAAAAAATACCACTAAGGAGGACTTAAAAAAAGGTATTAGTTTTTGTCATCTTGAACTCAACATAGGCCTCATTTCTTAAAATGCACTTAAATTATTATTTCATATAAACTTATATCAGGAAATAAAAAATATTTTGTATAGTTCAAAATGTTTCTGTTTTGTTACAGGCAACTGTTAAATCTAAGAAAGCTACAGATAGCTATAAACTCTATGTGGAAAAATATGCATTAGGAAAAGCTGATTTTGAACAGAAAATGACAGAAACAGCTCAGGTTGGTATTTTTAAGGCTTTAAATCTAAAACAGGATATTTGTGTTTATTGTTTGTAAATTATAATAAATTATATTAGTGATAAAAATAATATAATTTTTCTGTCATAAAATTTTTTAGTATTAAAAAATGTTAAAATGCACAATCTCAGTGTTTTAATAATGCTGTTTTAAAAATATACATCTTGTTTTGGAGATTGAAGACCAAGAATCAATAGTTATAATATCATAAGGGATTATTCAGATTGACTAGAATGTTTAAGGAGCATTGGAGAAAATGAGGACATTGGTAGATGATGAAGACAGTAATGATTATGTATGGGTTTTAAAATTGACTTAAGAAGAAAACTGGAAATGACTCAGTGCTGAGGATATAGTGGTTAACAAAACAGTCAAGAATCCCTGCTCTCATAGAACTTCCATTTTAGTAAGGGAAGACAGACAATCAGTTAAAAAACGTCTGTCTCGGGCTTCCCTGGTGGCGCAGTGGTTGAGAGTCCGCCTGTCAATGCAGGGGACACGGGTTTGTGCCCCAGTCCGGGAAGATCCCACATGCCGCAGAGTGGCTGGGCCCGTGAGCCATGGCCGCTGAGCCTGCGCGTCCGGAGCCTGTGCTCCGCAACGGGAGAGGCCGCGACAGTGAGAGGCCCGCGTACCGGGAAAAAAAAAAAAAAAAATCTGTCTCTATAAGCTTGGGATAAATTATATTCAATTTGATGTTCTTAGAGCCTTAGTTAAAGGCCTAGATTTAAGATGGGTGCCTTTTATGAATTATACCCAAAACTTCTACCTTCACCTCTTGTCCTCTTTTCTTGTTTTGTTTTTCTCCTTAGCACCTGTCATCATCTGACACCATGCATTTAATTTACTGTGTCAGACAGGATAGGATGGTATGCTGCTGTGACAGAGAACCCCCAAAATCTCAGTGGCTTACAATAGCAAGTGTTTATTTTTTATCATGCTACTTGTTCATCATGGCTTAGCTCTTCACTCTGGCCCTGAGGCTGGTGGAAGAACCTCTTCTTAGAACATTCTTAGTCATCATGTTCGAGGGGCTAGAAATATGGTGAGGCACACTGGCTCTTCTACCCACATATTTTGTTGTCTGTCTTCCCCCCACTAAAATATAAGTTCTGTAAGAGCAGAGATTGATTTGTTTACTGCTGTCTCCTCAGCACTTAAAACAGTTTTCAGCTCATGGTAGACACTCTGTAAGTGTGAAGAAGGACCATGAGTCTGACTTTTTGGATTCTAGGGAGTCTTCTTGCTTGGAGTGGTGAATGATTCACACCTCAGAAACAGACGGCTTGCGTGCTTGTGTGCAGGCATCATGCATCCATCTGTACTTACCATGCTGTGGGCACTGTGCTAGACGCTGGGTGTATACAATATATATGTAAATAAAACAAATCCTCTCTGCTCTACATGGAGTATACAGTGTAGGGGAGGGGGACAGACATTAAATATATGCTTAAATATAAAGTTACAAATTACTAGAAATGTTACAAAGGAAAAGAACAAGCTTCCATGGGATAGAATAATGGGGTTGACCTAATTTGGATTAGGGAGTTAACGAAAGTCCATTTTGGAGAAGTAACATTTAAAACTGAGACTTGAAGCATCAGTAAGAGACTCATTCTAGGGCAGGAGTGTTCTAGGCATTGGAGACCATGGATGTGAAGACCCAGATGTGTAAAAGAGAGATCACATTCTAGAAAGTAAAAAATGCTTACTGAAACTGAGTAAGGAGAGATGGTGGTTAGAAATGAGGTTAAAGAGATAATCAAGGACCAGGCTTTAGTAAGGGTTTAGGTTTTCTTCCAAGAGCAGTTGGAATACATTGAAGAGCTGTATGCAGGGACGTGACAGGATATGGTCTGCATTTTTAAAGCTAATTCTGACAGTTTCATGAAGAATGGATTATAGTGAGGCCAAAGGAGAATCAAGAGTCCAATTTGGGGCTTCCCTGGTGGCGCAGTGGTTGAGAGTCCGCCTGCCGATGCAGGGGACGCGGGTTCATGCCCCGGTCCAGGAGGATCCCACGTGCCGCGGAGTGGCTGGGCCCGTGAGCCATGGCCGCTGAGCCTGCGCGTCCGGAGCCTGTGCTCCGCAACGGGAGAGGCCACAACAGTGAGAGGCCCGCGTACTACAAAAAAAAAAAAAAAAAAAAAGAGTCCAATTTGGAAGGCAGTATCATAGTCCAGTGAGAAGGATGAGGGTCAGTGTGGTGGCCTTGTAGAAGGAGACAAGTGAATGCATTTGGAGATGGCAGGGGTAGGGTGAATGGGAGAATTCTAAAGGGATTCAAGATCTCTTCCAGGTTTTGGCTTGTAAGCCTATGTGTATAGAGATGAATGGCAAAGGCTAGATGAAGAGCTGTTAGTTTGAGGGGTCGGAAGAGCATGAGATGCTCAGTTTTGAACATGTTAATTTTGAGCTGTGTATACCTAAGTGGAGACATCAAATGGGCAGTTTTGGAGGCTGTAAGTAATCTTGCCTGGACATAATATTCACATCCCTTATCCACAATTCTGAATTCCAAAAGCTCTGAAAACCAAGAATCTTTTTCCTGGAACTCAGTTGGCAGCAAAACTTGAACCGATGTGAGGCTAATTTGTAGTCTCTTTATCCTACTTAGACTGAATATACATGTTTTCCTTTAGTGTTTGATAAACAGATGCCACTGCAGATCCTGTTGGTAGTATTATGAGATATATGGTAACACCACGTTATCTTTATTTTTAAAAATCCAAAATATTTAAATTCCAAAACAGCTGGTCCCAAAGGTTTTGAATAAAGGATTGGGACTTTATAAAATAGGGGCTGGACAGTACACACAGCCATAATGACCTCACCTTTGGATAGAGTGTGGGGAAATAATGGCCAAGCTCTGAGAGGTTCATCATTGTCAGTTTGGGAGAGGAAGAGATGCTGAAACCCAAGTAGGAGAAGCCAGAGAAGGAATAAAACTGGGAAATGTAATGTCATGGCAGCTCGGAAATGATAATGTTTCAAGAAGGGTTTAGTTGTGTTAAATGAGGCTCCATCTCTAGTGAGATAAAAAGTTTCAATTTCTATAGCAACTGAGGTCATTGTAGACTTCAGCAAGTTCTCTTTTATCTTTTAAATCATTAGGAACACTCATTTATAAGGCAGTTATTATTGATTTGTTAATTTCCTATCAAAATGATTAATTTCTATCAGTGAAAATGTTTGCCTTTCAGTTATTTAATTTGAAAAAACAAATTAGAATTTGTTAGAGTCAGTGTTTTTTTTTGTGTTTTTTTGTTTTTTTCTTTCTGTGGTACGCGGGCCTCTCACTGCTGTAGCCTCTCCCGTTGTGGCCATGGCTCATGGGCCCAGCCGCTCCGCGGCAAGTGGGATCTTCCCGGACCGGGGCACGAACCCATGTCCCCTGCATCGGCAGGTGGACTCTCAACCACTGCGCCACCAGGGAAGCCCAGAGTCAGTGTTTTTTGTTTGTATATATTACCTTATAAAGAATCTTCAGCACTCATCTTTCCCTCTCCTTATCTCTTTCTGCTTCCTCATTACATTTTTTCAAATTGCATTTTAACTGTTTATCTTGCCAGTTCCAAGATGGAAACATTAATTTGTTTGAGCAGATGTTTAACCATGGTGCTTTTAAAGTTGATGGTATACTGTGCTGATGTGTATGTGTGTTCTCTCGCATGTTCCCTCTTTGTCTCTCTCTGTCTGTCACACACGCACAACTGTAGGACAGGTGAACTTTTGTTTCTTGATAGACAGTAGACTTTATTTTGGGTTATTTAGAAGGGAAAAGAATTCTTTTGCTTCTCTACTTTCCTTTTGTTCCAGGCCAAGCGGGTTGACTTAATCCTAGTGGGAAGGGGCCTGTCAATCTAGTGAGAATGAAATTTGGGTGGCAGGACATATATTTACCTGGGGTGAAAGAAGTTAGAATTTACTTGGAGTACTTGTGATGTAAGTTTTTGCATTTGAGTTGAGAATAAGCATTATTAAAATTGTGACTCTGTGCTTATGCTTTTCACCACTGTCAGTTAATGACACTTAAAAAACTTGAAACAGTAGGGAGATTTTGTTTACTTTGAACAGTTAGATGGCTAGTTCAAGGAAATTTGAGATTTGCTTGAGCAACACCCTCAGATTAAGGAGTTTTAGTATTAGAGTGCTTTTCTATACCTCTCCTGGCTGACAAAATTGTACTTTTTAAAAAATCTAATATAACAGTACATATGAACACAGTGGATTTGAAATTGCAAGGAGGAAGAACTCTGATTTGTTCAAGAAGATTTATTCATTTATATTCAAACACTTGATGCTATATTCCCATTGCTGAATAACTCTGAACTTATTTCGTAGTCACTAATTTTGAGGAATTCTGATATTTAGCAGTCCTCCCACCAAAAATAAAGCACAGTTTCAAGATTGTAGCTGAATCATGCTTTTAGTTACTGTTTGGCTTCATGCTTCAAGATATTTCTCAATTATTAAGGATCTGACTTATTCAGTGTAGGTGTTTCAAAAGAGAATAAGAAGAAGGCACAAGTTTCCTTGGAATTAGGGATCATCCATTTGAAATTAGTGCCTGTTTGACCAAGCTTTCCTGGATTTGGGACTACCTGTCTATGAGAAAATATCTTGTTCATTAAATTGCAGAAATTTAAGCAGAGGGTGAATTCTTATAATATGAACGTAAAATAGGATCATGCTTCTCCTGAATGTTCCTCAGTTCTTAAGGGTAATTCAGGATCTTGCAGTATTGGTATTCTCATTGGACTTGGTCAGAATTAGTCAAAACAAGCACTCTATTTTAACTCATCATTCCTCATGAATAAAATGGATTTAAGTTTTTGGACTTTGTTGCATTACTGCCAAAACTAATTTCACCATAATTGATTTTTTTTTAGAAGTTCAGACCCTTTACACAAATATAGACATGATTATTTGGCTTAGTGATTTCTGATCACGTAACTCAGTGCTGAAGAAAATTGGACATTAAATATGGGGTGAGGGAATTTAATTTGATAAACTAGGGAAAAATAGCAAACATTTAGGCCTGCTCCTTAGAACTGATGTAATTTGGCAAGAAAGTGGGTAATCAGGTTTGTGCACTGGAAATGACAAATGTATTTTTGTTTGAAAATGACTAGTTCAACATTTCCCAAATCCTGTTTTGAGGAATATTATTGTTCTGTGAGATATTAATAGATATTCAGAGAAGAAGAAAAAAGGGTTGTATGGTCAAAGAAATTTGGAACACACTGGGTTAAGCAGAGTGAAACAAGTTTTGATACTTTAGTATTTCTCAGTTACTTCAGTTTTTAATACATTTATTGTGAAGCCAAGTCTAGCAGTGGTTTTCTTCCTGGGGAGTAAATATCAGAATAACCTGGGATTTTTTTTCCAAACAACATTCTTACCTCTTTCCAGCCCATTGCCTAAGTAGTCATGGAGGATCTATTTGTTTTATAGTTTGAAAACATTCTCCAGGTCATCTGAATCATCTCTACCTTCAGTTGAGAACTGCTGGGACAGAGTATACATACAGGCTTTCCCAGATTTCTTTGACCATAGACTGTCTCTTTTGGAGACTATGTATTAACATTTCCAGAATTAGACCTTTTTGAAAGTCTATGGGCTAGATTGTAAAGTCTTAAGAAGTAAACTGTAGTTTTAGCTCTGCAAACTAATTGTTTCTCAGTTTTTGAAATACTTGGTTTTTTGACACTATTCTCTTCTGGGTCTCCTTCTAATTTTCTGGCCATGATTATAGATTTTAATTTGTGGTATCTTCTGATTCTGAAAAAGTCATATTTGCCTGAGAAATGATGTAACAAAAAGTTAACTTTTTTCAATGCTGTATTTTTCGATGCATTGTTAAATATTAATGATAACTTGACAAATTTGGTTAGCTGTATTAAGATGACTTCTAAAAAGTGTTTTGATTTCAGAATATATCTGTGTGTGTGTAATTTTTTATATTCGCTACCCAGAAATTTCAAGATATTGAAGAAACTCATCTCATTCATATAAAAGAAATTATAGGATCTTTGTCAAATGCTATAAAGGAAATTCATTTACAAATAGGCCAGGTACGTTTTTACTTTTATTGAACTGATTCATGAGAATTTTATGTTCACTTCTGACTCTAAAAATCATAACTCATAACATGATACTGAATTATTTCAGGTAAAGAATATGTATTTACATGTATTAAATACAGAATAACCTGGATTTTACCATCCTATGAAGGATGATAATTTAAATTAATTATGGAGTTAAAATTCTGAAGTTAACAATTTTTGAATATTTCTTTATTACAAAGTTTTACTATTTTAAAATTTAGCATAGCAACTTCAATAAGTTATAGAGCTTGTGCTTAGAAAATTTCCAAAAATATAAAAGTGCCTTAACGATGACATTTGGGGTGCATTGAAATATAGTAGAGAAAGATGAATTCTGTTATTCTTGGTTACTAAAATTCTAATACTATTTTCATTGCTGTATAAGTTTTATTTATCGTAAGATTTATGTCCCTAAAACACTCAAAGATAGGAAGAGGACACTGCCTTGACTTCTAAGGCTGTGAGACCGTACGTTAAGGGTTCATGTAAAAAGTGGTTTGTATCCATAGATCTACTAACAGAGTTAGGTAACAGAGCATATTAGGCAAATGAAAGTTCTTAAACGCTCTGGGTCAAAAAATATATATTTTGGTATAATGAATTTTAATTGTTTTGTGGAAGTTTTGTCTGAAATACAGTAAGAATATTTATGGAAAGTGAAAAAAATTTATCTTTATTTCATTTTAATAGGTCCATGAAGAATTTATGAATAACATGGCTAACACTACAGTTGAAAGCTTGATACAAAAATTTGCTGAGTCAAAAGGCACTGGGAAGGAAAGACCTGGTAAGATGACAAACTTTGCAAGGAAACATATTCACATTTCCCATCCAGTAACAAATGTGTTTGCCTTTAAATTCCAAAATTGCAAAATGGAGCTTGGGAGATACTTAAAAATCTGTGTGAAATCTCAGATATCATTTACTTTGTGTCTGATGGTATGTTAGGTTTTTGTTTTGACCTTCAGTAGTTAATAATTTAGTACTACTTAAAGTGGTTATCATACCTTTACTAAATTAATATATTACAGTTTATATTTTCAAAAGTAGAGTTAGCAACAGAAGCCCATTTTAACGAGACAAAGAGTGGGAGAGAATATTAAGCCCTCAGAGCATTGAGGCCAGTGGAGAACATTTCGTAAAATTTAATAACTTTTTTCTTTCCTCATTCACATATATATTCAACAAATGTATTTATTGGGTGCTAATAGTATTCTGGGTACCATTTTAGACACTGGGAAATATACCAGTGACTATAGGCATCCTGGTTCCTATTTTATGAACAAATGATTATGGGTTTCCTTAATCTTACTTTTAATAAGCATGTTATGTTATATCAAATATAATAAGCACCATTCTCTTCTGCTCAGCATACTTACAGTCTTCTAGATTTGTTTTGTTTTATTTATTTTTGGCTGCACTGGGTCTTCATTGCTGCGCACAGGCTTTTCTCTAGTTGCGGCGAGTGAGGTCTACTCTTTGTGGTGCACGGGCTTCTCACTGCGGTGGCTTCTCTTGTTGCTGAACGTGGGCTCTAGGCATGTGGGCTTCAGTAGTTGCAGCACGCGGACTCAGTAGTTGCAACACGTGGGCCATAGAGCATGCAGGCTTCAGTAGTTGCGGCACGTGGGCTCAGTAGTTGCGGCGCACAGGCTCTAGGGTGTGTAGGCTTCAGTAGTTGTGGTGCGCAGGCTCAGTAGTTGTGGCGCACAGGCTTAGTTACTCCACGGCATGTGGGATTTTCCCGGACCAGGGATCGAACCCAGGTCCTCTGTGTTGGCAGGCAGATTCTCAACCACTGTGCCACCAGGGAAGTCCCAAGTCTTCTAGATTTCTTGAATCTATTGGTTACTCTACCATATTCTTGCAAGATACTTGTTTTCATTCCACAGGTAAAAATTATTCAGTCCAGTGAAGAAGTTAAAGTATAGTTTAGAATTCAGAAAAATGAATATGTGATTTGTAGAGAAGTCTGGGAGCCATTTTTCTTCAGTGCAGTTCACAGCTAAGGCTTGAAACCTAAATCATCTTCACTTCCTTTTTCGCACGTTTCGTTAAGTTTCAAATTGTATCGTTTCAATTCCATTAGTATTTTTCCCTTCAGACCTTCCTTCTTACCTACCTCATTGAATACAGCAGCAGGTTTCTAAATACTGGCACAGTAGAGATTTCTCTAGTCTGTTTTACATGTTGTAGCACATTAATGGTTTGGGTATATAATTATGAACTCATAATGGCATTACTCATAAATCTTTGACTTTTCATTATAGACAGAATGAAATTTAGATTCTGGACTTAGATTCAAAGCTTTTTGGGATCTGCCCTTGCCCAATCTTTTTTTTTTTTTAATAGATTTATTTATTTATCTATTTATTTTTGGCTGCGTTGGGTCTTCATTGCTGCGTGCAGGCTTTCTCTAGTTGTGGCGAGCAGGGGCTACTCCTGGTTGCGGTGCGTGGGCTTCTCATTGCAGTGGCTTCTCTTGTTGCAGAGCACGGGCTCTAGGCGTGCGTGCTTTAGTTGCTGTGGCTCAAAGGCTCTAGAGCGCAGCCTTAGTAGTTGTGGCGCACGGGCTTAGTTGCTCTGCGGCATGTGGGATCTTCCTGGACCAGGTCTCAAACCTATGTCTCCTGCATTGGCAGGCGGATTTTTAACCACTGCACCAACAGGGAAGCCCCTGCCCTTGTCCAATCTTTAGTCTTACTTGCCATTTTTCTTTTCTGGCACCCTCCATTGCAGCCAACCTGAATCGCTTGCTGTTTCCTATCCATACCCCGCTTTTGCCCTTGGTACCTTAGTTGCCCTTACGTCTGCTCTAGAAAATGGTATATCCCACTCATTTTTCAAATGAATAAATTCTTAAAAAGCCAGGTCATGTGTTACTTCCACCATCAGACAGAGAACTTTGTACCTTTTTTTGGCATTGTTGTTGTCTACCTTAAATTTTAGTAATTGTGCTTTTATGAAGAAAAGTTCTGTTTTTGATTCATGTGTTTATCTTTATTATGTGTAAACAGTACATTTTTGTTGAATGAATGAACAGATGGGCATATATGGTAAGGTTAGCATGTTAAAGAGGTTGGAATGGATGGATTTGCTATTAGATAAGTCTTGGTGAAGGAATAGTAAGTAATTATGGTTAAATTTAGTGAATACTTACTTTGTGCCATGTACTATGTCAACTGCTTTGCAGGCAAACTTTGATCTTCAGGAACTCTTTGAAGTAGGTACTGTTATTCCCATTTTACAGATGATGGAAATATTGAGAGGTTAAATTACTTGCCAAAGCTAAGTACATGCCAGAATACTGGGATTAAATTTCAGGATCCTTGACCTCAAGGCCCATGCTTTGGAGAAATTAGAAAAGAACTACCTAAATTTACATATGTAGGAGAATGAGGATGCTGAGATACATAACTACAAAATAGCGTGAAACCCTAAAATTCATTGTAAAGATTAAATTGTAAGTGAAAACCAGTTAAGAGAGGTAAAAACAATTGAAGAATTTTTATGTAGAGCATTTAGAAGTATTGATAGAATAAAAGCAAATGTGTATTGGCTGGTTAAAAATGCCTTAGACAGAACTGAATAAGGTTGATAGATTGTATCATTATCAGTATCCTGTTTGTGACATTGTATTGTAGTT
This sequence comes from Pseudorca crassidens, assembly GCF_039906515.1. Taxonomy (NCBI): domain Eukaryota; kingdom Metazoa; phylum Chordata; class Mammalia; order Artiodactyla; family Delphinidae; genus Pseudorca; species Pseudorca crassidens. Next base: position 57,386,810 of record NC_090298.1, read on the forward strand.
TTGCAAAATGTTATCATTGCAGGAAACTGGGCAAAGTATACAAGGAATCTTGCTGTATTTCTTTTCTTTTTTCTTTTTTTAGAACTGTAATGTGAATCTACAATTATCTCAAGAAAAAGTTCAGTTACTTTCTTATCTGTGGTGTAGCACACTACTTAGCCCTGTGGTTTGTGGTCTATTCTTTACTACCCGTGAGACCTATAAGCCTCAGTACCCTCATCTATAAAGTGAGGATAATAATAGTACCTACCTCATGGGGTGGTTGTGAGGTTTTTATTGAGTACTTAATAAATGGTATTTTCTAAAAATTAATACATACCTGATTAATAGTTAGCTACTCTTGGTTATTGTTTATAAATTTAAATTTAATGGCCTTAAGATATATGGCATGTAGAAAATTTCTGTAACTAAATGGTAAGAGGGAAGTGAAGATTGTGGTGACATGGGCTTTCCTAGAATTACTGAACCCAGAATTAGGTGACTGTTTCAGGCTGACTGTTGACATTGTGTATATGTCAGGCTGACTGTTGACATTGTGTATATGTGACTGATTTTCAAAATAAGTGATCCTAGAACTAATTTAAGGGGAAAAAAGGGAGTGGTGTGGGTGTGGAATGGAAAGAATAAGTATTACTTCTCCAGTTGACTTGTGGGTGAAGAGTTACAGCTCTTTCGTACATATTTGTTCTATTTATGTCACTAGAGGGGAGTCCATTACAGTGATGGAAATTTTGTGTTTCTCAGAAAAATAACATGTGATTGTGGATTTTGTTTTGTAAGAAGTATTCTAACCTTGAGTTGTATATACTGTTTTACTGTTAACATTTTTTTCTCCTGTTTTGTAAGGGCTCCCTCTGGTGGATGAGTTCCTCTGTAAACTGGTTTTAGGCCTACGGGATACACATTTTAAAAAGAAAACAAGAGGCCCAGTTCTTTAAAAACTTTGTATAACTGAAAGTTAACCTATTTCTCTTGCACTGAAAAATTTCTTTAGTCAGTTATCTGTTGAGATATATAACCTCTAACTTTATGTCTTCAGTTCTCCTATGTAAATCAAACACTTTGAGAGCATTAATTTTTTTTCCTATTCATTGAGACTATTTTATACTAATTATATGTAGTGTCATTTTTGTCATTACTTTTTTTTATTGAGATATAAGTGACGTATAACATTGTATTAGCTTTAAGGTATGTAACATAATGACTTGATATATGTATGTAATGCAAAATGATTACCAAAGTAAGTTTAGTTAACATCTATTCCCACACATAGTTAAAAATTTTTTTTTCTTGTGTTAAGAACTTTTAAGGACTACAGTTGGCCCTGTCTGTCCGAGGATTCCACATCCACGGATATGGAGGGCTGACTGCATTATGCCATGTAAGGGACTTGAGCGTCTTCGAAACTTAGTATCTGCAGGGATCCTAGAACCAATTGCCTTTGGATACTGAGGGATGACTGTACTCTTTTAGCGGCTTTCAAATACATAATATAGTATTGTTTACTAAAGTCACCATGCTGTGCATTACATCTGCAGGACTTACTTTGTCTTATAACTGGAAGTGTGTATGTTTCGACCACCTTTACCCGTTTTGCCTAGTGGGGGACACCCCCCATCTGTACTCTGTATCTATAAGTCCAGGTTTTTTTTAGATTCCACATGTAAGTGAGATCATACAATATTTGTCTTTCTCTGACTTATTTCACTTAGCATAATGCCCTCAAGGTCCATCTGTGCTGTCACAAACGGCAGGATTTCCTTCCTTTTTATGGCTGAATATTTTGTTTGTATGTGTGTGTGTATATATACACACACACATATATATATGTATATATAGACACACACCGTATTTTCTTTATCCATTCATCTGTCAGTAGACAGGTTGTTTCCATGCCTTTGCTATTATAAATAATGCCACACTGAACATGGTAGTGCAGATATTTTTTTGAGATGGTGATTTTTCTTCAGATAAATATGCAGAAGTGGAATTGCTAGATCATATGGTAGTTCTATTTTTAATTTTTTGAGGAACCTCCAGACTGTTTTTGTCGTTACTTTTTCAGTGTTGTAGTGCCTTGCCTTCTGGAATTTGAGTCACTTTAAGTGTATGCTTTGAGTATATCAAAGCACCTGTGGTCTGAAACAGTCATGAATAAACAGGTGTTTTCTAATTTTGAATGTCTTGTTATGTTCTAACAACATTATCCTAGTATTTCTACCCATTCTCATATGTTTTAGTTGTAAAAGGAGATTAAAATCCATATTTTTGAAATTTCCTGTTTTACAGTCATTCCGCTAATTTCACTGTATACTTTTCATAGAAGTTAAGCAAGTTTCCATTTATAAGAAACAAGGATAGATAACTTAAAAAGTTGGTAGGCCATTGTCTAATATGTTTAAATAAAATATTTTTTTGCAGAGTTTATTTATATTTTCATTATATGATAATATAAGTTTATAGCTTCCATTTGAGGACTTCCAGGGACTATAATGTGTTTAAAGATACAAATAGAAAAAGCCCCAGAAAGGTAGACATAAAATATTGAAACAGCCAGCCACAAAGAGAAAGGGAAAAATGAGATTCTTGTGGTCAGACTGGCTAAATGTGAAATTAATTTATTAGTTTAGATATTTGGAATATTCTAGCTTCTACATTAGGTATATTATTTTAAAGTATGGGGGTGGTGGTGGCAGTGGGATGAATTGGGAGATTGGGGTTGGCATATATACACTAATATGTATAAAATAGATAACCAATAACCTGCTGTATAAAAAAAATAAAATTCAAAAAAAGTGAAAAGAGATTAGATCAGTGGTTACCAGTGTCAGGGGGACAGGGGGTGTGGGGCTGGGGAACTGAATGAAGGTGGTCAAAAGGTACGAACTTTCAGTTATAAGATAAATAAGTCTTGGGGATGTAATGCACAAGATGATGACTCTGGCTAACACTGCAGCATGGTGTATCTGTAAGTTGCTAAGGGAGTAATCCCTAAAAGGTCTCACCACAAGGGAAACAATTGGGGGGATTAACTGTATGAGGAGATGAATATTAACTAAATTTATTGTGGCAGTCATTTCACAGTATACGTATGTCAGGTCATTATGTGGTATAACAGACTTATACAGAGCTGTATGTCAATTACATCTCAATAAAAATGGGAAATAAAAGAAAAAAGAATAAAGTATAGGGTACAAGTATATAGATTAAAAAAAAAAAAACAAAAAACTAGTGATCATCTTTCCAGACCCCTCAAGGATTAAGAGTAATGCCAAACCTATAAATGGAACCTCCTTCCACTCCCTCCATGAAATTTTTTTTTTTAATTCAGAGGAGTAGAAACCCTTTCGTAGAAAGCAAAATTAAAAATAGCCAAGAAGATCAAAGACCCACAAACCACACCAGATATTTTGTGATTACTTGGTTTTTCTATTTGATAGCAAGTGGGGATGACTAGAGAAAGAGAAAAGAAGAATGGATGATGATTAGTGAAGAGGATAATGTAGATTAGCCCACATAGAGTAAAAGAGGAGAACTCCCAAAGAAAATAACACAGAGAAGCTTCACTTTATGAAGGAGTACACCTTCACCTGTTGCGTCCTAACCACCTAGGACAGAGGCATAGAACTCTGCCCTGTGGGACGCATATGCCTCCTGATAGTGATTATCTTTTAGAGCAGGAGTCTGCAGACTGTGGCCACCGAGCCACATTGAGCTTTGCCTCTTTTTTGAGGCCTACAGCAAAGAATGATTGGCAGTGGGGTGGGGGCGGGGGCGGGGACGGGACAGTATTTTGTGATACATAAAATTGTAAAATTCAGATATCAGCATCCATGAAAGTTTTTTTGAACACAGCCACACTTGTTTATGTACTGTCTGTGACTGCTTTCACACTACAACAGCAGAGGTCACTAGTTGTGACAGACTTTATGACCTACAATGTCCAAAATATTTACCATCTTGACTTTTTACAGAAGACCTTTGCCTAACTCTTTGTTAGGGAATGTACTTCTTGTGTAGTATAGTAGCAGGTATGTCATAATACGTTAGAATTGTGAAGCTCATAACAATATGTAATCTTTTTTCAAAAGTTGATTCTGCTGTTCTTCTTGGATTCAGAAATCATTTAATCTGATATCCTGCACTAACTACATCTGCAGTCGTATCACAGCACAGTAACTGATCATCATAATAAGAATCCTAAATTGTGAAGTAAAGATTAAACTGTTTTGAGCAGGCTTTAAGGAAAGCTCAGTTCATTAACTTGAAGTATAAACACTGACAAAAAAATAGAAGTAAAAAAGTAAGCTGATTACAATTTTTACATATGCATAAGAATTAGGACAGAGTTTGAGGTTTTTGCAGTACGTAAAAGAAGTTAAATCAATCTGAACTTAAAAGGAAGTTTATGGGAAAGAAACTGAGGTATCCCAAGGATTCAAAATCAGGGATATAGCCAGGCTGCAGAAGGAAACCCACACCAGTAGGAACACTAGGTATCATTTTTCCTTTATTGAGTCTCTGCATTTTACTGCTTTATTTATTTATTTATTTTTTTCTTTGCAGAATAGCTTTCTTTGCTTCTCCAGGTATATGATGTAAAGTGATCGCCTAGTAATTTCTGGGTATTTTCACTTGTTCCTTAATTGTAGCCACAGCTCAGAATTAACCCAGGTTTTTATCCCTCTTCTAGACCAGAAAGAAACTGGTCTAGGTAGTCTTGGATTGGGGTAACCTTCTTTCTAATCCAGTCTGTTCTGACTAGGTCATGGCTTCTGTACCACTCCTGAGGAAGGGGGAAGTTCCCAGAGAAAAGAGATTATAGTGAGCAGAGTATAAGCCTTAAAGGTTTCATCAGGATCACAGAAAGTGAAAGCATGACTCAGTCTGGGGGTATGGAGGCAGTGTCAGATTTCCGATGTAGGAGGAGATTATATTTCACTGCCAAGATGCTGTGTTTGGAGAACTAGATGAAAATTTAGAAGGTTTAACAGTGACTGAAATTCCATGGTTGAAAACCCATTCCTTTGATTTAAGACCATGGTTCCTAAGTTTGTCTCATCACTGCTTCTCAAGCCTTGGATACCTGTGAGAATCATTCGTTGAAAATATTTTCCCTTTCCTTTTAATTTCTCTTTTTTTAAAAAAACGAACAGGGTCTTCCCTGGTGGCGCAGTGGTTAAGAATCCGCCTGCCAGATTTCGCCAGTTCTCCAGAGTCTACACAATTTTCTTCCTAACGGCACCTGCCAGAATTAGTTTCTCTTTTCTCTGCTTCCAAGGAGCTGTGCATTTATTACATCACTTGTAACACAACTTGTATCATAGTCTTTTCTATAATTGTATCCCATGTCTCCTTCACTACTGATATGCTGCTTGAAATTGGGGCAAACATGAAATTGATCTTTGTTCCCCCTTGCATCATGCTTCACACACAGTTGTCACGCTATGAACATTTAATTAAATTTATGTTGAGAGAAGTCATTAGATCATAATGGATTAAACATAGATAATTGCAAACACCACTGCCAAAGAATTAAGCCTGATACTGTGAGAAATAAATAGAATAATGTTATGGTGTCCACTTAACTCAGAATTGCTTGAATGTTTAATGAAATAGAATGTGTATGTTGTGATAAAAAACTTGAAAGAGACCTGAATATGCAACACAGATATGTTTCTCTCCACCATAAGGCAAGTGGATGAGGGAAAAATAAAGGCCAAGAAACAAAGTATTGGTTGGGTTGGATAACAGTAAAGCTGGAATACACTCTATGGTCTAATACAAGAAGAAAAAGAATGAAGATGAGACATCGGGTTTTAAAAATCTGTCTGAAATAAAAACTTTATTTGTCAGACTAAAAAAAACAAAAACAAACAAAAAAAACAAAACAAACAAAAAAAGAATCCACCTGCCAAAGCAGGGGACATGGGTTTGAGCCCTGGTCTGGGAAGATCCCACATGCCATGGAGCAACTAAGCCTGTGTGCCACAACTACTGAGCCTGCGCTCTAGAGCCCGTGAGCCACAACTGCTGAGGCTGTGTGCCACAACTACTGAAGCCCGTGTGCCTAGAGCCCGTGCTCCGCAAAAAGTGAAGCCACCGCAGTGAGAAGCCTGTGCACCGCAATGAAGAGTAGCCCCTGCTCACCACAACTAGAGAAAGCCCACGCACAGCAATGAAGACCCAACACAGCCAAAAATAAATAAATATATATATATATATATATATATTTTTAAATGCTTTATAAAAAATAATAATAAAAATTTAAAAACGAACAGCCAGTGCACTATCCCAGAAATTTTGATGTCATTGGTTTAGGGTGGGTCCTTGGTATCACTATATTTTAAAACTCATCTGATTCTAACATGCAGCCATTGTTGAGAACCTGTAGCATTACATCAGTGGATGCTTGTTATAAGTGTAGACTCTCAAGCCCTACCCCAGACCTACTGAACTAGAAGCTGCACTTCAGTGAGATCCCTAGGCAGTTTGTATGTGCAGTAAAATTGGAGAAGCACTGTCTAGACTTACTGAATATCTGGCAGTGGACCCAGGGAATCCCTAGGACTGTAGTTCTCAAAGTGTGATCCTAGGACCATCCACATCACCTGGGAGTTTGTTTAAAATGCAAATTCCTGAGCACCAACCTAGACCTTCTGTAAAGGACACTCTGCAGGTGGGGCCCAACAATTCGTGGTTTAACAAACCCTCCTGGTGTTTCTGATACAGGAAGCATTGCTCTAGAAGATTCAGCTAGGACTTGGGATTTGGAACCACTGGACTGAGGAAATTGTTGTTACAAGCCCGCTATTAAAATAAATACTCCTGAAATGAAGTAGCATTGATGTTGCAACTTACTTTCAAATGATTTAACAAGTGAAAGAAAAAAAAAAAACTACAAGTATGAGTATGTATAGAGGGAGAAAGAGAGAGCAAATATAACAAAAAGTATTATTATCACCCCCCATAACATTCATAAAAATGGTAAGACCTAGGTTCAAAAGGGTAACTAGGCCAAGGTAATCAGCCAAAAAGCAAGTGGCAAAACCAGGACTTGAACTTCCGTGCCCTTTGCACACCACCACAAGTTAGACTTTGATGTTCTTTTTCATGTTAGCTTGCCCGGTTCATCATCCCAGGTACCTAGCAATGTGCCTGTGTTCTGTTCCATAGGCCCAGGAGCAAGCTTGAAAATGTCACTGACTCCCATTGTTGGAGTCACCCTCCCCCCACCCTCTTTCTCTTTGTCCCTTCCTCTCCCTCCTCTCTCCCCCACCCCTCCCCCATTATCATCACTTTTTGTTAGACTTTGTTAGATCTGGTCATGTTTGTATGTTTTACTTTGGCTTTTAATTAGAACTGGTGTTCTGTGGTTTTAGTTGGATATATGCAGAAATATACTTGATTTGGGTAGCCCAGACTTCTTATTTGAGTTCTGAGGCCAGTTTATAGCTAGACAAAGTTGCAGATTTTATTGATGACCTGAGATTTGGAATTGATTCCAAAACAATGGAAACTATTAATTAAATATTTAATTTTTGGCTCACAGGCCCAGCCGCTCCGCGGCATGTGGGATCTTCCTGGACCGGGGCACGAACCCGTGTCCCCTGCATCGGCAGGCGGACTCTCAACCACTGCGCCACCAGGGAAGCCCAGTATTTAACATTTTTTAATACTCTACCTCATTCATGTAGTGATTAAATACATGCAGTGATTAAAGATTACTGTTAAATAAATTCTTTCCTTCTGTAACATTTCTTAAAAATTTTGATCCAAATTAGGTTTGGATGAATTGTTTAGGTTATTGACTTTCTCTTTTTCTTTTGCTAGCAATAATTTATTCCTACATATGATTAAAGCATCATGTGTAAGAATTGTCTTGCTTTGGATCGTTGCCCTCTTTGAGGTCTGCTTTTAATTTCTTCTGCTTTTAATTGAACTCATGATGGCATTTTTAGATAATGTATGAAAGAGCATCAGGAGACAGAGCCAAAATGGTCTTATTTGCTTTTATACAAACTAAATTGCCCTTGCAGCCCAGCATAAAATCTAAGCACTAAGAACACTTATTTATTTTGACAACAGAATTAATTGAGCCTAAAACAGTTGAAATTCCAGTGGTAGCAAACTATTCTTTCTGACTCTCACTCTGGCTTTGGTACTTTCAAAAAAAGTAACTTGTCTTATGATTAAATAGCAGAATGATGGGCGGTGTACTGCATTTGGGGGAAATGGTGAATAAACTTTCTACTTGTGAAACAGTTCAGAAGTGACATGCTACAAGGGGGGTCAGAATGTGCATTGATATCCAGCTGACCTGTCAGCTGGCACTGAGCCAGGCACGCAGAGCTTTGCCATGTGAAGCAGCATGTGGAGCGTATGCCATTTGAAAAACAAAATCTTTTTCATGCATGATTTAATGGTTTTTTTAAGAGTATATATTTAGTTTTATTTTTCTAGAAACTGTTAGTGTTTCTGTTTTTAATAGAAAAGCTTATGTGTGGATGGAACTCAGTTAAAATGTTTTAATATATATTTTACAATTTGAAAGGATTTGGCACCTTATATTTCAAAAATGTCATTTTGAATAGCTTATTTTTATTGGATATTTTTCTGTTTCAAATGGATTTTAAGAGGATGTTTTTAAAAGATAAAGAGAACAGTGATCAAGATATCTGGTATAGGAGAGATGTTTTGTGAGGAAAAAATGTAGAATTTTGTTTGAAGGGACTGATGTTTATAGAGTTAATGGACGCCTTTACTATTTTCATATATATGATAACATCCAAAGATCTTAATATATACTATATATTTTTTTGATGGGTGGTTATATTTTCTCAAGCTTTGTTAGTAAGTGATAAAACTAATAACACATAATAAGCTGTTGGTAATTTAAGTAGAAATTTTTCATTCTTAATAATTCTTACACCAAGCAAAAAGTTGCTGTTTATCAGATGCACATACTACTAAAATTCTTTATCTTTATTGATCTTTCAGTTCTCATCTCTTTGTAAACTGTTAATGTAGGCCTTTAAAGGATTCTAAGAACAAGCTCATTACCCTTTCATTTAAAGAATTCTTAGCTTAAAGATTTACAGAGTGGACTTGAAGTTCCTTGAAATTTTAATTGGGCTGTTTTCTGACTCTAAGAATTTTTTGGTTGGAAGTAGTGAGTGTTTTTTTTTTTTAGTCATATGATATATGTCATAAGAATGCCCCAGTAGGGAAGGTATTGCCAGTTAATTGATTAAGACCTTGTTTATCAACTCACATTTATGACTTTTATTCTGTTTATCACTAAATGTTAATCTCTTTTTGAATAAAAACTGGAACTGAGGAAGTAAATCTTTGATTTGGGGGTAAGAAGCAGGACACTTTAGCCAATACTTTAAATGCTCCTACTTAATAGAGAAATTTTTCTTGTTCATTAGTGGTTTTCTTTCATAATGGAATGATCAATGAGAACTCTGATCGTGAATTTGCATGTAGTTATAGTTAAGCTTAACATCTCAGAAGGACCAGTAGTGAAATCCTCTATTATCCACTGTTTGGGTTTTTTTAAAATAAATTTATTTATTTATTATTTTTGGCTGCGTTGGGTCTTTGTTGCTGTGTGCGGATTTTCTCTAGTTGTGGCGAGCGGGGGCTACTCTTCATTGCTGTGCACGGGCTTCTCATTGCGGTGGCTTCTCTTGCTGCGGAGCACAGGCCCTAGGCACGCGGGCTCTAGAGCAAAGGCTCAGTAGTTGTGGCACACGGGCTTAGTTGCTCTGCAGCATATGGGATCTTCCCGGACCAGGGCTCAAACCCGTGTCCCCTGCATCAGCAGGCGGATTCTTAACCACTGCACCACCAGGGAAGTCCCTATTATCCACTCGTTACTTCAGGCTCTGTTTTTAAATTTCTTGATGTAGCAGATTGTACCAGTTACCATTTAATCAGGCAGGGCTAAAGTGACCATTTAGTGGAACATACATTTTTAGTCTGATATTTATTGAAAACAGAAACTACATGTTAAATCTCTGTGTCTCCAGTTCTGTGGTATCATATATAAAGGGTTGTCAGTAAATTGTGTTCATGATATAGGCTAGTCTCGGTCTTTTTTCAGTGTTAGGCTTATTTGATTTTTAAATTATTGCTGATATTTTAATTAACACTATCAGGTAACACTGGAACATGTTTCAGAACAATTAAAAACATGTAATGGGATCTGATGTGATTGTTTTCTACCAGCTTTTTTTTTTTTTTTTTAAACCAGTACTTGTTCATGTTTTTTCTTTTTAGGCCTTATTGAATTTGAAGAATGTGACCCTGCTAGTGCAGTTGAAGGTAAATTGACTAGTTGTAATGTGTGGGAGCTAGCTAATAGCTTCTGTTTACTGAATAGAGGGGCTGCTATCCATTGGTGTTAGCATGTCTATGGAGTGATGTAAAAAATGTGAATGTGGTTTGAAGACCTGCAGATATTAATGTTTACTTAATAAAAATAGGTTTGCCCAAAGGAATATTAGTGTGTTAGAATATAGATTTTTTAAAAGATTAAATATAACATGTATTTGTTTGCAGATATGCATTGAGATTGTTTTCTCCACTGATATCAATCTTTAAACATTCTAATGTCATAAATATGAAACTCATCACTACATATTGATGTATACTGCTTATTCTACAATGGGTAACATTTTAGTAATTAGTAAGGTTATGTATTAATGCTTATGTTACTGTCATTCAAAATAGGCGATGATTTGACTTAGAGCAAGGATCCACAACCCTTCCTATTTAAATTGATGTTTTTCATAGTCTGAAACCCAAGAGATGTCTGCAATTTTTGTTATGTTTTATAATGTTACTTTGTGAGCTTCTAGAAATAATTTGAAAGCAGTCTTCTGTTTTTTTCCAAGACCTGTGTGAGAATATGGAGGAATGGTTTGCTGTTGTGTGTAAGGTTATTAACTGAGCAGTCAACGAGCTCTGGGGCCTAGACTTTTTATAATTACCATCTGTTTGACTAAGAGCAGTACTTATTTAAGTTCTGTGTACTCAAACTTTAAAAGTTCTTCAGAAGTTTAAAAGAATTTTAAAAGTTCTTTAAAAATGTTTATAATAAATAACACTCTGTGAGAATAAAAATGTATTTATTTTTAAAATATTATAACATGCTTTGCAAATAAATGGTTCAGGGAGTTAGTTTTGCATGAAAGCAAGTACATTATTCTAAGACATCTGGATTATAATCCTGGCTGTAGTGTTAACTAGTTGTATAACACTGAGTTAAAAAAACAAAAATAATACTCTGAGTTTCCTCATCTATAAGGTGAGAGGTTAGCTTAGGTGTACTCTAGTTCTCAAAGAGTTCAGTAGCTAAGCTTTAAGTGCTGAATTCTGTTAACGATTGATAGCATGACTGACGTTTAAAAAATAATTTGTCATGCAAGAAGAAGAGGAAGAACTGCCATATTTGGCAAAATAGAGATGGTATTTGTTCCTCATTTATGGTTAGATCCATTTATAACGTTATTTGTATTAGAGATAACATATGGACAAAAGAATGCCGTATTATAAGTTTCCCATGTCGTACTGTTAATGGATCTGTTGTCAACTTTTCATTTAAAACAACACGTTTATATTTTGTGACCCTTTATACCGGGAACATGATTTGACCTGCATTTATAACAAAATCTAATATAGTGAATAATGTACTTTCTTTGAAGTCTTAAGATATCTGCAAGTGCTTATTTTGCCTGAGGTGATTTAGGGGAAGAGAGAATTTCACTGATCAAATCAATGTTCTGTGTATAACCTTTTGGTGAATAAAAGGCTATATTATATCAACATAAGAAAAATTTAAACAGACTATGACTTATTTAAATATTAGGGTTTAGCAGTTGATACTTTCTTTCATCCAAATTTAGTATCAACAGTTATGAGCAAATTGTGTGTCAAGATACAAGATGCATTCATAAGTTTAATATATTTATCAGGAACAGTTATGTTTCTGTAACAATATACATTTATTTTAAGGTATAAGACCAAGGAAAAGAAAGACTTTTGGTTTACCAGGAATAATTAAAAAGGAAAAGGATACAGAGTCTGTGTAAGTATATTAAATATTGTCAAAATCCTTTCTATGGTTATAAATAATTAAGAATAAGACTATTGTTATGAATTTGAAAAGAAAAAATTCTTTTGGAAATAACCCAAAGTACATATGGCTAAGATGTGAAAAATACAAACTTTTCTAAGAACATTTGCCAGCTCCTCTAGTTTTAGTTAAAAGTGTTAACTTCTCTTATTATTTTAAAATTTCAAGATGAACGCTTTAGTGTTTTGAAATTGAAACTTTAAAGATACTCTTATTTTATAAAGTGATACATGCATATTTTTAAAAATCAAGCAAAAGTACAGAGAGAACTAAAAATTGTTCTAAGTCTTAATAACCTAAGAAAAACACCATGGTCAGCAATTTGATGAAAATCTTTCAAGACAACTCTAACCATATAGTAAATTAGTGATATATGTGTACATAAATGGAAAATGTTAAGTGGGGGAGAAAAAAGTCCTAACATATTTTAAACATTTATATTAATTCGTCATTTTTAGATGGAAGATGGAGTATAAATGTCATTTACCTTTTTTAAAAAATAAATTGGTATACAAAGAAATATAATTAGAATATAAGAATTAAACTAGTATTAGCTAAGTCAAGTTTTCTGCCTTGGCTATACATTAGAACTACCTGAGAAATTAAATATATCTATGCCAGGCCCTGCTTCAGACCCATTAAATCAGATTCTTGGGGCGGGAGGCCCCAGCATAGTTTTTGTTTTGTTCTAAGCAGCCTGTGTGATTCTTAATATACACCTGGGGTTGAGAATCATTGAACTCTGTGATTAACTGGAGACAAATTGGAAATAAAGGAACTTTTCTTTGCTTAATTATTCAACCCATTTAGAATGAAGAGGCACTAATCAAAAGTCTTGAGTGATTTGTTGACCCAGTAACATTGACTGAAAATTTGTTTCAAGTCCCTGCTTCTCTAGCATAATCAGCAGAACTCTCACGAGGTTTAATATTTTGATGGCCATTCATATTTTCAATATAAGAGAACAATTTGTGCTTTGGGTGGTCTTGCCTCCTCCCTGGTTATACGCTTATCATCTGAGTTTCTTGGAGTTTCTGCCATTCTGAATGTCTCTTTCTTTCCTCCTCCCTAGTTGTATTGATACTTGGTTTAACAAATTAAGACTGTTTGCAAAGTGATTTATGCCTATAGCTACTGTCTCTTCTGCAGATGTCTTTTTTGAGCATTGTGAAGAGGGGTATTTTGCTAAGGGAATGGAACCTAATAGCTCTTTTATAACATTGGAAATTGAAGTCTGAACAATTGATTTGTAAGTAAATTTTTAAAATGTAGCCAGTTTATCTGTTAGTGGCTACATTATAAAGAGTTAAGATGTTTTTATAATTGATGGTTTTCACAGCTGTTCATTTAGGGAGCTTATAATATTTTTGTATATTCCATGTTTTTAAAATAGCTTTTCATGATCAGTAATTTCCCAGTATGATCATTAGGGCACTTGGATATTGGAATATTTTAACCAATAAGAATACTAGGTCAGAAAACTAATGCCTAAATCACTGCATCATTATTGCCTTCTTTCAACACTCCCTGGCAGGAAAAATGTTAGAATTCACTTTGCTTGAAATGTCCGAGGCTCTTGGCATGCTTCTTCTCATAGCCTGAAGGTTTTTGAAATGCCAGCAATTGTGGACAAGGGGTCCTGCTCAGAGCTTGGTCTTCCTGGGGCTTCATCTGCAGGTCTCATACTGCGCACTGTGAAGGCAAACAGATGAGTGCTTTACCACAAAGACTGGAGAGTTCTGGCTTAAAGCCAGACAATAAATGGTTTGGAACTCCTATACTTACTTTTATATTTAAACTTTATCTTTTAAAAAAAGAAGAAAGAAATGTTCAAACATCTTAATTTGATTCTGTACAGGGATTGAATATTATTACAGTAGCTTTTCTGGATCATTTCCTCAGCGTATGCATAGGTTTTTTTGACATAATATTCCTTATAAGGAAGCTCTTTTTCAAAATTTGCAATTTTAAGTAGCTATAAAGACATGTGGGGTTTGCATTTACCCTGGTGCTCCCATTTGAATTAAGGGCAGAATAGTCATCTCCCTCTTTTTTCATTTTTTCAGTCTATTCCATCCTATATTTAACAAAGTTCTTTAATTTATAGATTTCCCTATATCTGGATTGATACAGATTACCTGTATCTGGATTGATACAGATTACCTGTTTATCTTATATAATTTAGTATTAATTTAGTATTTTTTATTTTGTTCATTTGGCTCTTAAGGTGTACCTAATATGTGTGTTTTCAGGCTGTTATTAAAGTGGCAGAATTTGATACTGTATGTAATAACTGTCTCAAGCCAAAGAGTATACCTAATCCAATGCCTTTTAAATATGCTAATTTTTGTTTGTGAACTTCTTTTAGAATGTATACATATATATTCTTCTAAGCTTGTTCCTCATGGCTTCAGTGCCTTTAATTTTATATATCTAGTGCTTTATTTGGTTAGTTGAGAAGGCTGGTCTTCTTTATGTTTTAGTTTTACTTTTAAAATAATAGTTTTCAATAGATTATGTCCAAATTTGTATTTGCTTATCAGTGAAATGATAAAGTATCAGTGCTCAACTGCATATTACATTAGACTAACAACTATTCCAGCTGGAAGTCTAGCTACTCACCTAACATATTTGGAAAAAAGTGGTTTCACTTCTATATATACTAGCTTATGGAAAGTACCTCAAAGGAAATACGTTAAAATTTTTTTTTAACTTTCTCTACCTGAAGGATTAAAAGCCACTAGAAATCGTAGGACTGACAGCTTCCTTGACATGACACGTGTATATTCATGGAAAAGAACTATTTTTGAAAGTAGTTTTACAAATATTTATAAGCTGTTTGTTTTATTTTGTCTTGCAGTATCAGTATAGGGGAATGTCTTTGTTTGAATTTTAAAATCATTTGGTATATTTTAATATTCATGATTTGATTTCTCTAAATATTTTTATAGAGTTTAAATGAAAGTTATGTTTAAATACCAAGGCAAACACTTTTGATATAGTATATTTACCAGATAGTTCTAATAGTTGAATATGTCTGATATTTTGTTTGTTTTAATAGGGAATGCCCTGATGCAGATTCACTTGTAAGTAGATTTTACTTTGGTATAAACAGTTTAGCTATTTTCATTAGGAAATACCCAGCATATTTGGGTTGAGTTTGTTTACAAATCTTTCCAAGAAAAATACTAACCATGTTATTAGAAATTCCCTATTAAAATTATTTTACAAATGTATTTTTGGCTTTACATTGCCAGATGCTTTCCTATTAAATAGAAGGTATTTCTAACTACTTTTGAAAAGTGGACATTTTACTTTTAAAATTGGAGTGGAGCCATAGCGTATTGCTTTTTTCTTGGGAAATATGTCAGATTTCAAACCTGCCAACTTTATTTTAAAATGTGCTCTTACTAATTGATTCTTAGATCTATTAAAATACTACTATAACTGTTCATGTGTTTAAGGTTTGTTTAGGGGACTGTCATTTTAGAAAAAGTAGCAACAACCGTGGTTAGTACTTTTCTGTGCTTTTTATTTTGTTTTGTTTTAAAGAAAGTTTGTTTATATTTCTTGTTTAAATATATTTCTTCATATATAATTAAAGAAGACATCAAATGGAGCTCCCTGTGGTTACAGTGAGAGAATAGATTTACCAAATGATGGAAGTAGTGTGTAGACAGATATGTTTTACAGATTGGTCATTAAACACTGATCATGTTGGTAAGTGTAGTAGAGTCAGGCTGTCTCTTTTATTGTTCTTACTTGTGTAACTTGTTTCTTTTGGCTCCAAAACATTATGGTCTTTTACAGCATATTGGTGTACCAAAATAAAGAACTACATATTTTGTAAAACATTATGTTTTATGTTAATTAAGATAAAACTAGTATTTTTTTTCATATTTCAGCTTTAAAGTAAGAAAATTACTATTCATTAATAAATTTATAGTGAAAATAAGGAAATAGACTTCTGATGAGTTCTAGGCTTAAAATCATCAGTGTTTTTGGAGTTGTAACATTTACCTTACCACTTGCATGTTTTGATACCCTTGGTTTACTAATTAATGAAAAAGTCAGCAGATGTGTTTGGGATTTACTTTAGTGTTCATCATGCATTTTATTTCTGAATTATTTATAGCATTTATTTGATTGCAAAATTGAATAAAAATTTTAATACTTCATGTTTTATATGCACTCCTTTAAATAAAATATTTAAAATTTTCTCAGTTAATTGATACTATTCTATAATGATCAATATTAAACAATTTTGAACTTCAGCCAGTATTTATCTGGAATTAGAAAAGGACTTTTAAAGAGGACACGAAATTCTACTGCTATATAAGAAATGATTGATAAATTTGACTGTATAGAAATGAAAAACTTACAGAATTAGAAAAAATACACCATAGAAGGAGTTGAATCACTAAAGATAGCTGGGCAGAGTGTATTTGCAAGATGTTTAACAAGGGGCTAATTATTTTCCTTTGTAAAGTTTTGATACAAATTAGTTTAAAAGGTAAGCAAGCATCCTAGTAGGAAAAGGGCATTAAGATAAAAACAGGCAATTTTCATAAGAAGAAATAAAAGGTTGTAGTGAATAATCATAAATGTTGTTCAAAATAGTAGCCTAATTCTGATGCAGATTAGAATGAAATTACTATATTCACCTATCATATTGGCAAAAGTTTTGATACACTCATACTGTTGGTAGGAATGTAAATTGGTATAATCTGTCTTGTGGATAGTTGGCAGTATCTCCCAAATAAGAAATGTATATTCTTTTTGACTCTGCAATCCTGCTGCTAGGGCTTTACTGTTACAGCTATATTCACAAACTTTATGTGTGTGTGTGTATGCTTGACCAAGATATATGCTTATATAGAGGGGGAGGGAGAAAAGGTGGACAGGGATAGATGTTCATTTCAACATTGTCTATGTTAGCAAAAAATTGGAAACACTAAAGCATCCATTAAAATGGGGATTGGTTAAATTATTAAACATTCACTTGAATAAATAGATGTTATAGGTCTAGGTTGCTCGTGTCGGTTGAAATGGGAAGAACTTACTAAATAAAAGCAAGTGTGATCTTTTAAGTAACTGTTTTTTAAAATAAATAAATGTGTGTCTATTATATGTATTCTCTTTTTTTAAAAGAATGAGTTACAAGACACTGAATTGTGGTTACCTTTGAGGAGAAGGATTACAGTGGGGTCAGCAGGGAAAGGAGGCTTTCATTTTTTGTTGTTTCCTTTTATTTATGGCCTGTTCATGGCTAGTCTTACTATTATTCAAACATCAACAGGCTACTTTGGTAGGGAAATTATCCATCATTTTCTATTCCTTTTTTAAAAAGTCTATGTATGTAATTTAAAAAAATTATTTTGAGTGACTACATCTTTTGAAAGTTGACCAAGGAAGTGTAAATCGCTCTCTTAGTTTTAACCAATTTCCTCTCTCCAAACTGAGACTGAGAAACATACCATTGATTTGCAAGCTCTATCCCAATATTTTGTTAAAGTTACTACCACCACTATCCACCAAAACTGCCTTTAAGATTGTTGGCTGAAGTTACATGCTCTTTTCTTCTTCTTGTACTGCTTTTGACTTAATGCTTTGCTCCAGCAGTATGGGGCCCTAATATAGAAACCATGGATTGAATGGACAAAGATGTAAACAGGTAATGTGTAAGTTTTTATTAATATCATGAATAGTTCTAGCATTGAAAACCTGGTACAGTGAGCATCATTGCTTTTTTTTTTTTTTTTAAACACACACCAAAAAAGCGTTTTATTTTGAAATAATTGTCAATTTACAGAACATTACAGAGATAGTACAGAGCAGTCCCATATACCTTTCATCTCGTTTCTCTTGATGGTAACATCTTGCAAAACTTTGGTACAGTATTGTAACTAGGATATTGATACTCATACAGTCAAAATAGAACATTTCCATTAACCAAGGATCTTTTTTTTTTTTTTTTCCTTTCACCTATTTAACCCTCTCCCAGTGCTCAAATCCCTGGAAGTCACTGATCTGTTTATCACCTCTATATGTTTGCCCTTTCCAGAATGTCGTATAAATGGGATCATACAGGATATAGCCTTTTCAAACTGGATTCCTTTACCAGGAATATTAAATATGCATTTAAGATTTATTCATATTGTTGCATGACTTGATTGTTCATTCCTTTTTTATCACTGCAGAGTATCCCATTGTATAGATGTATCAGTTTACTTATCCATTCACTTATTGAAGGATGTTTTGGTTGCTTCTTCTTTTAGGTGATTATGAATAAAGCAGCTTAATAACATTTGTGTGCAGGTTTTTGTGCGAAAATAAGTTTTCAGATCAACTGGGTAAATACCTAGGATTGTGATTGCTGGAAGGATCTTTCATTTTGATTGCTCCTTTTCAGTCACTTTTGTTCTGTTCCGCCCCCTCCCTACACACACACACACACACACACACACACACACCTCTGGCAACCACTACTCTTTTCTCGATTTCTATATATTTGTCATTTCAGGAATGTTATTTAAGTGGAATCATACTGTATGTAACCTTTTGAGATTGGCTTTTTTCGCTCAGCACCCTTTTCTAGAGATTATTCCAGGTTGTTGCATACATGAATAGTTCATTCCTTTTTATTGCTGAATAGTATTCCACGATGTAGGTATACCAAAATTTGTTCACCTATTGTGGGACGTTTAGTTGTTTCCAATTTTTGGCTGTTAGAAATAAGTTACTTTGAACAGTTGTGTACAAGTTTTTGTGTGGGCATAAGGTCACTCGCGACACTGGTCACTTTCTTTCTGAAGTCTGTTTTATCTAATAGTAAGGTAGTCACTGTTTTATTTTTTAAATTAATGTTTGCATGGTATATTTTTTCTATCATTTTCCTTTCAACCTACCTATGTTGTTATGTTTGAAATGAGTTTTTCACGCGTAGCATATGGCCGGGTCATGTTTTTTTAATTCATTCTGCCAATCTGTCTTTTGTTATACATAGACCATTTATATTTAATGTAATTATTGACATGTTGGGGTTTGTCTGCCATTTAATTTTTTGTTCTCTATTTGTTCCTCTCTCTCTCTTTCCCTCTCAGAATATTGTTTTATTTTTCCTGCCTTTCTGTGGGTTATTTGAACCTTTTTTAGAATTTGATTTATTTATAGGGTTTTTTTTTTTGTTTTTTTGAGTATATAACTTTGTATATCTTTTTAGATAGTCGCTGTGGGTCACTCTCCAGTAAGTTCAGATAGTTGTTTATGTTTATTTTGACCAGAGTTTATAGATGTAATCTGCAGGAGATTGATTCAAAAGCAGTTTATTTGGTCTTACAGAAAACAGCTCAGTATTATTTTAAATTAGTACAACATATAGTACAGTGTACTGTAAACAAATTTAAAAATAGTGTCAGTAGCAGATCCCAGATAGAATCTCTAGGAGAGGGACTTCCCTGGCGGTCCAGTGGTTAAGACACTGTGCTTCCACTGCACGGGGCATGGGTTCGATCCCTGGTCAGGGAACTAATACCCTGCATACTACTTGGTGTGGCCAAAATGAAAAGAACCTCTAGGATATTAAATATCTGGTATGTTCTAGGGTACCAGGAATAGGAAGAAAGTATTTTGAAAAAAACTTTTTTTATTCTGATTTCTAATGGTTTCTTTATTTTATTTTTTAATTAATTAATTTATTTTTGGCTGCATTGGGTCTTCGTTGCTGTGCGCAGGCTTTCTCTAGTTTTGAGTGGGGGCTACTCTTCGTTGCGGTGCGAGGGCTTCTCACTGAGGTGGCTTCTCTTGTTGTGCAGCACGGGCTCTAGGAGCATGGGCTCAGTAGTTGTGGCACGTGGGCTCAGTAGTTGTGGCTCACGGGCTCTAGAGCACAGGCTCAGTAGTTGTGGCACACAGGCTTAGTTGCTCCACGGCATGTGGGCTCTTCCCAGACCAGGGCTCAAACCCGTGTCCCCTGCATTGGCAGGCGGATTCTTAAGCACTGCACCACCAGGGAAGTCCCCAGTTTCTTTATTTTTTAAGTATTTTAAAGTATTATTTGCATATTAGTAAGCAGCATATAGAACTCAAAGAAAGTGCTTTACTTCTAGGGTCATAACTACATCACTTGTCATCTTTTTATCTGTGGAATCTGTTCTTTACCCTATATTAGATATTTCACTTCTAAACTTTAACCCAGTCTGTTAACTCACTGCTAACTACGTTAGACTGTTTATTCAGCTTGGAAACTATAACTATGTAAACCTTGTGCTGTGCCTGTCAGGTTAGCATTCCTTCATATTTCTCTTGCTGAGCTTTAGCAAGTGATTGGAGGAAGAATGGGAAACTCTAGGAGTAGAATGATACTAGCTGCCCAGTTATATCCAACTGGTACACCCTGTCTTTTCTTGGCAGTTCTTTTTCTCCCCCATTTAAAAAATGTTTTTATTTAGAAATATGTTGTAACCTACAAAGAAATACAAGAATAAAATAGTATAAAGAACACTTGTATACCTTTAACTTTTTACTACATTTGCTTTAACAGTTCCATTCTCCCTGCGTATGTGCATGTGTATATTTTTTTCTGATCCATTTGAGCATAAATTTTATATTCTCTTACTTAACCACAAAAGCATTTTTAGAGAAGTGTCCCTTCTGTATCCCTTCTGCTCCACCACCCTTCCTTCTTAGGTAACCAGCTTTATTGTGTTCTGATTTATCTTTGCAGTGTTTTTTTGTTTTTAATTTTTTTTCATAAAGATAGCAGATATCTATATGGTTTTTAAATTTCCCCTTCTTTCTTACTTAAAAGGTAGTATACTATATATATTCTTTTGTACTTGGCTTTTTTCAGTTAGCAGTATTTCCTGGAAGTCACTCCATTATCAGTTCATGGAAACTTTTCTCTTTTTTTTTTTTTTAAATAGCTGCATAGTACTTCACTTTGTGTATGCACCATAGTTTATTCAGCTATGCTTGGACATTTAGTATTTTCCAATAATTTTGAGTTACAAATAATCTCTGGTGAATAACCTTGTTGCATATGTATTTTTTAATTCTTGGGGGCATATCTTCAGAGTAAATTCCTAGAAAAGGAACTCCTGGGTAGAAGGGTAAACACGTAAATTTTTTGTTAGATATTGCTAAATTTATCTCTGTAGGAATTGTACTATTTTGTATGTATACCAATAAAGTATAAGAGTACATTTCCTCACAGCTTTGCCAACAGAGTATATTTTTTAACTTGAGTTTTTGCCAGTCTCGTGGAAAAGAGGTGGTATTTTAGTATAGTTTAAATTTTCTTGGTAGTCTTTTTGTTTTGTTTTGTTCTTTGTTTGTTTGTTTTTTGCTGTACGCGGGCCTCTCACTGTTGTGGCCTCTCGCGTTGCGGAGCACAGTCTCCGGACGCGCAGGCTCAGCGGCCATGGCTCACGGGTCCAGCCGCTCCGCAGCATGTAGGATCTTCCCGGACCGGGGCACGAACCCGTGTCCCCTGCATCAGCAGGCGGACTCTCAACCACTGCGCCACCAGGGAAGCCCCTTGGTAGTCTTTTATTTCTGTTTTTTTTGTTCTCTCTCAATATATTTTTTAATTAATTAATTTATTTTTGGCTGTGTTGGGTCTTTGTTCCTGCGCATGGGCTTTCTCTAGTTGCAGCAAGCAGGGCTACTCTTTCACACTGTGGTGGTTTCTCTTGCTGCGGAGAACGGGCTCTAGGCGTGTGGGCTTCAGTAGTTGCAGCATGTGGGCTCAGTAGTTGTGGCATGCAGGCTCTAGAGCGCAGGCTCAGTCGTTGTGGCGCACGGGCTTAGTTGCTCCGCAGTGTGTGGAATCTTCCAGGACCAGGGCTCAAACCCGTGTCCCCTGCATTGGCAGGCGGATTCTTAACCCCTGCATCACCAGAGAAGTCCCTGTTCTATATTTTTTTTGTTTTTTGTTTTTGTTTTTGTTTTTGCGGTACACGGGCCTCTCACTGTTGTGGCCTCTCCCGTTGCGGAGCACAGGCTCCGGACGCGCAGGCTCAGCGGCCATGGCTCACGGGCCCAGCCGCTCCGCAGCGTGTGGGATCTTCCCGGACCAGGGCACGAACGTGTGTCCCCTGCATCGGCAGGCGGACTCTCAACCACTGCGCCACCACGGAAGCCCTGTTCTATATTTTTGATATGTTTTTCCATTTACTTAAGCTGTCAGTCCTCTGGTTTTACCACCTGTCTTCCGTGGATGCATACAATCTTTTGCTTTTATTTCTTCACTTTGAAGATTTAGGTAAAAATTTGGTTATTCACAGAAATGCTGGCATGCCTAGCCAAACACCTATTCTCTTCCTTTCAGTGTTTATCCTGTTTGTTTTGCAGTGCTTTTCTCTTTCAGACGTCTGAAGCGTGGAGTGTCATTTGAAGCTAATTATCTAAAAACACATAATTTCCCAGTGTTAATAATTTTGTTAATCTGTGATATTTGATAAATGATAAAGCTCCTCGGTAATAGTTAAGGCTGTTTTGCTAACCTTTAATGTTTTTGCAGTTGGAGGCATTGTTACAGTAAAGTTTTTCTTCTTCCCCATAGAACATTCCTGATGTGGATGAAGAAGGCTATAGTATAAAACCAGAAGCAAATCAGAATGATATCCTTTCATCATCTGGATAGTCTTATGGATTGTGTTGGCATATATAAGTAGACAGTTAAAATAAAATAATCTATTATTTAATAAAGACTCTTCAAATTTTTAATTAATTGTAATAAAATGTGCCTCTGTGATCTTTATTTGACATGCTATGAATAAAAGTTAGTAGTTACATTTCTGATAAAGTCCATCTTATCTCAGAGTTTTTTTGTTCCTTTTTATAAATGTGTGAAAAACTGGTTGTGCATTAAGATAATTTAAAAACTCAATTCTTTAACTGATACTCACATACCAAAGAGAACCATTTCTACTCGTCTAGTGATTCTGATTCTGAAGATGAAGAACCAAAGAAGTATCGGATAGAAATCAAACCTATGCATCCGAATAACTCACATCACACAATGGCTTCCTTGGATGAATTAAAAGTATCTATAGGAAATATAACGCTCTCCCCAGCAATATCTGTAAGTAAGAAAATAAGCAAGTTTGCACTCATTATACAGAAGCCTTTGGGGTTTTGTTTTTTGGTTTTTTAACCTCATCTACCTGCATCTGATTAATTTTAGGACTAACGAAAATTAAAACATCACATAGTAAATAGTTAAGCATGTTGGCTGAGGAAATACTTATAATTTTTTCAGCTTTATTGAGGTACACAGTTTATAATTTTTATACAGGCAGATGAATTTTTGAGTTTGGTTTAGTTTTGCTTCCTTTTGAATGTGTTTTAAACAAAAATGTGGAAAATGCACTATTTCTGCCATTTGATGTATTTTATAAATAGTGCTGTATGTCTCAGGCAGAGTTTTGTGAACTACAGTATTAACCTTTTCCTCATCTAATGTTAAAGTTTTTCATCCATTTTTTTGATGAACTTTATGTAAAAGGAATTCCATAAAAATCAATTTCAAGTGAAATTAAATTATATCTTTGCTTTTTTTTTTCCTGTCACTGTAATTAATGGTTGTTTTTCCATACTTTTCATACAGGAAAAGGCAAATAAGAATTCGTAGTGGTAGTGGTTAATTCCTCAATTCTGAGATACTAAACTTGATAGCTTTTGAGGGAGAAAAAAATCACCGTAATCTTTCTATCGATGTCATACTCTTAAATTTAGAAATGTTAAATTATGGGAAAAAAGCATGTCTTAGAATGTCAGTTTAGTTTATCTGCACATACTTATTGTAGCTGATGGAGAATAAAAGTTCTCACCATTTTGTATTTTATTTAATTACATATTTTAAGTAGACTTTATGTATTTGTTTAGAAAAAGTGTTTTTCTCCCAGTCATACACTTGTTGAATTTAATTTGAGAACTTTTTTCCACCAAATTTCTGAAGTGAGGTTTTATTCTACCATTACTATTTAACATTAATGCCAAGATTAAATTATGGTTTATATTTGAAGTAGGAAGTTGTGAAGCCATTAAACATTTTTTATTGTGTAAAGAGCATAACTAATTTAAAATATATATGTAAATAAATAAAAGCCTAGAGGACATATATATATCAAAATGTTAAGCATCTGTCTTTGGGTAGTAAGATAATTGATGCTTTGTGCTCTTTTCTATTTTTTTTAAAAAAGTAAACGTGTTAACTTCATACTCAGAAAATAAATAATAATCAGAAAATTTTTAATTGTTAATATTTGAAAAGAGGGGTCTTGAGAGTATATTTTGTTGCCCAGTTCGCTTATCTAGCTTAAGTTGTTTTTCCCTCCAACAGTGTATGTGTTTTAAGGTATATAGATTTTATCAATAGACATGATTAAGACATGCTTATTAGAGCAAGGAAATATATTTTAAATTCTAAAGCAAATACTATGTTTTTCTTTTTCCTTTTTTTTAAACACTATGTTTTTCTTTTTCCTTCCATGTACTACTAGAGACACAGCCCAGTAAGTGCAAGATTTTATATTTTTACCTATTGACTTAAAAAGAAATTGTATATTTGAACATTGATTTTCAAAATATTTGTGTTTTTAAATCAGCAAGTCATAGTATGTTGCTGTAGATACTGGTATTTTAAAGCATTTTATTGAATGATTTAAAGGTACATGTATTATTTTTTTGACTACAAAAAAGTTTTTTCTGTAATCTTTTTATGTAAATACGGTTTATAATTGAGCAGGTATATTAAAAACTTAAAATTATGTTCCCAGTATTAACATTTTATCAAATATTTTATTACCGCATTAAATTATTTAATGATACTTAGTTTTTGCATTTCTATTTCAGGTGCAGATGAATCGGAATTCATCTAGTAAGTTTGACATTTAAATTGGTTATTTAAGTCTATTAAAATTTATCAGGGAATTTGCTAAGCTTGTAGCCTAACATATGTAGTTGTAGAAATGGTTTTTTTTCATCATGAGCCATAACGACAGACTAGAAGGATACTTGTTTTGCAACAGAAGACAACTTATCTATACTATTTCTTTTAGTTTTGAGATATGCTTTAAACTTGAATACGTGGCTACAACGTTTTTCAGAAATCAACAAAGCCAAAGAGCAGCTTCTGATTAAGCACGTAAAACTGTTTAATTAGCATAACTCATCCTCATGAGCTAGAAGGCACTTTTTTTTTAAAATATTTATTTATTTATTTGGCTGCGCCAGGTCTTAGTTGCGGCATGCAGGGTGTTCGTTGTGTCGTGAGGGATCTTTAGTTGTGGCATACAAACCCTTAGTTGTGGCATGTGGGATATAGTTCCCTGACCAGGGATTGAACCTGGGCCCCCTGCATTGGGAGCACAGAGTCTTAGTCACTGGACCACCAGGGAAGTCCCCAGAAAGATGAGTTTTAGCTTGATCTATTTTTAAGTCGTATCACAATTGCAACTTCTAGTATAAGATTTTTAGTACAGTAACTCAAATTATACTAAAAATGTTTTTGGGGTATTAACACCATTTGCAGAATCATGTATTAAACATAACAAGAGTTGTGGGGAAAATAGAGTTGAGGCAGCCCACACAAAAGCTATGCAATTTTGTGAACACAGTGCTTAATAAAAACCATGACATCAATTGTAATTAAAAATTCTAGCACAATTAAAAAGACCTATTAAATTCATAATAAATACCAAACTAAAAGTAGGCTTTTACTTTCAAAACATAAATGGTAAGTAGCTTGATGATAAGGGGATGTGAGGAAAATGAGTATAAAAGGGGGCTACTGAGTTATCAAGATGAGGGCAAAATGCAAAAAGATGACAGACACCACAGTAAGCACCATGAGGCAAAACAAACAGCTGAAATGAGCCAAATGGGAGAATGTGATGTGAATGGGCATTATGTACACTGTTGTATTCCTCATAGTTTGCTGTAATTACCCATGTTGATGTATTTTGCATTCATCAGCTATTGCTTGGTGATGCAAAACGTTAAGATGCAATGAAAATTGCTTACTAACCAGCAGGACTTTTGTATTACTGACACTGTTCCTCCATGTACCAATTGCTTATGAAATGATTCATGTTATAAATGCAGAAGGTAGCAAAATAGACTACCTTATAAAGAGACCTTTGTTGTTATAAAAATTTTATTTTTCAAAATAGGGTGTCCCAGGGCTTCCCTGGTGGCGCAGTGGTTGAGAGTCCGCCTGCCAATGCAGGGGACATGGGTTCGTGCCCCGGTCCGGGAAGATCCCACATGCCACGGAGCGGCTGGGCCCATGAGCCATGGCCGCTGAGCCTGCGCGTCAGGAGCCTGTGCTCTGCAACGGGAGAGGCCACAACAGTGAGGGGCCCGCGTACCACAAAAAAAAAAAAAAAAAAAAAAAAAAAAAGGGTGTCCTTCAAGAATTAATAACTACTTTTGGTCAATAAAATAATCATTAATAATATCATCAGAACTTGAAAAATGTTTTCATGATTCATCAGTTAAAATTCTTGAGTTATTACATACATTATTTAAATACATAAGTATTTAAACATTTGTTCTGATTTTTAAAGTTGTAGCCCGTTTTTTTTTATGAACAGCAGTTTAATGAATAGTTGACTATTCATTAGTTTAGTTGACTTAAGTTGTTTCTCATCAAAGATATTAGAAGAAATGAATATTTAACAGAAATTCAGCTATTTTTTTTTAAATTTTTTTTTTTTTTGCGGTATGTGGGCTTCTCACGGTTGTGGCCTCTCCCGTTGCGGAGCACAGGCTCCAGACATGCAGGCTCACGGCCATAGCTCACGGGCCCAGCCGCTCCGCGGCATGTGGGATCCTCCCGGACCGGGGCACGAACCCGTGTCCCCTGCATCGGCAGGATGACTCTCAACCACTCTGCCACCAGGGAAGCCCTATTTTTATATTTTTAAGCATGGTAGAAGACTTGTTAAAGGCTTATTTTCCTTTTCTTCATAATTGTTTATATATGTTATTAATGCCAGAATTTAAAAATTGATGTATGTGTAGTAGTTCTCCTTACATTAAAATATTTTATTACTCAGATTATTAATTTTTTCATAATATTTCAACTTTTTAATTAGGTGAAGAGTTAACAAAATCAAAGCCATCTGCTGCATCCAATGAGTAAGTTCCACGTTAAAAATTTTTTTTAAATAGACTTTATTTTTTAGAGAAATTTAAGTTCACAGCAAAACTGAGTGGAAGGTATGGAGATTTTTACATATACATTTAGCCTCTACATATGCCAAACCTTCCCCACTATCAGAATCCCCCACCAGAGTAGCACATTTGCTACACTGACACATCATTGTCACCCAAAGTCCGTGGTTTACATTAGGATTAATTCTTGGTGTTCTATATCCTATGAGTTTTGACAAACGGATATTGATATGTGTCCACCATTATAGTATCATACAGAATAATTTCACTGCCCTAAAAATCCTGTGTCCTCCACCTATTTATTATTCCCTCCCCACTACATTTAAATTTTAAGTATCCTTCGTTGTATTATCTCTGTAGTTTTAATTCCAGTACACTGTTTTTAATCATCCTGTTTCCTAAGCTGTGAAACATCATATAGAGTTTTTAGAAGTTTTAAATTATTTTCTCATTTGACAGTATTTCTTTCTACGATAATTTGTAAAAAATCCATTCAGCTGTATTTGGCCTTGGTGTCCTCACTGCTTCTAAATAAATGATAGTATCCCAAATTCATACATGTCTATATTTCAACTAGTTATTCACATGGAAATTCTCTCACTGTTTTCCTTCAATTTTGTCTGTGACCTTGTAAAGTAGACTGTATACTTTATGAACCTTTTCAACTTAATTGAAAAAGGAGAGGTCTAGAAGACATGTTGCCAGTTCTTCTTAAAAAGAGAAAAATATTTTAAGCCAGTGTTGCATGGGTCCTTTTTCACTTCTGTATTTATTAACAAGAATACTTTATTTTAATGTTTTTTGTATGAGTAAAAGTAGCCTTAACTAAATGAATAGTTTAAAATGGAAACTTTGAAAGCTAAGCACTAATCGAGCAGAGTGGAGGCATTCATTTGATTTATCATTTTTAAAGATAAGTTTAGTGTTTTAAGACTTTGTTTTTAGGAATCATTTATACAGTTGTGATTCTATACTTTATCGTAAGTGTGCTTCCATGTGGGTGCATGTTGAGATACTAGATATGTGCTTATAGGTAATTGTAATATTTTCATTATAGTGGGCCTGTTTTCTAGGATTTCTAAAAAATATTTTAAATAATGGTAGTTTGATACATTAGATTATTTTTAAATGGGGATTTTCTTTTTTTATACCATAAATATGTACAATTTTTATTTGTCAAACATACCTCAATAAAGTTGGGGCAGTTAACTTGAAAAAAAGACGGGGTGGCAAAGGTCAGGTCCTCAAGATCCTAGAGATTAAGCATCCTAAAAGGGTATATGACTAAGATGGAAAAGAGAAACATGTATGTTTGCATTAAAGAGCCAAGAGTTGAATCCTGAGAGTAACTAGTTTGAAGGATTCCAAGAGGTCAGTGGAAGAAAATCTTTGGTTATGCAGCACATTGAGTTTTTTGAAATGAGAATGTTCATGCTCTTGATTTTGTCCATAGTCTTGGTAACCTCTCATAAAGAGACATGTATGACCCATACATTTTGCGAGCCAACCTTAGTAGCCCATGTAGTGGGTTACCTAGGGAGAATTCCTCCTGTGCATGATCTACTGCAGTGATCAGATCTTTGAAGTTTGTATACAGTCGTTTATATACATGGAGCTTAAGCCACCATCCTGTACTTAAAAAGTACTTTGAAAAAAATCCTTTACCCTTTTTCTTCATCTTTGATAATAAGTATGGCCTTATAAAAATTCTATCTGATTTCATATCACTTCAGAAATTATCTGTCCAAGACTGGGCTCCAGATGTGAATTAGCACATCTGATAGTGCCACAGAATTAATTAGCTGTGTGTCCTTAGGCAGCTCACATAGACTCTCCATGCTGCTTTTCATTTGTAAAACTGAAATTATTTCTATTCTGACAGCCCCTACGTTTATTAGAATATAACAAGGTTTAATTAGTGGGGATTAATCTACTCTCCTTTGCGAACTTAATGTTATTGTGGGTTCTGCTTATAGCAGTTAACAAATATCAGTTTATTAAACCTGCTAATTAAGTTCTTCACATATTCAATCATATGTGAAGCACAATGTCCAACTCTTTAATCATATATATTGAGCTTTCTATGAAATAAAGATAAGTTACTATATTTTATACTAATAAAATACTCATTTGCTAAAATCCTTATTTTTAAAATGTTATGGTAGGAAAGGGACCAGTGATTTACTTGCTTGGGACCCCCTGTTTGGACCATCTCTTGATTCATCTTCTTCAACTTCACTAACTTCATCATCATCATCAGGTAAACATATATATATATATATATATTTTTTTTTTTTTTTTGTAACTGTAAAGGAATGCAGTAGTTACTTTTTTCTAATTGATTTATCCATTACTTGTATGTTGTACTTAATGATCAAAAATTTAACTTGTCCTCTGATCATATTGCCATATAAAAGTGATTTTATACTGATTTTGTTAACTTACCTTAAAGACCATATGGCTTTAACAAAAATTCATCAAACACCAACTTTTTTTCCCTTAATATATTTATTTCTAGGCATCATTCCTATATCAATGCCCAAATAATAATTTTTATTATTCAACATCATAGATGTGCGTTAATACAACCAGTCCATTTTTGATGGACATTCAGGTTGCATCTAGTTTTTAGTATTATGGACATCCATAGATACAGCAGATTTTGTGCACATCTCATATCCTTATAATAATTTATTAATACAAGATTTATGAGTCACAAGATACGCCCATTGTTACTTTTTGCCAAACTGCTTTCCAGAAAGGCTTTAGCACTTCCCAACATGAAATAACTTTATGAATGTGTTTTAGTTGTTCTTTTGGCAAGAATATATTAAATTTTTCTTTTCTTCAAAATATGAAATCCCACTAGTCAACCATCAAAGCATGTTTAATAAAACTGCTTGTTCAAAAAACGAAAATAAAATCACTTTAAGTTGATCTTAGCCTTCTTGGGGATTTCAGAAATGCCGTGCAGTACTTGGGGTTAAGGGAATGCTTGAATGTTGGGGAGAGAACTTGAATTCAGTTCTTGCTGTGTCTTTGCTGGGATATATGCACGTTCTGTTTGATTTCATCTCATTAACTGCTGCATGAAGTCCTTTTTATTGTCCCTGTTTTATAAATAGAAAAAGTAAAGCTGAGAGAGATCAGGAACTTCTCTAACACCACAAAACTAGGAAATGAAGCATGGATTCAAACCTGGATCTTACTAATTCCAAAATCTTTGTTCAATTCGTCATACTCTGGCAGATTAACAAAACAATAAGCCATGTTGAAACATTTTACTGTTAATAATAAAATAAACACTAGTATTTAAAATTGGACTGTTTAGAAACTAATGTTTTAAAAAGAAATTATACGTGGATTTTAGGCAACCTTAACCTGAAACAATTGGGAGTTTTGAACAGCAAGAAGCAGTCATTAGGTAATTGCACATATTCTGAAGTGGCATTATAGCCTTTCTCAATTGACATTTGTTTACTATTTAGTTTTAGGAAACTAATCTTAGTAATAGATTTTATAAGTAAAATAATTGTATAGGAAAAACTGAAGTTGTATTAAGGTCTCTTTTTTTGTTTAGTAAAAATGTCAGAATACTGTTTTGTTCTGTTTTTAGAATGGAGAAGGTCCTAATTTTAATTTTGATAATATTCTTTTATGAATTGGTTTTATTAATCTTTAGTAAAAATTTTCACTTTGTTATCACAGAAGTTTTAGTTATATAGAAATTTCTTCATAACTCCACCCTTTGTTTCTATTTTCTTTAGCACAATCTCCTTTTCAAAAAAGTGCTCTCTTTTCCTCTTGCTACCTATCTAAAGAATGTTTTGCCCATATCACTTTCAACTTCAGGTAAAAAAATGATAGTTTCATTTAGTTGTCATTTGATGTTTAGTAGGTAGGGAATGATAAAACTTTCTTTTCTTTTTTGCTTATTTTAAAATTTATTTTGCTATGCCTTTTAAAAACTTCCTATTAAGTCTAAAAATGTCAGATTATTTTGCCCTTCAAAGAATGTTAGTCATGTTGAAAAGAGACATTCTGCTGTGTGGTAATTATTATTAAGTCTTCACTTGGACAGAATATAATTATTGATAAAACTGATGAATACATTATGATGATTCTCCTGTTTTGTAAGACTGGCCCTAAGTGAAATTGTGAAATAGCCATTTTGTCTTAAATTTTCTTCCACTGCTTTTTACAGTGCATGTCTCCCTTAACATCGTCTACACTGGTACCATTTTCACATTTTAGAAATGGCCAGGTTGTCAGATTATTCCCTGCTCTCCTTTGTCCCTTTCAGAATCTTAATTCATTAATCACTCCATCTCAGCTAAACCAGTCTAAGAAAATAATTCCTATCAGTTAGTAACTAATATGTTAAACCTTTCAGTGTTTTTATATGTTTAAGAAGCATGCTTAAAGTTTGGTACAGAAGTATTTTCAGTTGCTTCTTAAAATAAACATATATGTACAATTTACATATACATAAATTATATGTAATAAAGTATATGTATATAAAATTTAATATAAATAGCTCATATCTTCCTTCCCTTTGATAAGTGCTAGTATAGACCATTTCTTCTCTACCCATGGGTTAATTGAGCACTTGTGCTCTGTAAAACCCCTGTAAAATTATCTTTTGAAAAATACTAGGCTGGTTTTTTATATTAACTCCAACACTGATTTAGTCTGTCTTACTTCCTATGACATTTTTAAGTTTTATCACTAGTCAGGCACTTTGTTAAGGAACACATGTACCCAGCAGCATCACTTTGACACCTTGTCAAACCTCTTTAGACTTTTACTGACTGTTAGCATTACCTTTTGCTCCTCTGAAAATCAGGAATAATTCTGGCCTTATATATTTTTGGACCTTAAATTTTACTCATACATATTTTAAGTTTCTTATTTTCATAATTATTTTCCTCAGTTAATATAAAGTTTGAGCTCATGCTCTTGTTCCATGTATTATTAAATTTTTCTAGTTTTGAGTAATTGAAATAATATTAACCTGAAATAAGAACTATTTGGCTCTGCAGATTTATGTTTTAGTTTTAGAATTTTCCTGTTGCTTCTAGTTTTCAGTTTCTTTATTCTTCTTCCGCTGACCTTAGTGAACAGAATAGGAACTCTGCTTTTCTCTCCCAAACTGATTTGTCTGGGGGTGTGATAATTGGTTCTTTACTTGAAACCAGGTCAAATTTTAGGTCTAGAAAACCCATTACCAGACTTTTCCACCAAGCCTCTCTGCTATCCTGCTGTAACGACACCACCAGCGAGCACAATAAGTGTCCTTTTGCTTCATGGTTGCAGAGTCAGTGGATTTCCTTTACTGATGAACTTGTTAAAATTACTGACTCCAGTGGAGCTCAGAAGGCATTCCAGAGATTGCATTGTAAAGCTGAAAATACCTTTGGGTTCCCTGGTGCTTTGGATGAGAGATTTTTCCAACAGCTGCATCTTTGAGGATCAGCGTGACCTTTGCCATAATATTAAATGTTTTGAAAAGCTACTGACAGAAGCAGCTAGCAATGCTGCTCGTTTTTCTTCTGCATCATCATCATTGCTTCTGTATCCTAGATTAGTCTGTGCCTTTATTCAGATGAAGGGTGGTATGGGAAACATGCTTTATCTGTTCCTCTTAGGTAGTGTCAGAGAGCAGATGTAGGTTAGCTTTTTTTTTTTTTGCAGTACGTGGGCCTCTCACTGTTGTGGCCTCTCCCGTTGCGGAGCGCAGGCTCAGCGGCCATGGCTCACGGGCCTAGCCGCTCCGCGGCATGTGGGATCTTCCCGCACTGGGGCACGAACCTGTGTCCCCTGCATCAGCAGGTGGACTGTCAACCACTGCGCCACCAGGGAAGCCCGGTTAGCTCTTTTTGCCTGTGTTTTATACTTTACAAGTCACTTCATGTTCTTGAAATACTGCATCTAGTGGACATTTATTTGAAGTGAGCACCACCACCACCACAAAACACAATTAAGATACTTAAACGTGTGAACAGTTGTAGTCATCTCCTTCAGAAGCATCTAGAAGCAGTATCTAATTGGCATGTGGAGATAGATTTGTTTATAATTTATAAATGTATTACTATAATTAATAGATTCATTTATAAACAGTGATATTAATGAGCATTTTTATTACTTTTTCTCAAAAAGCAAATTCTGATTATTTGAAGAAGGTGAACTTAACACTTCTACCAGGCTTGGATTGAGTCAATCTAAATGCCATTTGGACAGGCCACTTGATTAGTAATGAAGCTTCAGGTGTAAACGTCCCTACCATGTTAAGCCCCCTCAGAAGCTTGAAATAACTTGAGTATTGGTCAGTGCTGGTTTCATTGATAATGAACTATCGTTAAAGTAAATGTGTCATAGCACAGGGAAGTGTAACAGTCTTCAGGTTAGTGCGCATTTCTTCCAACGTACAGCTTAAAGTAGGGGCGCAGCATGAAAGAACTGGTGCTGACTGGAAGAAGGCAGCAGGCTTAGAACCTAAACTTGATTTCTTACCAGGTTTTTACTGTTTTCTTCAAGCAACCTGAATGGTGCTTGCATCTTTTATCTCTTCATATGATCTGCTTTCTAGATGATTCCATACCCCCATGCATTTGCTTTCACTCCGGTGTGACTACCTTTTACTTTAGGTCTCTTGCTACCACCTCCGTGCTCCTTCCTTTCACTCCTCCATTGCTGACCAAGGGTCCTCAGCTTTACTGTTTGTTTTCCCATGTACATACTTAGGCCCATTCTTATATTTTTAACTTTGCACATCTGTAAACTTATAGAACTTACTGAAACATATTTCTTCACACCCATATTATATTCTTCAATCTGAATTATAGACTTATCTTTTAGAATGGACCAAAAGAATTTGAGGATCATTTTAATTAAAGATCATTGAAATGTATTTGCTTCTACACTCTTGCTTTGATTATGTTAATACATGTGTGACTTTTGATGATATACACTTGAATTTCACTGATTAATTTCTACCATGCTGAGGTTTTTTTTTTTTTTTTTGGGCTGTGTTGGTTATTTGTTGCTGTGCGTGGGCTTTCTCTAGTTGTGGCAGGCAGGGGCTACTCTTCGTTGCAGCGCGTGGGGTCCTCATTGTGGTGGCTTCTCTTGTTGCGGAGCATGGGCCCTAGGCGCGTGGGCTTCAGTAGTTGTGGCACGTGGGCTCAGTAGTTGTGGCTCGCGGGCTTTGTTGCACCGTGGCATGTGGGCTCTTCCTGGACCAGGGCTTGAACCCGTGTCCCCTGTATTGGCAGGCGGATTCCTAACCACTGCACCACCAGGGAAGTCCCTGGAGAGTTATTTTTAATTAGGAATACTGAGGTTAGTATTTCTGGTTTTAAAATTGCAACATTTGCAAATAGTGTTGAAAAACATTGAACACTAAATTTATGTAGGATTTATGAAGTCAATATATGATTTTCTATATTTACCAAAAATTAATTATAGTGATTTGTGGAAATTTTTTTTGTAAACTATAAAGATATGTTTGATTGTCACTAAAAAATGGCACAGTGTGTTTCAACTTAACAGTGAGATTACAAGTTTAATTAAGGTAAATGTTTTTATTTAGAGTTCATGTTATTATTTTGAAGATGTTGCTTCAAAGGCTTGGTCTTGCAAATAACTGTAAAGTAGAAGTATTGGCAGTAAACTAAAGACCTTAGGCCTTAAACTGGTTTTCACCAGCTTACTTATTAGATTTAATTTTTATATGTATAAATAATTGAAACAGGAATACAATTTATGTCAGTTTTATTGAAAAGTTAATTTTTTTTTCAGGAATATTATTGGTAGCTTCGAAAAAAGCATGCTTGATACATTCCTAGCATTTCACAAATAGCTATAATTACATTTTAAAGAAAAAGAACTTCCGAAAAATGAGCTTTGAATCCTAATAGTTTCTCTGTAATAGAATGTTTTTATCTAGGGATTGGTACATACTAATGATTTTCTTCAAATTCTCTTTTTCCACCCACCAGCCAGGCCCACAACTCCTCTTTCTGTAGGTACCATTGTCCCACCTCCAAGGCCTGCTTCCAGACCAAAGCTTACTTCAGGAAAACTCAGTGGGATTAATGAAATAGTATGTACTCAGGTGTTTTTTTTTAAATTATAACTGTTTTGATTTAATATGCAAATGATATTTCTCTGTATGTCCCTTTACTGCTAAATGCTTGGAATTTTCTACTCAAGTCTTCAAAGTACAGAAAAGTTTTCCCTGCTGATACTTCCTTCACTTCCCCATATTACCTCAGTGATCATACCTGTGGAGCAAGACCGTTGTTCAGGAGGAAAGAGATTTCCTGAGAAAGTTAGCACATTATAAAAATACAATTCAGTACCCATTGTTTCATAATTAAGAAGCAATTTTCATATAATTTTGCTTAAAGTCAAATATTAAGGAAAAAATGGTGGCCTGTTCTT
The DNA here is from genome assembly GCF_039906515.1 of Pseudorca crassidens. NCBI lineage: Eukaryota > Metazoa > Chordata > Mammalia > Artiodactyla > Delphinidae > Pseudorca > Pseudorca crassidens. The sequence continues at coordinate 57,422,583 of NC_090298.1, forward strand.
AGACCTAGAAGTATACTGCCAGGGGAGTCCTGATGGGCATCTAGTCCAGCTTTCTTTATTTTATACATAAGCATTCTGGAGTTCACATCACTTAATTGACTTGTAAAAGTACACATTGCTTAAAAAAAGAAAAAGGCATTGGTCTTCGAAAGTTGTCAGATTAACGAAAGAAAATATATGGGTTCTGTTGAGAGTCAGGCTCTCCCAAACCAGTCTTCTTTCCTTCAGTCTGTTCTGGTTTACTTTCATCTTTCACTTGCCAGTTTAATTGCCAGAATTAAATTTCTAAATGTCAAGCTTAATCTTTTTCTCCTGATATACATCTACAGTGGTACACCTATAATCCACGTGGTTGAATATTTCAGCTGAATCTACAAGACTTCATAAAGTTGACTCAGCAACCTGCATTACCATACTAACTGTCCAGTTTTCTCCTCTTTGCAACCTAGGTTCCAGCCACTTGAAACTTTCCACTGTTCCCCAAACACATCATGCTCTTTTACATATCCATGTCTCTATTGTACTCCCTCTTGTCTGAAATACCGCTCAGTTTTCTATGTAGGAAACTGCTCACTTTAAGACCCTGCTACATATCACCACCTAGGTGAACCCCTCTTTGATGGTTACTCCTCCTCTCCACCCCACAGTGGACTTAATCATCCTCTGTCATTCTCTTCCTTGTATCCATACACTTGCTCGTGTTTCTTTTAGTGCATCAATCACATTGTATATAAAGTTGACCCACAGTCAGTTCTCCGTATCTATGGGTTCCACATCCACAGATTAAAAATATTGGGGGGGCGTCCAGAAAGTTCCAAAAAGAAAACTTGAATTTGCCACACACTAGCAACTGTTTACATAGTATTTGCATTGCATGTACAACTTTTTACATAGAATTTACATTGTATTAGGTATTGTAAGTAATCTAGAGGTGATTTAAAGTGTAAGGGATGACTGTACTGTTTTTGTGTGTGCTTCCTTCACTGGACTATGCTTTAGCCAATTTCTATCCTTAATACTTTGCTAATGCCTTAATAGTTTACATAATGCCTGTCACCTCATGTCCTGTACCACCTCCATCTGTATATTTCCACAGCCACATTTTACACCTTGCTGTGTTTTTTCAACCTGCTGTCCATAATAATGAGTCATCCAAAAGCCATTCTCTGGAACTAATACTTTAAAAATAATTAATTGGGGGCACGAGGGTTTACTAAATGTAAAATATTTTGGGCAGTATAATCTAATTTTTATAAGAGTGTATATCTATAAATTTATATTCATGCGAGTAGAGTTGAATAATTTTAGTGTATGAATGCTTATAGGGTTTTGTTGGTTGTTTCTCGCCTTCTGTTTTTCATGTTCCTCAAATAGATGGGGACAGAAACAGTGTCTAATTCACTGCTTTGTATCTAGTACCCAAGACCTGACACACAGTATAGGCACTAAATAAATACTGCATTTACTTATAACTTTTATAAGCAGGAAAAGGTTGTCTTTAATTAAGCTCAATATTCCATATTTTAAAAATGAAACACCTCAGGAAGTGTTGCTAATGTATTATTGGAACAATTAGGAATTTGGAAGGAAAAGAAACATTCACCGAAGTAAAAGATAAATGAATTGGAATCATATTTTTCATATTTGTTTTTATTTTCAACCAGAAAAGTGGGAAGACAGTAGAATTAAGATTTTCTCAAACCTCTGAATGGGGTAAACTTTCTCAATGAGGAAGCATTACAATGAATTATAAGGAAAGTGTGCACAGATTTGTAAATGCCAAAAGTAAAGCAATATTTAGAAAGAAAATATTTGCATCAAATAAAGAAAAGGAGTGAAAGCTCGGATAATACTAAGACCTCCCCAAACTAAATCAGGCAAAGCTAACAGACAACTCATAAAAGAGAAATGCCAATTTTATTTTTATCTACGGAATTAGCTAAAAGGTTTTAAATTTTATTATTTTTCCTTCTTCTAAGGCTCATCTGTTCATTGCTGGCAAGAGTGCAGAGAAATATTCTCATATATTTACAGGCAGTAGGGTAAAGTGAGTTACCCAAATGGGAAGCAGTTTGGCACTATGTATGAAAAGCCTTCATAATGTTTAACAGTTTAACTTCTGAGAATCTGTCTTAAGCATACTTTTTGAAATACGGAAAAAGTTTTATATACAAAGATTCTCTTGACGGCATTATTTTAAAATAGGCTTTTCAGCTTTTAATATATTCTTGAAAATGATTTGACCTAGGCATCTCTAACTGTGAGTTTTAAGAAACACAATAAATTTGGTTTAGTATTTTAAAATTAATATTCCTGATACCTAAAAATCTTTTCTGATAACTGGGGAATTGTTTTAGCATTTTGGTAAATGACATTTTGTTTTTAAGCCCAGGCCATTCAGCCCACCTATAACTTCCAATACCAGCCCACCTCCTGCTGCTCCGTTAGCCCGGGCAGAAAGTTCTTCCTCTATCTCATCTTCTGCGTCACTAAGTGCTGCCAATACTCCAGTAGGTAAGTGGTTATCATAAATTACATGCAAAATTTAAGATCCAAAATATGATCAGGCTGAGGGTAGTGAAGAATTAAGCATTAGACATTTTGGTTTTCTGGAAACACACCTGGCATTATCAAAGTAGCCACATTTGCCTTTTCTCTTTCACATTTTATATTATCTGAATAGAGAATTTTAACCATGATTAGCACTGTTAAGAATGCATCAAATTTATAAACTGCGGACCAATATAAATAGTTGAAGGCAGAATATGATGCAGTACTTTCTACTGTGAATTGGTACTTACATTCCTAAGAAAATTTGTTTTAAAAGCAACTGATTCAGTGAAAGGAAGGGGTTTTGTGCTTGCAGTGTGGTCCTGGGACCTGCAGCATCTGTCTGTATCACCTGGAACTTACTAGAAATGCAGACCTTTTAAAGCAGAAACTCTGGAGTGGGGCTAGCAATCGTTGAACAGGCTTTCTAGGCAATTCTGATGCATGTTGAGTTTAAGAATCCCAGCCCTAATTAAGCTGATTTAATTATACTTAATTTGATTTGTCAAAACTCACGCAGGAGAAATGGGCCTTCTGTATGTAGCCATTGTAAAAACGGCATGAGTGGTATAGGCTAAAATGAGATAAATGATTTTCTTTCTAAATGTCTGAACGTGATGTTACCATCTTATTTTATATACTTTTGTGAACATACTGTTTTTCCCATCTTCTGACTTTATGTAAACAATATATTCAATAAGTCTTTTTGTTTGCTGTAACAAGCACCTTATTCTTACATTTTGTTTGTATATGTGGTTTTGTTACCTTTTGTTTCCACAGAATCTGTATTTTAATCATAAAGAACATAGATGGGTCCTGTTAGAAATCAGGCAGGTCCTGGTAACCAAAATTGCTTTAGTCGTTTCCCATTATCTCCAGATTATTCAGAACGTTTTCTATTTGTGATGGAAACTTTAATTTTGATTAAGTTGGTACATATTTGTTTGTAGTTTGGGCCAGTGCTGGCAATAGGAGAACGACAAGTAGGTGACGGTGATGATACAGGCAGGCAGGATGTGATGTAATGTGGATTTTATAGGACAAAGTTTCTTTAAATCTTCCTAAAAATTTCTTTCTTTATTGTGATGTTTATTCAGCTCCCTGTTTAGATTTAAGTTTTTGATTCTTCTTGTTCTTGAAAGTATTTTCTTTTCCTGCAATATTTTGTTTTATTTAAATATGATAGAAGATGATAATTTGATTGGGACACTCTCTGAAATTGAAAAGCACTGTGAGACTTCACAAGGTATTGTATCGAAAGCAGATGTATGTGTTAACTAATGACCCTAAAGTGTATCTAAAATACTCTGTTATCTAATTTTTCCTTTTCCAGCAATTTATGGTGTCTCAGAAATCAAGAATAACTCTAAGGTTTAACTGTCTCAATTTTGTACTAATTATGTCCAGTTTCTATACAGGATCCATTGATAGCAGTGGATAAGTTATAAAAACATACATTATTTTTGCATTATCTTCCATCTCCCTCTTGCTCTTCTCTCCTTAACATTAAGAAATATCAACAAATCTTACCTCTAAAGCTATTAGAAGCAGAGAAAAAGTGATTAGGAAAGAACCAGAAAGAATATGTCAGTTAAAAAAAAGAAACTATAATATAAAAACCACAAAGCAAAGGCTATCAATCATACGAAAACCATTCATACAGTGAGCTGAAGTTAGAAGCAAAGAGGTAGGAAATAGTTGGGGGTGAGTCCCTGTTTTTTACTCTGGAGCTGAAAGGAATTCCACAAAAATATTCACTGATTGTTACAAAGGTAGGTACCTTTTATTTCAGCCTTATGTCTCTGCATTTTCAAAACATACACAATTGTAAATATGCAACAATTAAACCAAAATTAGAATGCATGCATACTATCCTTATAAAGAAGAACATCCAAGGAATTTATTTTTTCCAAAAAATGAGTTATTCTGAATAATATAGTACACACTTAGACTTTTTTAGGGACTTAAGCACATATTTCCTGTGTCAAACATTTTTTTGAAGGATGCATATACAATATGATCTTGGAAACAATGGAATATACAAAAGGGGATATGCCAAAATGTTAAGTGGATTTTGAGTTTTTTTCCTAACTTTCCAGTACTTTTTTCTTCTTGCCAATATTTCAGTAACAGGCTTAGCAATTTACAGGGAAACTATTTCAAGAATTCTCATTTTATATGCCCAAATTGGATAATTGAAAAGAATAACTTTGTAGGTTTCTTTTGATTTTTAATGTCAAAGTCCTAGCAGGCATTAATGTTACCCATGACTGTGTGTAGATATCCACTTGTGTAGGTTACCTAAGGGAAAAGATTAATTTCAGATTTAAGAGCATAGAATTTTTTCTAATAAAAGATTATTATAGCCTTCATCTTTCTCTGAAAATATGCTTTCCTGAATTTCTAGTGACCCTAGTATAGAATATATTTTTTAAAAAATTGAACTAATTTAGATTTATAGTGAAATTTTCCCACTGCACAAACATGTATTTGCATAGTTGTAACCACATATCCTAGAAACTACTGCCTCTTGATCAAGCCCTTAGCTTTCATTTAATTATCTCTCACCTGATCCAAACTTGAATCCCTGCCAAGTCATTTTTCTTTTCAATCCAGGATTCACTCTGTGTTCAGTGATCTTACAAAATGAAAAACACAATCATGTTTCTTTTAAACATTTTCAGTGTCTTTTAGTGCCAATAGGATAAAATTAAAGGTCTTCCATGTCCTGATCTGGGTTATAAACACTTCTCCAGACACATTTTCATGTCCTTTCATTGTTGCAGCCCATCACCCACAAAGTATGTTCCTGCTTTGCAGAAAAAAACTACTTGTGGTTCAGAAAGGCACCATTTCTTTCATGCCTCTTTGGCAAAGTGTCTGGTATATATTGGTGGTTAGTAGATAGTAGCTGTTGTGATTTTGTGAATACATTTTATTATTGAGTTTATTTTCATATGAAATTTTAACTTGTCTTGTTTGGGAGAGTTTACTTTTCCCAGTGGCCTAGAAACAGCAGTTCCTGTTTCCATGTATTTTTAATCACTGAGTCATTTTTTTTTTAAACTATGAAGAACCTTTAAATCAGAATTCTTCAAAATCTTGAACAGTACAGAATCTTCCTGGCCTCCAAAGGTAACAAAAGCTCTTTCTCACTATTTGTAGGAGCCCAGGTTTAGTTGTGAGGCAAAGAAAGCTAGTACTGATTTTTGTTAGAAATAACAATACTCTAGGTATCTCAAAAGTAGCTCACATCTGAAATAAAAATATCTGATGGCTATGAACATGGTGTAACATTTATGTAACAAAAAACATACATTCAGATTTCAGAGATAAATGAATAACCTAGGTCAACATATTTTTCTTTAAGAATGAATAATCATCATTAACTACCCAATTGACTTATTTTTACAAAATTTCATCATATATTGTATATTAAATGAAATGCTCCACTTTCCAATCGATAACAATGGTAAGGCATAAATGGAGAGAGTACATTTGTAAATAAAAAAAGGCAATGCACTGTTTTAAGGGATTTGTCTGTTATGAAATAAACCAGATTTTAGGTTTTAAAAAACACCTGAACATATACATTAAATTTGTTTACATTTTATTACTCTTTTAAAACACTGCTCTTTCTATGATTTGACTCTAAAGGTATCTTACTGAGTTAACTTTATGTCAGGAATGTTACCTCAAAATGATGTTATTAGTCATGTTTATTGAGGAAAGGTAATATGGGAATATAATACAAGCATAAGACAAAGAAGAGGTAAAGGAGAATTACAGTAATAATGAGTAGTGCATGATTACATTACACTGCTAATTTAGAAATAGCTAATGTATAGAAATACCTTAAATAGAAAAATCCAGTTTAATGATCTTACATATGTGAATTAGTAGAACCTGAAAGAATTTAGTATCTGAATGGTTTTGAAGCCATATTTTAGTAATTTTAGCTCTTCCGCTGAAGGGCTTTTTCCTTCTGACATTCCTTAACCCAACCCTTCTTTGTCATTCTATTTAAAATTGAAGTCACTGTGACATATTTTCCTGTCATATTTTATTTGTCCAACTTGTTTTATGCTCCATTTTTTAACCAGATTTATACTTGGGGCATCTTTGAAACCAGTAATAGAGTCACTTGTGACAAGCTAATATTTTGAGTCTACTCTGTCTTGGTATTTAATAAATATCTTTCTGTAGGATTTAACAAATGAATTGTATTTATTCTAGGTGTGTCACGAGGTCCCAGTCCTGTCAGCCTTGGAAATCAGGACACCTTACCTGTGGCAGTCGCCCTTACAGAATCTGTTAATGCCTACTTTAAAGGGGCAGATCCCACCAAGTTAGTTTTTAAAAGATACATGTATATGTGTGTGTGTGTTTCAGGGGCAGGGGGCTTGGTGGTAAATTTTAAGAGTTACATTTTGATTCTCTATTAGAGTTTTCTATTACTTGTTTACCTGCTTTTTGCTATCAATTATAGTCATTTAGATATTGTCTTTCGAATTTAAGAAGTCACTATAATCAGTAGTGATGGCTTTTTTCTAAGTTTATGTACGTTTTTGCCCAGGCTTTACGACCAGTATGACAAATCTGTTGTTTGACATGTCTGTAGAACAGGATTGTGGCAGCTGACGTAGATGGGGATAGAACTCTGAATCTTGGCCTAATGTATATCTTTGGTGAAAGTGTGATGTTTGCAAGAGAGACCTAGAGTGCATGTCTATTTACAGGAGACTCTTGAAGGATTGGTTTAACCTCCTTCTATTAAGAAAATGATCTTTGGGTGAATGACCACCCTTAATTTTTCTTTTTTTTTTTTTGAATTTTATTTTATTTTTTCATACAGCAGGTTCTTATTAGTTATTTATCTTATACATATTAATGTATATATGTCAATCCCAAGCTCCCAATTCATCCCACCACCATCACCCCACCCTTATTTTTCATGTATAACATTATTCATTCATTAAATATTTGTGCTTAATATGTGTAAGACTGTTATAAGCTTGCATTGTTGTGAAAGTTTCTTAGTTTTCACTTAAGATAATGCAAGCTCTGTAGAGAAGAACTTTTGTTTACTAAAGTACCTTCAGCACTTACAACAGAGTCTTACACATAGTAAGCGCTCAAATATTTGATGAATGAATAATGTTACTTAGGAAAAGGAGAGGTATTGATATATGCTATGAAGAAAAATAAACCAGGGTAAGGGGATAGACAGTTACAACAGAGGGCTACTATTTTAGATAGAATGATCAGTGAAAACCTTTTTGAGGTTGTTTTTGAAAGACATTGAGGGAGGAGCAAGCCATGCAGATAGGTGAGTGAAGAGCATTCCAGTAAGTGTAAGGGACTGAGGTAGAAGCATGCTTGGCATAGTCATGAAATAGCAAAGAGCACCATGTCACTGAGTAGGAGTAAACAAGGAAGAAAGTAGTCAAAGATAAGTCCACAGAGGGAACAGATCAGGCTGGGCATTGTAGACCATGGTAAGGAGTTTGGAATTTATTGTGGGTGAGGTGGGAAGCAAGTAGAGGCTTTTGAGTAGAGGAGTGATGAGGTTACTTATGTTTTTGAAGTAGCACTCTGCCTGCTATATGGAGAATAAACTAGAAGGAGCCAGAGTAGATGCAGAGAGAAAGGGTTAACCACTGAAGTCCGGGTGAGAGATGATGGTGACTTGTATAAGGGTATTAGCAGAAGAGATCGTGAGTAGTAATGAGATTCTGAATGTATTTTGAAAACAGATTTGTCAAGATTTGTTGAGGGCGTAGATTGTTAAATTTGAAGTACTTATTAACACAATTTAGTGGGGATGTTGAGTTGATGATAGTTGAATACATGATTCTGGAGTTCAGAGATAGGTGCAGGCTAAAATATTTGGTAGTCATTAATTCGTACATGATACTTAAAGCCTGGGGCATTAGGGTGTAGAGAAGAGATCTGATGAGAACCTAAGTCCTGGCCCCCTTCAGTGTTTAAAAACAGGAGGATGAGAATCATCCAGCAATGGAGTTTGGGACAGCAAGCAACAAGAGAGGTGAGAAGAGAACCAGTAGAGCAGAGTCCCAGAAACTAAGTGAACAAACCCTTCCATGAAAGAAGGTGTGAAGCTGTATCTGATGCTATCCGTCAGGTCAAGAAAAATTGATCATTAACAACGTGAAGGTCATTGATGACCTTCACAAGAGCAGCTCTAGTAGACTGCTTCGAGGGCGCTCAGGAGCAGGAGATGATGCAAATACAGACAACTGTATTTGAAGAGCGCAAATGTTAGGCAATTCTTTTAGGATATTTTGCTCTAAGTAGAAGCAGAGAAACAGGGTGGTAGCAGGAGAGAGATGGGAGAATCAGAGGAGGCCTTTATTAATTTTAGTTTTTGGGTTTTTTAAAGATGATATACATTTCAATATGCTAATGGGAAAAATCCAATATTTATGGAAAAAACTGAATCTACAGGAAAGGGGACGATTGCATGAGTGAAGTCCTTCAGTATGTAAGAGGAGATGTGCTTCAGTACAGTTAACCTTAGGGGCATAGACTGATTATCTGTTGAAACAGGAGGGAAGGCAGAAGGTATGGATGCCTTTAGAGTCAGGGAGATTAGGCTTTTAGTAGTGAGAGTATGAGGAAGTTCTTTCTTTTCTGATTTTATTTCATCTGTAAAATTTAAAGGAAAGTCGTTGACTGCAGGTGGGGGAGGGAATTTTGCAGGTTAGAGTTAGTTAGAGGAGAAAGGAGAAGGTATGAAAAGAGCTAGGGGATGTAGAATTTCCAGGTAATACTAAGGGGGCCCAACTGAGAGTTTTGGCTATATCATTATATGTTTTTCTCTAGTCATGTTCGGCCATATAGTTGTAGGTGAGGAGCTGGATTTAGCTAAGACTGTGTTTTGCCAAACAAGCATAGTCAAGTGAGGGAGAACCAAGGGGAGGGTTTATGCAAAGGAGTATGTATATTGATGGACCATGAAGTCCCAAGATAGGGGGAAGTGAGGATATGAAGGAAGAGTGAAAATTAGTGAAAAAGGTGGTAGGAACAATGGATTATGGAGGTTTTTGATGAGATTGGAGATGCAGTACTGGACAGAATGAGTTGGAGAAGTAGGAAGAGACTATCCGATGAGTGGGGAATCAGGCTGAGATGATGGAGGGGCTGAAGTATGGCTGAGGTAGGCTGGAAGGCAGGATCATTGAAGGCAAGGGGCTGAAGGACTGGGTGACCAAGGTGTTGAAAGGATTATCTGTGTGGATATTGAAATCACTAAAAATTTATGATAGGAGTAGTTGTGCAGGGACAGACTGACAGTGGGCCAGGAGCTATAATTTTCAGAAAATGAAAGGGAATGTTGAAGATGACTTGGAAGGTTGGGATAGCGAGTAGTGTAATCTGATGGTGTGAGTTTCAAATGAAGCTGGTGGTTTTTCAGAAGGAAGAAGGAATATAGAGTTGTAAGAGGCAATGAGAAGCAAGGAGGACATCTACCACTGCCACCATCAGGCTCAGTGCTTTGTGGGGTTTGGAGGAAAAATAGCTACAGCTGGGGATAGTGTTACTAGGGAAACAGTGTCCTTATGAGACAGCCAGGGATGGTTTTAGCAAACAAGTGAAGGAGTATTATCAGTGTGCTTCCATTTGTGTTTGGAATTTAATTCTAGGAAAAACTGGTGTTAGATGAATATATCATTTCACATAGAATCATTTTTTATACTTGAAAAAATAATTCATGGTAATTATGATAAAAGGTTATATATATAAAGCCCTTTTAAAACTAAATATGCTTTAAATGGAGGTTAAAATGCCTTATTTAAACTATTTAAATTTTTCAAAATGCCTACTTCCAGGTGTATTGTGAAGATCACTGGTGACATGACAATATCATTTCCAAGCGGAGTTATTAAAGTCTTCACTAGTAATCCATCCCCAGCTGTGCTCTGCTTCAGGGTGAAAAATATCAACAGACTAGAACAGATTCTTCCAAATGCACAACTTGTGTTCAGGTTTGTGTACTTTTCAGTTTTTTTTAAATTTTTTGGCCACACTGTGGGGCAATGTGGAATTGTAGTTCCCTGACTAGGGATCGAACCTGTGTCCCCTGTGGTGGAAGTTCAGAGTCTTAACCACTGGACCACCAGGGAAATCCCCAGGCTTGTGTACTTTTGTTTTGAAGGTGAAATTTCTTTTTAAGAAATTTTTTCTTTCTTCTTCAAAGCAACAGTGATTCAATTTGAAGACTATCAATCAAAATTATTTATTATGATTAAATAGGATTCTGCTGTCTTTGTTTTGTTTGTGCTGGTGGGTGGTAGTAACCATTGTTAAATCCTTCTCTGCTGTACATCTTCTCATCTTTCAGGCAACTTTCTGCTATGTTCCATTCTTTATCCCCTAAGTTTAGTTTTACCTCATCCCATCTTTTGGTTCATTTCTACTGGTCTTTGCCAGGTCACCAAATTACTACAGAGAGGCAGAGGATAAAGATAAATAAATAAGTAAATATGAAATAATAATAAATAATAATGAAAATATTTCTTATACATACAGTGATCCATCACAATGTGATTCTAACACAAAAGATTTTTGGATGAACATGCAAGCTCTTACTATCTACCTCAAGAAGCTATCAGAGCAGAATCCAGCTGCTTCTTATTATAATGTAGATGTATTAAAGTATCAGGTGAGTGTCATCTTATAAAAATCCTTAATTAAAATATTAACAAACAGTCTTGCGTATCATTAAATGAATAATATGTCATGGCCAAGTGAAGTTCATTCCAGCAATGCAAGGATGTTTCAAAATCAAAAAATCTCTTAATAAGCCTCTGGAGATTTTGGCCAATTTGATCAAATTCACCGTCTGTCTATTACCAATTAAACTACTGAGCAAATATAAATATATGAATGTCCTTCACCTGAAAAGACCAGCATATCAGTCTTAATAATGAAATACCTAAAGCATTGAAAGTCAGGACAGTCATTATTCCTGTTAGTGTATAAGATTTTTCTGGATGTGTTTGTTAGTAGAGTTAGACAGGAGAATAAAATAAGTGGTGATAAATATTGGAAAGGAAGATATAAAAATAATATTAATTACAGGTGATATATTTCTGGAAAACTCAAGAGAATCAACTGAAAAACTAATGCAGGAGAATTTAGCAAAGTGGTCATTTAAAAAATTAATACAAAAATTAATGGCTTTCAAAACAACCAGTTAGGAAAACTAATGGAGAAAGATATTCACAATAAAAAAACTAATTAGATCTGGAGAGGTAGTCCAAGATGGTATAGGAAGATCCTGAACTCACCTTCTCCCGTGGATACACCAACATGGTGTATATACAGATACATGTGGAACAGTTCCCTCCGAAAGGGACCTGAAAGATAGCTAAACAGCTCCTTCACATCAGCCAGTGAGAAAAGGGCCACAGTGAGGCGAGTAGGAGAGGCTGAGACACGGTCTCACCATAAGCTTCAACCCATCATGGCAACCCACCATCTGGATGGAACTCACAAATCTGGAGCTTCTCCCTGAGGAACAAAGAGTTTGTAACCCGCATGGACACCCCATCTTTTGAGACCTGCACTTGATAGACGAGTCCCTAAAACATCTGGCTTTGAAAACCAGTGGAGCTCGTATCCACAGGAACCAGAGGGCTGTAGAGATCTGAGAAACGGCTTTAAAGGGCTTGCATGCAAACTCAAGCACCCTAGGTCCCAGCATGCAAGCGGCCATTTGAGAAGTGCACAGGCTGCATGTGAAAGAGATTCATTAGCTGATCTTAAAGCATGGGCTTGAGGGGCCGGGGCGTGTTGAGATACTCTCCAGGGAGTGAGGTGCTGGAGGGCACCTCTTTTACTTGCTCCATCTACTTTGCTAAAGCCAGCAAGCACCACTTTATTTATTTTTTTACTATAGACCTTTTCTCTTGGTGGATGCCATCTTTACACTCCAACCAGTGGGCTCTCCCTCTCTCATGCTAAAACTGGCTTTTTATTCAAGACCTCTTTCCCCCTTCCTCAGTGGGTGTCATCTTTGCACTCTCTTCTGTGACACCAGTATCTCCAAGAGGGGAGTTTTTATAGATGTCTGGTGCCCCAGTTTTTGCAGCTGCAGCCCAGGGGACACCCTTGATCTCCTGGCTCTAGAGGCCAGGGGAGCTTGCATTTCTGGGTCCCACAGGACTATAACAATCAGTGAGACAGTTTTTGGTAGGCTACTGCCCCCAGGGCAATGCACAGAAAGCAGACTGAAAAACACCCGTACTGTTTCTGTGAAAGAGACCCATTTGCTTGGCCTGGGGCAGCAGCCTAAGGGGCAGGCTTCTGGTCTGACACACATCTAGGGATCTCCAGATATGCTCTTAGGGAACATAGCCTGGGGGAATGCAGTCAATTCACTCTCCCTCTGCCTTGCTACAGCTCATCAGTATCTCCCAGAAAGGAACTTACACACTCGTCTAGAGCCCTGATTTTTATGACTGTCACCCAGGGGACACCTCCAGATCACCTGTTCTGGTGGCCAGCAGGGCTAACATTTGTATTCAATCTCACAGAACTGTATGTATTTGCATACTTTAAAAGCTGCTGCCTGAGGGTCTAGCTTCCTAGTCAGTCTGAATCTATGTGCTGGCAGATTTCCTGCTTTGAAACACTGCCAGGTCTTGGCACACCCTTGACAATTAGGAGCTATTAAATATAAAATAGTCTGCTTGGACGATCACAGAGGTTTGAGAGGCAACCAAGAGCTAAGGCGAGGTTGAACAACAAGGTTCATCTCCTACACGAGGTTACTCTTTCAAGACTGGAAGGGGTGGCTATTTCATCTAATACAAAGAAGTGCAGAAAATCAAGTAAAATGAGGAAACAGGAATATATTCTAAAAGAAAGAACAAGACAAAACCTTAGAAAAACACCTTAACGAAACAGAGATAAGTAATTTACCTTATAAAGAGTTCTAAGTAATGGTCATAAAATGCTCACCTCACTTGGGAAAAGGATGGATAAACACAGTGAGAACTTCAACAAAGAAATAGAAAACCTAAGAAAGTAACAAATGGAAGTCACTGGGCTGAAGAATACAATAACTGATCTGAAATATATACTGGAGGGGTTCAACAGCAGACTAGATGAAGCAAAGAAAGGATCAGTGAACTCAAAGACAGGGCAGTGGAACTCACCTAATCCGAACAGCAAAAAGAAAAAAGAATTTTAAAAAGCAGAGATAGCTTACAGGACTTATGGGACAGCATCAAGCAAATTAACATACACATTATAACTGTCCCAGAAGGAGAATAGAGATAAAGGGACTGAAAACTTACTTGAAGAAATAATGGCTGAGAACTTCCCTAACCTGGGGAAGGAAACAAACATTCAGATCCAGGAAGCCCAGAGACCCACACCAAGACACATTATAATTAAAATGTCAAAAGTTTAGGGCTTCCCTGGTGGCGCAGTGGTTGAGAATCTGCCTGCTAATGCAAGGGGCACAGGTTAGAGCCCTGGTCTGGGAAGCTCCCCCATGCCGCAGAGCAACTAGGCCCATGAGCCACAACTACTGAGCCTGCGCGTCAGGAGCCTGTGCTTCTCAACAACAGAGGCCATGACAGTGAGAGGCCCCTGCTTGCCACAACTAGAGAAAGCCCTTGCACAGAAACGAAGACCCAACACAGTCAAAAATTAAAAAAATAATAATGAATTAAAAGAAGGCTCAACATTAAAAAAAAAAATGTCAAAAGTTTAAAAAAAGAATCTTAAAAGCAGCAAGAGAAAAACCAAGGGAGCTCTCATAAGACCATCAGCAGACTTTTCAGCAGAAACTTTGCAAGCCAGAAGGGATATATTCAAAGTAAACTTCTAACCACGGATACTCTACCTGGCAGAGTTATTGCTCAGAGTTGAAAGAAAGATAAGGAGTTTCCCAGGCAAGCAAAACCTAAAGGAGTTCATCACCAATAAACCAGCCTTACAAGAAATGTTAAAGGGACTTCTTTGCTGAAAAGGGCACCAATTAGTAACAAAAGTATGAAAGTATAAATCTCACTGGTAAAGGTAAATATATAGTAGAGGTAGTGGATTAATCACGTAGAGTGAAAATAGTAAAAGGAAAAAGACAAAAATAGTAAAAATAACTCCAATAATTAGTGAAGGGATACACAAGATACAAAGATGTAAAATGTGACATCAAAAACAGAAAATAGAGGGGGAGTAAAAATGCAGACCTTTAGAATGCATTCAAACTTAAGTTGTTTGCAGCTTAAAATGGACTGTTATGTAGGTTGTTATATGTAAGCCTCATGGTAACAACCAAGCAAAAACTATAGCAGATACACAAAAGATAATGAGAAAGAAATTAACCATTCCACTAAAGTCATCAAACCACAAAGAAAGAGAACAGAACAGCCAGAAAATAATTAACCATATGCAGTGAATACATACCTGTCAATAATTATTTTAATTGTAAATGGACTAAATTCTCCAATCAAAAGACATAGAGTGGCTGAATGGATTAAAAAAATAAGACCTATTTATATACTGCCTATAAGATGCTCCCTTCAGATGTAAGGACACACACAGAATGAAAGTTGAAGGGATGGAAAAAGATGTTCCGTGCAAACAGAAACCAAATGAAAGCTTGGGTAGCTATACTTATACCAGAAAAACACAGACTAAAACAGAGACTGTAATAAGAGACAAAGAAGGGCATTACATATTGATAAAGGTGTCAATTCAACAAGAAGATGTTTAACATTTATTAATTATGCACCCCCCCCAAAAAAATAATAATTATGCACCCTACATAGGAGCAACTAAATATATAGAGCAAATATTAAGAGACCTAAAGGGAGAAATAGACAGCAATACAGTAATAGTAGGGGACCTTAATACTCACTTTTATTAATAGAAAAGTTATCCCAACAGAAATCAGTAAGGAAACATCAGCCTTATATGACATGTTAGACCAGATGGACTTAACAGATATACAGAAAACATTCCATCCAAAAGCAGCAGAGTGCACATTCTTCTCAACTGCATAGGGAACATTCTCCAGGATCATATATTAGGTTAAAAAACAAGTCATAATAAATTTTTTTTTTTTTTTTGCGGTACGTGGGCCTCTCACTGCCGTGGCCTCTCCCACTGCGGAGCACAGGCTCCGGACACGCAGCCTCAGTGGCCATGGCTCATGGGCCCAGCCGCTCCGCAGCATGTGGGATCTTCCCGGACTGGGGCACGAACCCATGTCCCCTGCATCAGCAGGCGGACTCTCAACCACTGCGCCACCAGGGAAGCCCAGTCATAATAAGTTTAACATTGGAGTCATATCAAGCATCTCTTTTAGGACCACAGTGGTATGAAACTAGAAATCAGTTACAAGAAGAAGACTGGAAAAATCACAAATATGGATAGATTAAACAGTATGCTACTGAGTAACCAAGAGGTCAATGAAGAAATCAAAGGAGAAATCAAAAAATACTTTGATGAAAATGGGAATACAACATACCAAAAATTCATGGGATGCAGCAGAAGCATTTCTAAGAGGGAAGTTCATAGTGATACATGCCTACCTCAAGAAACAAGAATAATCTCAAACAACTTAACTTTACACCTCAAGTAACTAGAAAAAGAAGAGCAAACGGAGCCCAAAGTTAGTTGAAGGAAGGTAATAACAAAGATAAGAGCAGAAATAATTAGAGACTAAAAAGATCAATGAAACTAAGAGCTGGTTCTTTGAAAAGGTAAACAAAATTGACAAACCTTTATCTAGACTCACCAAGAAAAAAGGAGGGCTCAAATAAAATCAGAAATGAAGGAGGAGCTGTTATAACTAATACCACTGAAATACAGAGATTCATAAGATACTACTATGAACAATTATATGCCAACAAATTGCCAACAACCTACAAGAAATGGATACATTTCTAGGAACATACAGCCGGCTTTCCAATGCTGAATCATGAAGAAGTAGAAAATATGAATAGATTACTAGTAAGGAGATATGAATCCATAATCAGAAGCCTTCCAAAAACAAAAGTCCGGGATCAAACGGTTTAACTACCAAAGTCTACCAGACATTAAAAGAATTATAGCAATTCTTCTCAAACTCTTCCCAAAAAATAGAAAAGGAGGGAACACTTCCAAACTCATTTTATGAGGCCAGCATTACCCCGATAAACCAGACAAGGACACTACAAGAAAAAATTATGGGCTGATATCCCTGATGAACATAGATGCAAAAATCCTCAACAAAATATTAGCGAACAAACTGCAACAATACTTTAAAAGGGTCATACACCATGATCAAGTGGGATTTATTCCAGGGATGCAAGGATGGTTTGACATCCAGAAATCAAGCAACATGATACACCACATTAACAAATGAAGATGAAAATTGTATGATCTCAGTGGATTACAGAAAAAGCATTTGACAAAATATAAACATCCATTTATGATAAAAACTCCCAACACAGTGGGTATAGAGGGAACATACCTCAACATAATAAATGCCGTATGTGACAAGCCTATAGCTTAATGTGCTCAGTGGTGAAAATCTGAAAGATTTTCTTCTAAGATCAGGAACAAAACACGGATGCCTACTCTCACCACTTTTATTCAACATAGTATTAAAGTTCTAGCCAGATAAATTAGGCAAGAAAAAGAAAAGGCATCCAAATTAGAAAGGAAGAAGTAAAATTATCACTCTTTGCAGATGACATATCATATGTAGAAAACCTTTAGACTCCATAAGAAAAAAAACTTAGAATAATGAATAATGAATAAACTGAATAATAAATGAATTCAGTAATGTTGCAAAATACAAAATATATAAAAATCTGTTGTGTTTCTATACACTAATAATGAACTAGCAGAGGAAATTAAGAAAATAATCCCGTTTACAATTGCATCAAAAAGAATAAAATACTTAGGAATAAATTCAACCACAGAGGTGAAAGACCTGTACACTGAAAACTATAAGACGGTGATGAAATAAAGACAAAACTAAATGAAAAGATATTCCATGCTCATCGATAGAATTAAAATTGTTAAGATATCCATACTACCCAAAAGCAATCACAGGTTTAATGCAATAACTGTTAACATTCCACTGGCAATTTTTCACAGAAATAGAATAAACTATCCTAAAATTTGTATGGAATCACAAAAGACCCCAAATAGCCAAAGCAATCTTGAGAAAGAACAAAAAGCATCACACTCCCTGATTTCAAACCATATGACATAGGTATAGTAATCAAAAGATGGTATTGGCAAAAAAATAGAGAAATAGATCAATGGAACAGAATAGAGAGTTCAGAAATAAACCCACACATACATGCTCAATTAATTTATGACAAAAGGAGCCAAGAATAAATAAACATTGGGGAAAGGACACTCTCTTCAATAAACAGTATTGGGAAGATGTTAAAAAAAAAATAGTATTGGGAAAACTAAATAGCCACGTGCAAAAGAATGAAACTAGACTACTGTCTTACACCATACACAAAAACTGACTCACAGTGAATTAAAGACTTGAATGCAAGACCTGAAACCCTGAAACTCATAGAAGAAAACATAGGTGGTAAGGTTCTTAACATCAGCCTTGGTGATCATTTTCTGGATTTGACTTCAGAAGCAAAGGCAACAAAAGCAAAATTAAACAAGCAGGACTACATTAAACTAAAAAGCTTCTGCACAGCAAAGAACATCATCAACAAAACGGAAAGGCAATGTACTGAATGGGAGAAGATTATTTGCAAACAATATATCTGATAAGGGGTTAATATCCAAAATATATAAAGAACATACAACTCAATAGCAAAACAAACAATCTGATTTTAAAAGTGGACAGAGGATCTGAATAGACATTTTTCCAAAGAAGACACACAGATGGCCAAAAGATACATGAAAAGTTGCTCAACATCACTGATGATCAGGAAATGCAAACCAAAACCACAATAAGCTGTCATCTCACACCTGTGAGAATGGCTGTCATCAAAAAGACAAGGATGTAGAGAAAAGGGAGCCCTTGTGCACTGTTGGTGGGATTGTAAATTGATGTAGTCACTATGGAAGACAGTTTGGAGGTTCCTCCAAAAATTAAAAATAGAACTACCATATGATCCAGCAATTCCGCTTCTGGGTATTTATCCGAGGAAAATGAAAATACTAACTTGAAAAGATTTTTGGACCCCAGTGTTCATTGCAGTGTTATTTACAGTAGCCAAGATATGGAAAAACCCAAGGGTTCATCAATAAATGAATGGATAAATAAGATTTGCTGTATATATACAATGGAATACTATTCAGCCATTAAAAAAGAATGAAACCTTCCGTTTGCAACCACATGGATGGACCTTGAGGGCATTATGCTAAATGAAATGAGTCAGAAAGGGAAGACAGAGATCGGTATGATCTCACTTATGTGTGGAATCTAAAAAACAAACAAACCAGACCAAGTTCATAGATACAGAGAACAGATTGGTGGTTGCTAGAGGCGCAGGGGGTTAGGGGTGGGTGAAATGGATGAAGGGGGTCAAAAGTTACAGACTAATGGTTATAAAATAAATAAGTGATGGGGATGTAATGTACAGCATGGTGTCCAAAGTTAATAATATTGTATTGCATATTTCAAAGTTGCTAAGAGTATATTTTAAAAGTTCTCACCACAGGAAAAAAATACTTTGTATGTACGGTGACAGAGGGTAACTAGACTTACTGTGGTGATCATTTCACAATGTATATAAATATCAAATTACTACACTGTACACCTGAAACTAATATAGTGTTACGTGTCAATTATACTTCAATTAAAAAAAATCTTTTTAAAGATGTATTACAGCATCCTCTCCTGTAGCTACAATGAAGACACAAAAATTTTTTTAAACTGGTTAAGAAACGTAACATCATCTCTGCTGCCTTGAATATAGTTAGAATGGTATACTTTATTTAAAGGAAGACTCATATTCTAGAGAGCTTAGCTGTTTCTAAATTAGCTTATAAATTTAATGTGATCCTGATCAGAAACTCAGTGGAGGTGTTTATATATTTGTGTCTGGAGACTTGACAGTATTTTCAAGTTCTCAGAAGAATAAAGCTCAGAAAATTAAGTTAAGAAATGTTTTAAACAGCAGTGTGGAGTAATGTTTTAGTTTTAATGGGAAAACTTTGTAAGCCAACAGTATTTAAAATAGTTTGGAACAATAGATGGCCAGATGAATGAAACAGATTAGAGTATCCAGAAATAGATCTAAGAATAAATGGAAAATTCTTGCTACGACAAAGTAGCATTTCAAGACAATGTGGAAATGATGAATTTTTCAGTAAATGATACTGGGGCAGCAGGCTGGAGATTTGGGGAAAAAAATTCAGCTGAATCCCTAGCTTATACCTTTAACCAAAATAAAATCTGCATGTATCAAAGGTTTAATAATAATAAATGAAGCCGTAAAGATACGAAAATAAAGCATAGATGAATATATATATATATATATGTCTGTGGGTATGTATGCATGTGTGTTGTATATGTGTTATAAATGTTTATTACATATTTTAATTTTGAAGTGTGGAAGACCTTTCTGAATACAGTACAAAACCCAGAAGTCATGCAATAAGAGAATGAGATACTTGAGACAAAAAGAAAGAAATACGTGTGTTTATAAGATGTTTGGTTAAAACACACAAACCCTTAAACAGAATCAGTATTTAACCTGAGGGAAAAGCATGTGTAATATTGCAAGATAGACCGAAGAGCCCTCATAAATTAGAAATAGAAGATGAATAACTCAGTAGCTACCTTACGGAAAGATGCTCCATGTCAGTAGTAATCAGAACAATGAATATTAAGACAACAGTGAGATACAAGTTTTAGTCCTCATTAGATGGACAAAAATGAAAAAGACTGCTCTATTAGGAGAGGTGTGACCACTTGTTGATAGGAGTACGAATTAATAGAACCTCTTAGAAGGTAACTCTGTTAGATCATTGAGTATATGTAACCTTTAACTCAACAATTCCAGTTCCAGAAATCTGTTCTTTGGAAATCACACAAATTAGAGGGCGGAGGTGGTGGGGGGAAGGTAGAAAGGATATTCACTGCAGCATTGCTTGGAAACCACCTAAGTACACATCCACAGAGGAAGAGATTGATTAAATTAATTATTGTGGCCATTTAAAAGAATGAGACAGATCTATGTTTGCATCCCTAGAAAGTTTGGAAGTATATGTACCATGATGTTAACAGTGGGGAGTAAGATTAACACCACACACAAAAATAAACTCAAAATGGATTCGAGACCTAAATGTAAGACTGGACACTATCAAACTCTTAGAGGAAAACATAGGAAGAACACTCTTTGACATAAATCACAGCAAGATCTTTTTTGATCCACCTCCTAGAGTAATGGAAATAAAAACAAAAATAAACAAATGGGACCTAATGAAACTTCAAAGCTTTTGCACAGCAAAGGAAACCATAAACAAGGTGAAAAGACAACCCTCAAAATGGGAGAAAATATTTGCAAACGAATCAATGGACAAAGGATTAATCTCCAAAATATATAAACAGCTCATGCAGCTCAATATTAAAAAAACAAACAACCCAATCCAAAAATGGGCAGAAGACCTAAATAGACATTTCTCCAAAGAAGACATACAGATGGCCAAGAAGCACATGAAAAGCTGCTCAACATCACTAATTATTAGAGAAATGCAAATCAAAACTACAATGAGGTATCACCTCACACCAGTTAGAATGGGCATCATCAGAAAATCTACAAACAACCAATGCTGGAGAGGGTGTGGAGAAAAGGGAACCCTCTTGCACTGTTGGTGGGAATGTAAATTGATACAGCCACTATGGAGAACAGTATGGAGGTTCCTTAAAAAACTAAAAATAGAATTACCATATGACCCAGCAATCCCACTACTGGGCATATACCCAGAGAAAACCATAATTCAAAGAGACACATGCACCCCAATGTTCATTGCAGCACTATTTACAATAGCCAGGTCATGGAAGCAACCTAAATGCCTATCAACAGACAAATGGATAAAGAAGATGTGGTACATGTATACAATGGAATATTACTCAGCCATAAAAAGGAACGAAATTGAGTCATTTGTTGAGACGTGCATGGATGGAGCTAGAGACTGTCATACAGAGTGAAGTAAGTCAGAAAGAGAAAAATACTGTATATTAACGCACATATGTGGAACCTAGAAAAATGGTACAGATGAACCAGTTTGCAGGGCAGAAATTGAGACACAGATGTAAAGAACAAACGTATGGACACCAAGAGGGGGAAGTGGTGGTGGTGGGATGAATTGGGAGATTGGGATTGACGTGTATACACTGATGTGCATAAAATAGATGACTAATAAGAACCTGCTGTGTAAAAATAAAATTTAAAAATTAAAAAAAAAAACAGTGGGGAGTAAGAATGCCAAGAGAAGAATTTCCTATTTCATATATTTATGTCTTATTTGAATTTTTAATAGGGTAATTGTATTAAAATGGCTTATGTTTCTAGTAAATAAATACTTTAAAGGATAAAAAAGTGCTGCCACTTAACGTTGGCTTAAAGTTTATTCCAAGTATTTATCATTCATTCAGCAAATATTTATTATTCAGTGCTTGCTAATTGCTGTGAGTAGCATAGGGAAATAGACAGTAAACATAGTAAGTAAATAATGTATGTTGTGCTATGGAGAAAGGAAAGTCTGTAGAGTAAGGTAAGGAAGAGTGAAAATACAGTTTTCAATATAATAAATCTCATTGAAAAGGAGTAAGTCATTTGAGCAAGGAACTGAAGAATTGGAAGGAATTGCACCATTTACTGTGGTTCATGTGATTAAAACTAAACATTTCAAGTTGGAAGTATTCTAACTCCAGGCTTGCAGAACTGCATGGCGATCCAGTTTTTCTAACTGTTTTAAATCTGAATTCTTATAAAGAATCTTAGAATTCTATGTTGAATGTTGAGAGGTTCTCAAACGTTACATGCATAAATAAGAATCACATAACACGCTGATTTCTGTGCCCTGTACCTAAGCAGTTGAATCAGATCTTCTGCATTTGGAAGGCAGCTATACTAACCCCTATATCACCAGTGCCTCCAGATTTTCTGCATTTGGAGCCAGTGGGATGTGCATTTTAAACAAGCACCACAGAAATTTTGATGTAAATAGTCCCAGGTCCACACTTACGCCTGTGAGATGAGCCTGCTTCACTCCGCCTAGCAAAAGACAGCTCCCTCATTATTATTTTTGAATGTGTGAGCTCTTGTGTTCAAGTATATGTCATTAACATGACTTGTTTACTTTTTTAGGTCAAAGGCAATTGTTTGTTTTTTTCTCTCTTTAAAGGTATCATCAAATGGTATTCAGTCCACTCCTCTAAATCTCGCAACATATTGGAAATGTAGTGCCGGCACCACAGATCTTAGAGTGGATTATAAGTACAACCCAGAAGCTATGGTGACACCAAGTGTGCTTTCCAACGTACAGGTGGTGGTACCAGTGGATGGAGGAGTCACAAACATGCAGTCCCTTCCCCCTGCAATATGGTAAATTAAGTAGATTTCTGAATTCCTACTAAGTTTCTGTTGCAATCCCTCAGTCTTAGAACCTAAGTTCTGAAAGTTGTCTTATAAGTTAGTGTACTTTCCCAAAGAAACCATGCTATAAAAGGTACTGTACATTTTACTAGTCACACTACGGTAGCCGCAACCCAAAGTAAACTAGTCTTGCTGTCCCCACCCAGACTCGAATGATTCAATACAACTTTACCCTTAGGCAAAGTATGTAATTTCTCTAAACTTTCTTTTTTTTTATTTTAAAAATAAAGATAATTATTATTTTATAGGATTAAATATAGCATCTAGCATATCTATAGGAACACCTATCTGGTTAGTCTTTAGTATTATTTTTTACATCTCTTAACTACCTCTCTTGTTCCCTCCATTAATATTAGTATAGACTCTAACCACTCTTCGTTTATATTTGCTTCACCGTTTAGTAATAAAACTGTGTTTTCCTTGAGCAATGAAGGTACTGGGTCACCTATGCATTGTTTTCCTTTCTCTGATCAGTAGAAATGAAAAGAATTTACATAATTTGGTAAATATCCATTTATAAAGACAATACTATATTTATATTACTCATAAACACATTTTCACCAGGTGATACTATTCAAAGTAAATCTAGCACCATAGTTCTAGTGAAATATTTAAAATGTATTTATTGAGTGTTCACTTATGTACAAGGTACTATACTAGGCACATTATCTGAAAACATTTGTTCTTACAGGAATGCAGAACAGATGAAAGCCTTTTGGAAACTCTCTGGTATTTCAGAAAAATCAGAAAATAGAGGTAAGTGTGTGCATGGTTTTTTTGTTGTTTATAATGTGATGTCACATGGATTTTTTAGGCATGTTTATGGAAAATTTTCTCCTGGAATTTCATGCCTTCAGTTCTAAAACTGACCACTAGGTGGAAGTTAATACCTTATAATAAGAGTGGACCAGTTGAGATTCAGAACACATTTTTTTTCTTCTAGATTGAATATGCTTTCTCTGAGAAAAATAATGTTTTGCTATAGCTTTATAAATATTATATAAATGCTTCTTATGTTCACATTGCTACCATTAAGAGAAGATACCTAATAAAGTAAATTTATAGAAGTCTAGGTAACCTGATAATTGAAACTGAAAACTAATTGATACTAATTAACACACTCTTTAGCTCATTCTTGGAGTCCTCCTGGCCTCCCAGAAATCATGCAGAAGCTTCCCGGCCTTAAAAAGCCCCTCTGTCTTTTCTTTCTCAGGACAACCTTACCTTGGTCATTTCCCCTTATTAAAACTAACCATCAACAGCCTTTAATTCTGTGATCATTATTTTAAGGAGAAGCAAGTTAATCGCCTCCTCCCACCATGTCTGCATCTATGTTCCCAATGCAAAGAAAAAGTCTCTGCGAGTTAGTTGATCACTCCTAGTATATCCCCTAACTCAGTTTAGAATGCAATTCCCAGGACAGTCAAGACTTTAACTTTTTTTCAAAATTTATTTTTGGCTGTGTTAGGTCTTTGTTGCTGCGCACGGGCTTTCTCTAGTTGCCGCGAGTGGGGTATACTCTTCGTTGCGGTGCGCAGGCTTCTCATTGCGGTGGCTTCTCTTGTTGTGGAGCACGGGCTCTAGGCGCGCAGGCTTCAGTAGTTGCAGCACGTGGGCTAAGTAGTTGTGGCTTGTGGGCTCTAGAGTGCAGGCTCAGTAGTTGTGGCGCACTGGCTTAGTTGCTCCACAGCATGTGGGATCTCCCCGGACCAGGGCTTGTCCCCCTTGCATTGGCCGGCAGATTCTTAACCAGTGTGCCACCAGAGAAGCCCAAGTCTTTAACATTTTATTTGTAGTTTCTCTTAATCAAAGGAGAGTTCTCCTGCCCTCTTTTGAATGCTTAATTAATCTCCAGTTACTTTTCCTATTAAGTAGGGTTTTTTGGCGTTTCAAGTTTTGCTCAGCTTTTTCCTTTTAAACATTTTAAGCATAATGTGATCAAAATGTAAAACATATCATCAGTAGTTTTTCTCATAGATATTTCTGCATAAAAGTCCAGGAACATACCTTGTATTGTCTGTTCATTCAGACCTGCTGTGCTGAACCAGACTTTTACTACTAGAGAACAACACATTGTATGAAATAACCTAGCTAATCTCTAGTTCCTTTGTTCCTGTTTGGTACTTAAAGGTTGCCTATTTTCAGGTGGTAAACTGTACTGATTTTTACTCTAACTGTATGGCTATGGGAGACAAAACTGAAATTCCTAGTTGAAACTGGAAGTAAACCAGAAATGCTACTTGAATTGAGGGTTTACAACCAGTTAGCAAGGAAGAAAGGGTATATTTTCCCCATATTTAATGAAACAGTATTATTGTAAATATTTACCAAGAAAGGAGTTTGTTCTCTTAAAAATAAGACACAGATTTTCTCACCAGATATATTAATAGTTTCCCTCTGCTGTTCAGGTATCAGAGTGTCTGTGTGAGGAAATGGAAACATCTTATAAATGTGGTTCTGATTTTGTTAGTCAGCCTTTAAAAAAAACATCTCCAAATTAGAATACTGTAAAACAGAAATCTATTTCTATTTTGCCTTTATGCCCAGAAGAGGGACAGGAAATAATTCTAAAGTCTAAGGATTGCCAAGGTGGCTGCTCTTGGCCTGTGGTGGAACTTTCACAGAATTGAATTTTGCATATCAAGAACTGTAAAAGTTTAAGGAGGGCTTGAGCAAGCGTTAAGAATTATACAGCAGTTCATCTTCCCAATTGATCTGTGCCACCAGGTACAATAGTGTAGGATGGGTCATTGTTATATTTTCTTACAGATTTCTCTCTGTAGTGTTGAGCTTCTATGCGGGGAATCACAGAATGTCACTCCTACTATCCAGCAGTTCTCCTTTCCCCAGCCAGAAACCCGGGAATCCTCCTAGGCTCCTCCTCCTTTTCACCCCTTGATTTCAACTCTTAAATATCTTTCAAATTAATTCCTTTCTTTCCTTTCCCTTAGCCTAGTTCAGATCCCCTTTTCCTGTCACCTAGAGTCCTAGACTATTTTATTGACCTTCAGGTGGTTTCCCTACGTTGCATCTTGTACCTTTCTGCCCTTCTAAGAGACTTACCTGAAATGTTTGTCTTCCATATCTTAGGTGGTTCCTTATGGTTATTTCTTCCGGTGGTTTGTAAAGGTATTTAGAGCTCGTTCCTTGCTGCCAGTCTAGTCTCCTCTTCTGCCACTCTCTTCCACCTGTACCCTCTTCTCTAGCTCTTCTGGTGTAGATGTAGCTCCCTTAAATGCGTCATGCTCTGTCAGGTCTGCCATCTCTGTACCTGTAGTCACCTTTGCCTGAGATACAGGCCTGTCATCCCCACACCATTTTATGTGCCCATAGCTTTTTTTTTTTTCTTAACAGCATTTGTAATATTCATAATTATTTACTATTTCTGCCACACTTTTAGACTGAGTTATGTTGAATAAATGGTTATATTGAAAAGAAAGCCCCTCAGACATAATTGGCATGTTAGACCAGTTAAATTTTAAAACGAAGGGTGTTAGCATATGCTATTCGTTTTTCTCTTTCTGACTTACTTTACTCTGTATGACAGACTCTAGGTCCATCCACCTCACTACAAATAACTCAATTTCATTTCTTTTTATGACTGAGTAATATTCCATTGTATATATGTGCCACATCTTCTTTATCCATTTATACACTACCAAACGTAAAATAGATAGCTAGTGGGAAGCAGCTGCATAGCACAGGGAGATCAGCTCCGTGCTTTGTGTCCACCTAGAGGCATGGGATAGGGAGGGTGGGAGGGAGACACAAGAGGGAGGAGATATGGGGATATATGTATATGTCTAGCTGATTCACTTCGTCATAAAGCAGAAACACACCATTGTAAAGCAATTATACTCCAATAAAGATGTTTTATATATATATATATATATATATATATATATATATATATATATATATATATATAGGCGGGGAAAAAAAAGAAGGGTGAATACAAAATAGTAATGTTGATACAGCTCTTCCCAATCTTAGCTGTCTTAGCTTCTTTACCTCTCCCGCCCATGATATGGTACTCAGCAGTCCTTTCCTTTTGACTTTATTCCCACTCATCCTTGCTAGGGCTTCCTTCTGAGCTGCCCTCAGACTTGTCTTTTGACTCATTTCAACATTCATATAGCATAGGAATCTCAATAGTAAATGCCTCTGAAGATTATTATTAATTAGGTCAAAGAGAAGCATGGATGAAGATTACTTAACGAAAATTCAGATTCACTGAATAAAGTCTGATTTGGAAACAGGACATTGATTTGTTTGCTGTACACATTTCACGAATTTGGCATAGGACACAGTTCAGCTTACTTGCTCATTTGCCTTTTTTGGTGTGAAATATATTATCCTGTATAAGTTCTTTGTTCTTTTCCTTGTAGGTTCTGGGTCCCTCAGAGCAAAATTTGATCTTTCAGAAGGACCCAGTAAACCCACAACACTTGCAGTGCAATTCCTCAGCGAGGGAAGTACCCTCTCAGGAGTAGATATTGAACTTGTAGGCACTGGCTATAGGCTTTCCTTAGTAAAGAAGCGGTTTGCCACTGGTAAGTTGGGAGATTTCAAGCTTTATAATGTACATGGGAAACATTTGTATTCTAACATTTACTAAACGACTGTCAAGTAGTTTATAGTCTAAAGGCATGGAAATTTTTTCTTTGACCTTTGGTACAAGGTGCCAGATAGAGACACACCTGGGAGAGAGAGTACTCATGGTCAGTATAGCTGAACACCTGTGATCTGATTCTAATGTATTGTAAACAGCAGATGGGAACTGGGGTTTGTATCTGTAACCACAGTGAAAATATTCTCCTTCGAGTTCATTTGAAATTATAATTGCAAAGGTCTGCTTGGTGTTTTTCAGGACGATACTTGGCAGATTGTTGATGGACCTGGGAAAGTGGTTGGCTCAAAGGAGTAGTACAGACCTGCCATTCTGCATTATCTGTTCTTTCCAAACACTATTCTAACTTGTATTATGTCTTTAAGAGCTGACTACAAACATTAAATTGCACTTTTGAAGTAAGTCGTCGACAGAAATAGCACTGATGATTTTCAAGGCTGTAAATGATAAACTGCAATATTCAGGAAACACATTTATTCAGATTGTCAGTAAAGTGAAGTTTTAATAGGCTGAAATTTTAAATTATCTTCAGTGTCTGTGGTTATAGTGTAATATCAGGCCTGAAATTTCAGGAGAGCAAGCACAAAATAATTTAGCTTTCCATAAGTTTTTAGAGTCAGAGATAATTTTGAAATTTTATAAGTTTTGATATCGAATGGATACAGACAGAACGTGAATTCTAAGTTTGGGATAATGTTCATTTATAACACTCAATCAAATTGAGTTTTGTGCCATAAAGTAATCAGACCAGAGTCCAAGGTGTTTGCAAAATCTATAATTTGATTCTCATATAAACATATTAATAAAGTGTAAATGGTGTTTTATATGATTTTTTTTAATCCTCAAGTGCAATGTGTTTTAAAATAAGCTTGCAAAAGACAGCAGAGAAATTTACTTCTGCAGTTAACTTTATAGAAGTTGTGATTGTTTTGATAAATTAATGCTGTAGATTTAATTTATTTTTATATGGATTGCATAATGTGTGCCTTGTAAAACAATAACAAAACCCAGAAATGTGCCTATCTAGTTTGTGTTCATTAATGTGCCTCACTTTCTTCCTAACAGTCTGGATCTTCTATTTGGAATCTTAGAGTAGTCAAGGATTTTTACAAGATAATTGCAATTTTCAGAAATACCTTTGGCCACAATTGGGAAGGGAGTTCAGAATAACTAAAGGACAATTTATACTTAAGAACCCTGGCTCGCTTCTTTAGTGATACACTATAGCCACTAGAGAAATAACTAATGGCATATGTTTACAGGGGGAAAAAATCACCTTCAGATATTCCACCTTAACCTCATCAGAAAGTTCTGCAAAACTGTAATGATAAATTGGTAACTGGTATTTTAACTCTCCATTTAACATTTCCCTTCACTCTATTATTGGAAATCTGTACATTTATTTCCTGAATGTGTTGTGAGCATGAATTTTGTAGTAGTTTGTGAGGAACACTTTAGAAAAGATTAGTTTTGGCATTTTCAACAATTGGAAAAATTTACCAATTTGTATGTTCTTGTTCTTACTTAATTGCTACCTGCTAAAAATAGGAAAATTATTTGAAATGATGGATTGGGTTAAGCATTTCTTAATATTACTAATATTAAATAGTAAAAATCCTAACTTTATAGCAAATCCTGATTAATTGAAGGAATTAAATATTTTGGACACAGTTTCATAATTTACAAATGGGAAATTTATTTGTAAGTACCAGTGTCCTGCATTTTGCATAGAAGCAATAAAATGTGTTATATATGATAATTTATATAAAACCACTAATTGTCCTGTTAAGCTTTACAGAAAATAAAACCCCTCCTACTAGACGTTTATGTAACATCTTGCTATATTAAATACAGCAGAAAATCTACTCATTTAGTAATATATATAACACAATAATGTGCTTTTTAATATATCCATGTTAGCCCAATTCTAAATTTAGATTTGACTAAAGCAGTACATAAGAGAATTTGCTAAAATTTTCATCTTTACTAAATAGTGGACAAAAATTAGAATTTCTAACTTACATTGTACTCTTTTAAATGCCAATTACAGTCCCTTACTGGAATCTTAACTGTAACTGCTTTGCAGTCAAACTGCTTTTATTGGGCAGTTAATACTTTATTGTTGGAATTCAGACACCATTATACTCACCATGTTTGTTTTTAATCAAGTATTACCTTACAATGTACAAACTAGTGAAATGGTTAAACTTCTGCACTTTCCTAATTACCACTGTCTTCATACCAAGTGCTGATACATAAATTTGTATTGGGTGCAGGTTACAATTTTGAAGCCATATGAGTTTATATTGATTTTTTCATTTAAAAATCCACTAATGATGTAAAAAAGACCAATAGATTTTCAATCGGAAATGTATTTAGCAAGCTGGTTCTTGCTTATGTATAGTGATAAACTTTGTAGCTGCCTCTTTAACCAAGAACTTGTAAACACAGAACTCTAACAAATGTGAGTTTTTAAGAATTGTTATTTACTACTTTGAATTGTAATTAGAACAAGGCAAATCTTACAAAATTTTGTAAATATTTTTGATTTTTTCATAAAAATGTAAATTTTACATAAAAGTTGTGCCCTTAATAAACATGTAATATATAATTTATCAGTTGGTTTGTGTGTTTTTGTACTCTTGTTTATAGTAATAATAGCTATATCATAGACTTTAGGACAAGGCAAGCTAGGTAAGCAAAGAATAATTGGTGTTGAACTTTGTTATCACCATTTAGACAGACATATAGATTGGTCTCTTATTTAGTTTTAACTGATCATATAGGAAAACTTCATTTGGACTATAACCCAAAGTATATAAATTGTTTAATAAGGATTATTTTTATTTGTTTCTAAATATACTTATATTGATGTTAAGCTTTAGCAAAGACTTTCCTCCTGACAAGTTGCTTAGGAACACAGCATCACACAGTTTTAAAACCATACTCTTTCAAGGAGGTAATCAGGAACATCAAGCCTCTCAAAAACCAGCAGATTGAGAAAGGAGCAAAAAAAAGGAATTGGAAAAAAGATTTCATCCTAAATATTGAAAATTTTGCTAAATCTGTGTCATGAAAAGGAGCAGTTTAGTTCATCTAGGTCAGGTTGGGGAACCTGTGTACCAAACAGGTAGCACTCTTACCATTCATACCACAGGCTCATCATTTTTCTTTTATTCTCTATTTCCACTTGCACTGCTCCCACCTGTTCAGAGTGAACGATGCTAGCTGCTGTGATAAATAAGATCCCGGGAACTTAACACTGTGAACTAGCATGTTGCTCACGTCACGGTTCTAAGGAGGTTGGAGGAGGAGCTCTGCTCCATACAGTAATTCGAGGACACAGGCTCCCTCCATTTTTGTGACTCCACTCAAAAGCCTCTCCATCTGGCCGTTGGATGGGGAAGGAAGGAAACCGGGAGTTTGTGGGCCAGGCGCAGAGCTGGCGTCATGACCTTTGTTCACATTCCTCTAGCCAGAACTTGATCTGTGCTTCCAACTAACTAACTGCAAGGAAAGATGGGAAATACATAGTGTGGTTGTGTGCCTAGGAGGAAAAGAAAGCATATTTTGACAAACACAGTAATCCTCTGGCGTGCATCCTGCCCTTTCTCCATTTGGTCATCTTTCGTTATTCCTTCTCCTAAATGTGCGTTTAATGCTGTCTGTGGCTCTCAGTACTAAAGGTTCATTCCATCCTCTCTTGCTATATATGTACATATTTTACCCCTATTTTAAAATATATCTGATTATTTCCATATTTCCTCTAATCATATATGATATTTATGATTACTTACGATAACTCAGAAACCACTGCTTATCTTTAGCATGCAGTGTTTCGTCTGTCAGTAATTTTTTAACTGCAGGTAACAGAAAACAAAACTAAGAATGGTTTAAACAGATAAACACAAGTTTTTTCCCCGCATCATGAAGTCTGCAAGTTTATCTGTTGCTGGTATTGGACAGAACAAGTGATTCTTTTGGCTTTTTCCTTATGGTTGCAATATGGCTGCCACAGCTTCCAACTACATATTTACATCCAAAGCTGGGAGGGGGGCAGTTCCAGGTATATCTGTCCTTTTTGTCAGGAGATTTAAAGCTTTTCCAGCACATTTCTGCTTGCTTCCTATTGTCCAGAATTGTGTAAGAGGCAGAGAAAGCCAAGTAGCCTTTATTTTTAAGTGAGTAAAGGAGAGGGGCTGGGAATGGCTGAAGGTGAATTGGCCAGCAGGTCAGCCACCAGATTTCTGACTAGTACAGGCGTATTTCCTTATAGCATATTTCCAATTAAATCTCTGCACTTAGCCCAATCAATTTATTTGACAATTTTAATCCAGCAATGAGCAGGGTGAACTTGAGAAAGTATTCTAAATCTTCTCTATCTTTAGAAGAGTGAATCAGTGTAACTTTCCTAGAGAGCAATTTGAATTCAAAACCTTTAAAAACCTTATTTATCATTTAAGCTAGTAATTCATCACTGTTGGGAATTTGTCATAAGAAAACAATGATACAAAAAAGCAAAGATGTGTTTATTATATGAAAATATTAGAAGGATTAAATGAGTTGATAGCTCCCATATAGTGATATACTATGTAGGTATTTAAAATAATCATGAATAAACAACAAGGTCCTACTGTACAGCACAGGGAATACCTGTAATAAACCATAATGGAAAAGAATATGAAAAAGTATGTGTATATGTATAACTGAATCACTTTGCTGTACACGAGAAACTAACAACATTGTAAGTCAACTTCAATTAATTAAAATAATCATGAAGGTTTATAGTCATTGATACGGAATATTGCTATGAGATTGTTAGATGGTAAAAGGTAATTCTTTTTTGTTTTAAAGTGCATACACCTAACGCAAAAACCTTTGTAAAAAATATGCACCAAGTTGTAATTCCTGGGTGATGGGATTTTTACTTTCCACAGGATCTTTAATGTCCAAATTTCACTTTATTTTTTATAATGGGTAGGTATTACATTTACAATAAAAACTTTCTATTTTGAAAAACAGTTTTAGAAATAGAGTGCAAGATGAACTTTCTGTTGATGTAAATAATGTACAAGGATCTCTTTACATGAGGGTCTTCCCATTTTGATCACTGCCTTAGCCTTCCACTTGGTTCTACCAACATAACTACTTTGTTCTGTATTGCTTATTAATGTATGGAAGTAGATTTCTGCTCTACTTTTTTTGTTTGTTTTTTTTTTTTTGGTCTCAAAGCTCAATGCCTTGATTTCTTTTGCCTAAGTGAATATAGTATCAATTCTTTTTTCTGCCCAAATTAATGTCTTTTAAAAAGTATGATCCAGAAAAGGGACAGAGGAAATGTGTAAGTATGATGTGGTTAAGGCTGTCTTCAGGGTAGCTTTTGGCAAAATTAAGAGCCTTTTAAATTTCAGAAACTTGGATGTTATCTCCTCAATATCATCCCAATAAATAAGGTGGTATATAAGCTCTAGTATTTTCTATCCTCATTCTAGCAATTATCTCAGTAGTTCATATATCAAAGCATAGTATTCTGACCCCTCAGCCAATGCTTATTCTACTAGTAGCAGACCTACTAACATTAGCATGAGTTGGAGGACAACCATTTAAACACCCATTTATCATTGGTCAACTAGCATCAATCTTTTATTTTCTTATTCTTTACTTATGCTACTCACAACCTTAACTGGAAATAATCTTCTAAAATGAAGAGTGTTTGTAGTTTATCACTCTGGTCTTATAAACCAGAAAAGGAGAAAAACCTCCCTACAACATCAAGGAAGAAGCTCCAACTCTGCCATCAGAAATTCTTCCTAAACTATTCCCTGAAAGTTGCACATAAATAGTAAAATATTATTGTTATGTGCTATGTCAGTATTAAAAACAAATTCTAGAGGATGCCATTGCTGTGTACTTTGTGTATTAAATGACCTGCCCCATTACAATTAGTACATACATACTTGCTTGTATGATACATTGTATATATAATCATACACTGTTTACTCCATGTGTATGAGTACAAACTATGAGTATTATATGATTATGTAGAACAAAATATTGTACAAATTCCATTAAGTCAAACCAACTCTAATCACCATACTTATCACAACCAATGACTTTCCTTAATCCCAAGCTTTGAGAAATAGGCAGCTTATCCCACAAACATGCTCTTCTTAATCTGGGCCCATAACATGGGGGTTTCTAGAACTGAACTGTATGTGGCATCTGGTTCTTAACTTCAAGACCATCTCACCTAAAATCTCTCAAGCTTTCCTCTTAAATAAGACATCTTGATGGACTAATGACTAATCAGCCCATGTGCACACATAACTGTGGTATCATACATTTGATATTTTTAAATTTGGGGGCACGCTGTGACCCAGCAATGGCCATCTGAGGCCTTAACACTGCCAGTCAACATCTAGCTGAGCCTATACTGAATATTATTTTACAGCAACAACAGCCATAAGGTATTAGTCAGTGCTTAAAATACATAAGAAAATTGATTAAACACGTGTACCTTCACATGTCCAAATAAAAATTAGCAAACTCCCCTTAGCCCCTGTAGACCTCAAAGTGTATATATTTAATATCAATCTTGACATTTCCAAAACAAGATTAAAATATAACAGTACACAAAAGCCTACTTTCCCTCATTCTATAAGAAATATCTAAATCACAAATTAAGACATATTTTAGCCAAGATTTTTAACAAAATGAAAATTTCTAACACCAAAAATTCTGACTTTAAACCTATGGACTAGAAAAACTTACTCCCTCTCCAGTAGTTTAAAATACTTCCACTAAACACTAGCATGCTACTTAAATTCACAGAATTTTGATGGACAGGGATCCCCTTACATCTAGCTTGTTACTGTAAATTAATAAAGGCACTGAAATGCCTAGATGAGTTTACTAGGTCCATAAACACATGGGTTTGGTCCCAGTCTTTCTATTAATTCTTAATAAAATTACACATGCAAGTATTCCACATCCAAGTGAGAAAGCCCTCTGGATCAGCAATGATTAAAAGAAGCGGGCATCAGGCACATTAAAAAGTAGCTCATGGAGGCTTCCCTGGTGGCGCAGTGGTTGAGAGTCCGCCTGCCGATGCAGGGGACACAGGTTCGTGCCCCGGTCCGGGAAGATCCCACATGCCGCGGAGCGGCTGGGCCCGTGAGCCATGGCCGCTGAGCCTGCGCGTCCGGAGCCTGTGCTCCGCAACGGGAGAGGCCGCGCACCGCAAAAAAAAAAAAAAAAGATATTCTAATAAAGTTAAATTTTAATTAGGCTGTAAAAAGCTGCAGCTAAAATAAACTACAAAAATGACTTTAATATTCCTGATTACACGATAGCTGAGACTCATACTGGGATCCAATACTCCATTATGCTTAGCCCTCAACCCAAACAATTAGAACAAAATTATATGCCAGAGTACTACTTGCAATAGCGTAAAACTCAAAGGACTTGGTGGTGTTTTTATCCCTCTAGAGGAGCCTTTTCTATAATCTATCGATGTAAATTCTGATAAACCTCACCATTCCTTGCTAATACAGACTATCGCCATCTTCAGCAAACCCTAAAAAGGAGGCATAGTAAGCACAAACATCAACATAAAACTATGAGTTCAAGGTGTAGGCAGCCTATGGGGTAGAAAGAAATGGGCGACATTTTCTACTTCAAGAACATTAAATTTTACACAAAAGTATTTATAAAATTAAAAACTAAAGGAGGATTTAGCAGTAAATTTAAAAATAGGCTTGAGTCAGGCCATGAGGCATGCACACATAGATGGTCACCCTCCTCAAATACCGAAACCTATGTATACAACTTATTTATAACTATTTAACATCTAAGAGGAGACAGGTCAGTCAGAGGTAAGCATACTGGAAAGTGCTTGGACAGATCTAAGTGTAGCTTAAAATCATGTAGTTTACACCCACTAGATTTTCATCTTAAATGATCACTTTGAACCAAAACTAGCCCAAACTAATCAAGTTCAATTATAGTATATAAATTAAACATTTATTTACAAACAAAAGTATAGGCGATAGAGATTTTAACTAGTGCTATAGACAAAGTACCATAAGGGAATGGTGAAAGAAGTATTTAAATTATTAAATAGCAAAGTTTACGCCTTTTAGTTTTTGCATAATGATTTAACTAGAACAATTTAAGAGAAAGAAGTCAAATGCCCCGAAGTAAGATGAAACCTATGAATAGTTTTTCAGGAACAGACTCATCTGTGTAGCAGAATTATGAGATTTGTAGACAGGGGCGAAGAGCCTAATGAGCCTGGTGACAGTTGGTTATCCAGTACAGAATTTTGGTTCAACTTTAAGTTTACCTAAGAAACAATTCTAACATAAATTTAAATATTAATCTAAATAGGTAGAGCTCTTTACATACAGGATACAGACTTCCTTAGAAGGAAGTTATTATTATATTAATAATATTGTTATCATTATTAATATCATAGTTATTGTCATATTAATAATATCATAGTTGGCCTAAAAGCAGCCACCAGATAAGAAAGCATTCAAGTCCAACAGTTTACTTATCTTAATTCCACTAATAAAAACTAACTCCTAACGTAATACTGGATCAATCTATCAACAGAAGCAATACTGTTAATATGAATAACAAGAATTATTTCTCCTCACATAAGATTGTATCAGAATGGATAATCACTGATAGTTAAATATAAATTTAACCTAATAATTATTTAATAAATCAGTTGTTAACCCAACACAGGTATGTGCTTAAGGAAAGATTTTTTAAAGTAAAAGGAACTCGCAAACACAAACCTTGCCTGTTTACCAAAACTATCACCTCTAGCATTTCTAGTATTAGAGGCACTGACTGCTCTGTGACAAATGTTTAATAGCCACTGTGGTATCCAGACCACACGAAGGTAACTTAATCATTTGTTCTTTAAATACGGACTTGAATGAACGGCCACACGAGGGTTTTACTGTCTCTTACTTTTTTTTTTTAATTGAAGTATAGTTGATTTACAATATTGTGCCAATCTTTGCTGTAGAACAAAGGGACTCAGTTTTTCACATTAATACATTTTTTAAAATATTCTTTTCCATTATGGTTTATCCCAGGAGATTGGAGATATTTCCCTGTGCGATACAGTAGGACCTTCTTGTTTATCCATTCAAACAGAAATGAAAAGAAAGCGGGAGTTGCAATGTATTTTACTTTTTAATTAGAGAAATTGACTTTCCTGTGAAGAAGCGTAATGACAGAATAAGACGATAAGACCCTATGGAGCACTAATTTAGTCCAACACCCCCTCCCCCAAAATTAACGAAATCAAGGGATAACAAAACTTTAAATGGACTAAAATTTTGGTTGGGGTGACCTCGGAGAGTAAAACAAGTGATTAAAACCTAGACCAACTAATCAAAGTATTTTATCATTTATTGATCCAAAAGCTTCATCAGTGGAACGAGTTACCCTAGGGATAACAGCATAATCCTATTCTGGAGTTCATATCAACAGTAGGGTTTACAACCTCATTAAATCAGGACATCCCAATGGTGTAACCACTATTAATGGGTCATTTGTTCAATGATTAAAGTCCTACGTGAGCTGAGTTCAGACTGAAGTAATCCAGATCAATTTCTATATATTTCGTATTTCTCCCAGTATGAAAGGACAAGAGAAATCAGGCCTACTTTACAAAACTAATGGATGACATAATCTTAATTTACACCAGCCCTGCCCAAGAACAGGGTTTATTAGGTGGCAGAGCCTGGTAACTGCATAAAACTTAAACCTGTATAACCAGAGATTTAACTACTTTCCTTAACAATTTGGTTATAATCAACATTCTTTTATTAATTATTCCCATTCTACTTGCTACGGCATTCCTTATCCTAATCCAGTGAAAAGTACTGGGCTATATACAACTCTGTGAAGGACCAAACATTGTTGGATGTGCTGGCCTGCTCCAACCCATTGCCAATGCTGGCAGCTCTTCATTAAAGGACCCTTGACATCATCAATATCTATATTATTGCATCAGTCCTCGCCTCTACGTTGGCCCTAACAATATGAATTCATTACCCACACCATATCCATTAATCAATAGAAACCTAGGCATACTATTAGCTGTATTATAGTCTCTCGTCAGATTGAACCTCAAATTCAAAATGTGCAGTAATTGGGACCCTATGAGCAATAGCGCAAACAATTTCATATGAAGTAACACTAGCAATCATTCTATCATCAGTTGTATTAATTAATGGATCATTTACCCTCTCAACGTTAATCACTACTCAAGAATACTTATGTCTAATTTTTCCATCTTGGCCACTGACCATGATATGATTTCTCTCAATCCTAGCAGAAACCAACCAAGCTCCATTCGACCTAACAAAAAGAGAATCAGAACTTGTCTCTGGCTTCAATGTTGAGTATGCAGCAGGCCCATTTGCCCTATTCTTCCTAGCAAAATATGCCAACATTATTATAATAAATATTTTTTACAACAATTCTATTCCTACGTACCAGAACTATACTCAATTTTATTATCAAAATCATCTTCCTATCCTTTTTTCCCTATGAGTACAAGCCTTCTATCCACGATTCCAATACGACCAACTTATACATCTTCTATGAAAAACTTCCTACTACTAACGCTAGCTCTTTGAATATGAAATATATCATTACTGATCATTATATCAAGCATCCCACTGAACATAATATGTCTGACAAAACAGTTACTTTGATGGAGTAAATTATAGAGGTTTAAATCCTCTTATTTCTAGTATTAAGGAATTGAACCTACTCCTAAGAATTCAGAATTTTCCATGCTACCATATTACACCATATTCTATAGTAAGGTCAGTTAAGTAAGCTATCAGGCCCATACCCTGAAAATGTTGGTTTATATCCTTCCCATGCTAATAAATCCCCTATTTTTATTATCATTTCACTATCATTTCAGGAACTACAGTTGTTATGATAAGCTCACATGGATTAATAATCTGAATTGGCTCTGAAATAAACATATTAGCTATTATTCTAGTTTTAATTAAAAAATTCAACCCATGAGTCAAAGAAGCATCCACTACATATTTTTTGACGCGAGCCCTCACATCTGTACTTGTTACTCTAATATATTCTGGCCAATGAACAATGATAAAAGTGTTTAATCCAGCAGCATCCTTTACCACAACAGCCCTTGTCATAAAACTTGGACTTTTCCCCATTCCACTTTTGAATGCCCGAAGCTCCACTAATATCTGTCCTAATTTTATTAACATTACAGAAACTTGTACCACTATCAATTTTATATCGAGTTTCACCATCCATTCATCTAAACATGTTACTAATTAGAGCTATATATATAGATATTTTTTAACATCTTTATTAGAGTATAATTGCTTTACAATGCTGTGTTAGTTTCTGCTTTATAGCAAAGTGAATCCGTCATACATATACATATGTTCCCCTATCTCTTCCCTCTTGTGTCTACCTCCCTCCAACCCTCCCTATCCCACCCCTCTAGGTGGTCACAAAGCACCGAGCTGATCTGCCTGTGCTATGCGGCTGCTTTCCCACTAGCTAGCTATTTCACGTTTGATAGTGTATATATGTCCATGCCACTCTCTCACTTTGTCACAGCTTACCTTTCCCCCTCCCCATATCCTCAAGTCCATTCTCTAGTAGGTCTGTGTCTTTATTCCTGTCTTGCCCCTAGGTTCTTCATGACCTTTTTTTTTTTTCTTAGATTCCATATATATGTGTTAGCATACGGTATTTGTTTTTCTCTTTCTGACTTACTTCACTCTGTATGACAGACTCTAGGTCCATCCACCTCACTACAAATAACTCAATTTCATTTCTTTTTATGGCTGAGTAATATTCCATTGTATATATGTGCCACATCTTCTTTAGAGCTATATATTTTTAATCAATCATAGGAGGAAGATGAAGAAGTCTTAACCAAACCCCACTACAAAAAATCATAGCCTACTCATCAATTGGTTACATAGGTTGAATAACAGCTGTTATAGTTTATAATCCAACTATAATAATCCTATACTTATATCATAATAACACTCGTTACATTATTTATATATAATTCATCCACCACAATGCTATCCTTCTCCTAATTTATTAAACACCTTTAATTGCTATAATTATTCTCACTATTATATTATCAGTACTGGATTAGGAATTTAGGTTAGCACAGACCAAGACCCTTCAAAGTCCTAAGCAAGTATTATTTACTGAATTCCTGAAAATAAGGATTGCAAGACTTTCTCTTACATCAACTGGATGCAAATCACACTCTTTTATTAAACTAAATTCTTACTAGATTTGACGAGCTTTCACCCCACAGAATTTTATTTAACAGCTAAATACTCTAGTCAGTTGGTTTCAATCTACTGTCTCCATTCAGGGGAGAAGCCAGGCAGAATTAAAGCTGCTTCTTTGAATTTGCAATTCAATATGTCATTCACCACAGGGCTTGGCAAAAAGAGGCCTCAACCTGTCTTTAGATTTACAGTCTAACGCTTGCTCAGCCATTTCACTATGTTCATAAACTGCTGATTATTCTCAACAAACCATAAAGTTATAGTCACTGAGCATCTGTTTTTTGGTGCCAGAATAGAGGTACTGTCTTAAGCCTTTTAATCATGCCAAACCAGGCCCGGAGCTTTACTAGGAGATGATCAAATCTACAATGTAGCTGTACCACCCATGCATTTGTAATAATTTCATAGTTATACCTAATTTCATAGTTATACCCACTATAATTGGAGGATTCAGAAACTGACTAGTTCCACTAATAACTGGAGCACCTGATATAGCATTTCTCCCAATAAATAAGTTTTTTACTTCTTCCACCACCATTTTTAGAACAGGCTAACAGGCTGAACAGTATATCTATGTTTAGCTGTTAGTCTAGCCTACATGGGAGCTTCTGTTGACCTAACCATTTTTTCCCCTACATTTAGCAGGTGTATACTCAATTCTAGGTTCTATTAATTTTATTACCACAATTATTAGTATAAAAACTCCAGCTATATCTCATTACCAAACACCACTGTTTGTTTGAGCCATCCTACTTCTGGCCACACTATTACTATTGTCACTCCCACTTCTAGCAGCCAGAATCACTCTATTGTTAATAACCACAGTCTATCAAGCTTTCTTTGATCCTGAAGGTGGAGGTGATCCAATTTTATATCAACATTTATTCTGATTTCTTTGGCCACCCAGATTTTTACATCCTTCTTTTACCTGGCTTCAGGATAACATCACATACCATCAAATATTATTTGGGGGACACATAGTTTTCAAGGGCAGGAGCCCGCTGTGTCCCCCTTTGCCTGGGAAAGCAATATAGCTATTCTTTTCTACTTCACCCAAAACTCTGTCTCTGATATTTGACTTGGCACCAGTGTACACAGGGTGAGATTTTGGCATCATGTATATATAATGTAATACTAAAAACAATCACTAAAAAAACTATACAAGGAGAAAGACTCACAAACACTAGAGATATACTAAAATGGAATTCTAAAAAATGTTCAAGTAACTCACAGGGAGGCAGGAAAAAGAAAATATAGAACAGAAAACAAAATATAAAATAGTAGAATTAATCCTTAATATAAAAATTATGTTAATACAAATATTATTTGGGAAGAAAAGAAACTTTGGGGTATATAGGAGTAGTCTGAGCCATAATGTCTCCCCAGGCTTTCTTGTATGAGCTCAACACATGTCCAGAGTAAGAACAGATGTTGATATGAGCATGTATTACATCAGCTACTCTAATTACTGCCATCCCCATAGGAGTAAAAGTATTTAGTTGATTAGCAACTAATGGAGGTGATAATAAAATGATCACCAGCCATATTATGAGCCTTAGGTTTTATTTTCTTATTTACAGTAGGAGGTTTAACAGAAAGTGTCCTAGCTAATTCATCCTTAGACAGTGTTTTTCATGATACATGTTATGCGGCAGGACACTTTCACTACATCATATCAACAGAAGCAAGTATTCACCATTATAAGAGGCTTTGTCCACTGATTCTCGTTATTTTTAGGCTATAGACTCAACTCAGCCTGAGCAAAGCTTCATTTTACAATTAAATTTGTAAGCATTAATATAAATCTCTTTCCACAGCATTTTCTTGGCCTTTCAGGACTACCGAGATGTTACTCTGAATATACAGATGCATACACAACATGAAATACCGTCTCATCCATAGGTTCCTTTCATCAACAGCAGTAATACCAGTAATTTTTATAATACTACAAGCTTTCGCATCTAAACAAGAAGTATCAGTAGTGGAGTTAACAACTTCCAATCTTAAATGATTGCATGGATATTTCCCACCATATCATACATTTGAAGAACCTACTTACATAAATTTAAGAAAGGAAGGAATCGAAACTTCTCCAGCTGGTTTCAAGCCAACTTCATAACCACTGTCTTTCTCGATAAGTGAGATATTAGTAAAAACTACATAACTTTGTCAAATTAAATTATGGGTTCAAACCTTTTACATCTCTATGCCACATCCATTCCAACTAAGCTTACAAGACTCAACATTGCCTATTATAGAAGAACGTTTACATTTTCACGATTATACACTTATAATTGCTTTCCCAGTTAGTTCTTTGGTTATTTACATCATTTCATCACTACTAACAACTAAACTAACTCACACAAGTACAATAGATGCACAAGAGGTAGAAACAGTTTGAACTATTCTAGCTGCTATTATTCTAATTTTAAGTGCTCTACCATCATTACAAATTCTTTATATAATAGTTGAAATTAATAATCCTTCCCTAACTGTCAAAACTTCAGGTGACCAATGATAATGAAGCTGTGAATGCACAAAATATGAAGTTCTAAATTTTGATTCCTATGTAATTCCTACAACAGATCTAAAACCAGTACAACTGCTACAAATATATAATGGAGCAGTCTCACCTACAGAAATAACAGTCCAAATGCTAATTTCACCCGAAAACATCCTACACTCATGAGCTATTCCCTCCGTAGGCCTCAAGACAGATGCTATTGCAGGGCACCTTAAACAACCCTAATTCTACATGACCAGGCTCATACTGTGGACAACATTCAGAAATCTGGGGGTTATGTCATAGCCTCATGCCTATTGACCTCGAATTAATTCCACTAAAATATTTCAAAAATGATCGGCATCAAATTATAAAATCATTAAGAAGCTAAATAGCATAAACCTTTTAAGTTAAAGACTGAGAATTTTAACCTTCCGTTGAGGATATTCCACAACTAGAAACATTAACCTGACTCATCACTATTATAATTATAGTACTATTTATATTTCAGTTAAAACTTTCAAAACATTCTTATCTTTCAACTCAGAATTGAAAACAAAACATCAAAACAGGGCTTCCCTGGTGGCGCAGTGGTTGAAAGTCCGCCTGCCGATACAGGGGACACGGGTTCGTGCCCCGATCCGGGAAGATCCCACATGCCGCAGAGCGGCTGGGCCCGTGAGCCATGGCCGCTGAGCCTGCGCGTCTGGAGCCTGTGCTCCGCAACGGGAGAGGCCACAACAGTGAGAGGCCGGCGTACCGCAAAACAAACAAACAAACAAACCATCAAAGCATTACACCCCTTGAGAAACAAAATCAACAAAGATTTATTCGCCTCTTTCACTACCCAAACAATAACAGAATTACCTACTGTTATTCCAATAGTTTCCCAAGTGTTTTATTTCCCATACTTCACCAACTAATGAATAACCGCGTAATTTCTATCCAACAAGGACGAATTCAACTTACATCAAAACAAATAATGGCCGTCTGAAGCAGCACAACTTTCGCCATCGAGGCAGCTCTGCCACTGGGAAAAAGCACCGGGACGCTTCCAAATGAAGGTTCTTGTAAGCGCAGGGCTCCGCTAAGTGGGCAGGGACTGGGATTCACTACATGATAAGCATGTTTGGTGGGTCACTCTGCATTATCATGCAAGTAAAGGTGATCCCTCATACATCACTTATCAATATTTTATGTATTGGCTCAAAAAAATCTACTAAGCCTTCTACCACATTCGTTTATACCTGCTACACAGCTCTCAATAAATCTAGGAATCGCTATTCCTTTATGAACAGGAACAGTAATTACCGCTTCCCCCACAAAACAGAAGCATCTTTATGGCCCATTTCCTGCCCCAAGGGACAACCATCCCACTCAGTCCTACATTAGTAACTATCTAACCCATTAGGCTGTTTATTCAACCAACAGCCTTAGCTGTATACCTAACAGCCAGCACTACTGCTGGCCACCTATTAATTCATTTAATTGG
This sequence comes from Pseudorca crassidens, assembly GCF_039906515.1. Taxonomy (NCBI): domain Eukaryota; kingdom Metazoa; phylum Chordata; class Mammalia; order Artiodactyla; family Delphinidae; genus Pseudorca; species Pseudorca crassidens. The sequence continues at coordinate 57,466,714 of NC_090298.1, forward strand.
AGGAGCAAGGCTTAATAAGTGTTAGCCCTACTATGGCTTTTATCACATTTATTATTTTGATCTTGTTTACTTTTCTTGAATTCTCAATAGCTTTAATTAAAGTTTATGTATTTAACTACTAGGAAGCCTTTACTTGCATGATAATACTTAATGACCCACCAAACTCATGCATATCATATAGTAAACTCCAGTCCCTGCAATTTCCAAGAGCCCCGCACTTAAAGGAACCCTCAGTTGGAAGAGTCCTGGAGCTTTTTCCCCAGTACAGAGCTGCCTTGATAGCAAAAGTTGAGCTGTTTCCTGCCACCACCCCCTTTCAAAGGACTTGGCCCCATTCCCAGGGCCCCCTTTTCCTGAGGGACCCGTCAAGTCACCTCTTTCCCTCAGGACTTTGTCCTCCCTGGGCAAGGTTTCCCTCACTCTTTCTTACCTCCAGCTGCCTCTTCAGTTCGTCTTCCCACTTCTCCTGGCTGGTCCTGAAATCTGTCTTCATCAACATGGAGACGTCTGGACTGTTTCTCTTTTGTTCTTTGTCATGAACCAGCTGTGTGAGCTTAGGGAAGCGTTGCCTTCTCTGGGTCCCAGTTTCCTTGTGTGTAGTAAAAAAGGGCAGGTCAGATAGGACCGAGCTGTATTCCAAAGGAGTCCAGCCCAAGATCTGTTTTCCACATTGGGCCTTCCTGGTAGTCCATACTCAAGATTGAGCTTGAGTAAATGGTTTGGGGCTGAAAAAAGACTTTCCACTCCTGAGCTCCAGGACCCTTCCTGCCCCTCCGCCCTGTGAGGCAGCAGCAGAGTTGGGATTAGGGGTCCTGAGCCTCTGCTCCTTTCTGTTCATGGTCTGCATGACTGGTGCCCTCTGTTTCTTTCCTGATATGACTTCAAATTGTCAGCAGACAGGACTGAGGCCCAAGCCTGGATCTACCTGGCCCACCTTTCAAAGTCTCTGGACCAGTGAGGGTTTCTCTGCTGGGTGGGCTCCTGCCACCCCTCCCACGCCAGCAAGCGTTCTTCTCTTCCACGGCCTCAGGGTAGAGGCCGACAAGGAAACTGATCATCTCCCCGCACTCTACAGATGAAGAAAGTAAGGCATGGAAAGATTAAACAAATTCCCTAGCTCCTGCTCAGAGCCAGGATGAGACCTGCGTCTTCTGGGGCCCATCCATGTTCCTTTTATTAGCTCCAAAGAGAAACAGGTTTTACAAGTTTGTTTGATGTTCCCCCCCGCTGGTATCCCACCTAAGAGTTTTCACGTGGGAAAAGACAATGGCTCCTAATTTGAAAAGGCCAGAAAGATCTAAGCAGGTCAAGATACAGCTGAGGCAAGCAGGCCCCACTGGATAAGTATCTACCAGCGGGGGTGGAGAGAGAACGTCTGAAATGAAATTTATCTGTTTGCATAAAAGACACAGAAATGGCTCCTTTTGCAGGCCAGGGCCAAGAAGAGAGGTGTTTTCCACCCCATCACCTTCAGTGTGTGCTACTCCCGGCTAAGCATGAGTTTCAGCGTCCCTAAGCCCACCTCCCCCTAAACTCAAACACCCGAGAGCAGCCTCCACAAGTCCAAGAGACATCCTCATGGAATGGCACCTGGAGATGCTATGAGGACTCCGCTGCCTCATTTTTAAGTCCCTCCCAGGAAAGGGAGTCCACTGCCTCCCTCAGTGTCTCCTTCCGTGGCCCTTGTTTGACCTGCTAAGTCCGCTAAGGTCCGTGCAGGAGAGAGACGGCAGGCGGCTTTCTGTCAGGCTAGCTCTCCCTTTCCTCCGTTCATTCTTACGCATCCTCCTCCCACAAGGCAGGAAAAAGACATACAAGACACATTGGTCTGGTCTTCAAGAACTCAAGTCAGGTGGAGGGTGGTAGGGTGGACAGGATTCTATACTGCAGCGTGGCATTTGTCATTTCACTTTATATGGTCGGATTATATGTCTTGTAAACCAGCTTAAATCTTTGTTGAACTATATAGTGTGAATAAATCAGTTAAACTCTTAAGTGTGTGTGTGTGTGTGTGTGTGTGTGTGTGTGTGTGTGTGTGTGTGGCGGACGGGAGGTCGCTTCCGTAGCGCCTCTCTTCCAAGTGTCAGCGACAACTCATCACTGGTCTCTGCTGCCAGGTGCCCCCTCCACTTTCAATCTGTCTTACAAGCTATCACCTGCTAATGCACTACTTATAAACTTTCAATCGTTCTCCTTTGCCTATAGAATTGAGTAAAAATATCACGTCTGGCAGGGAGGGATTTCCAAAGTATCATCCCTCTGACTTTTTCCAAGGAAATTTCTCTCACATTTCCCCTGACCTCGTGCAATACTTTAGCCTAAAGCAATCTGGTCATTGACTCCAAAGTGCTCTTCAAACCCCTGACCTTTGGCCATCACGGTCTCTTGCTCTACCTGTGATCTCTCTCTCTCTCTCTCTCCCCGCCCTCCATCGCTGACATTCAAAACCCTACCCACCCAAGGAGATGCCTACTTCACAACAAATGCTGCCCTCTTCTCCCTTTCAAAACTGTCCTCAGACAGTGATGACAATGAGAAACAGAAATGCAAATTACCCCCTTGACAAAGCTAGAGGACACGTATAACTCAAAATCACAAAACATAATAAAGAGCTATCAGTGCAATTACAGCCAGACAGAGAATGAGAATATCCCATAGTCCTGCCGCTGAAGTGAGGGAAGGCTAGCTCCTCCCCCATCACCTCATTAGCAGGTGAAAGCAAATATCTCAAGTGGGAAGGGTGCCTTTGGGATTGTAAGTGCAACTCCCAAATAAAATTGATCATACGTGGTTCTCCAAAAGCAGGTGACGACCATTCAGAGGACAAAACTAAAGAACTATTTAGCAATGCGAACAAGCAAGTGCCTTGGCAGCAGGAGTTTCTCTGACCTGATTTGTCTCCAAGAATATGTGGAGAAGAAGGGTCATATGGAGAATCACATGTACAAGCCGTATTTGCACAGAAGTCTCCATCTGAGCTCTATAGTTGCAATCTTGGTTGGTTTGGGGGGAGTAAAGTATAAAAGAATGAACTCACACCCCTCACATCATGTCATAGGAGAATACTTGTTACCGTCTGGAGCACAGCCCTGTCCTCTCTCCATACATAACTCCTAAAAATATCTTGCCCGTGAAACACTCACCTTATCCAAATGAGAGTAATGATTTAAAATGTCTATGTTGGGACTTCCCTGGTGGCACAGTGGTTAAGAATCCACCTGCCAATGCAGGGGACACGGGTTCGAGCCCTGGTCCAGGAAGATCTCACATGCTGTGGAGTAACTAAGCCCATGTGCCACAGTACTGGGCCTGTGCTCTACAGCCCTTGAGCCACAACTACTGAGCCCACGTGCCACAACTACCGAAGCCCGTGCACCTTGAGCCCGTACTCCACAACAAGAGAAGCCACCACAATCAGAACTTGTGCACTGTAAGGAAAAGTAGCCCCTGCTCACCACAACTAGAGAAAGCCCGTGTGCAGCAATGAAGACCCAACACAGTTAAAATTAAATTAATTAAAAAAAATAAAAATAGATAAAATGTCTCTGTAGTGATAGTTAAACAAAAAGGAGAGAGAACAAAATATTGAGAAGCATGATAGGGAAAACAAATAGCAGGTGAAGTATAGTCACCTGAAATAGGTTTCCATGAAACACATTTGAGAAACATGAAAAATGAGACCGAATATAAAATTATGAATTTAAAAATTTGATGAAGCCATGACCTTCATAAAACAAGAGCAGAATGAAGACAAGCAGGAGTTCATGGTAAGGCTAAGAAAGCAGGAAATGAAAGATGAACTGTCGCAGCTAAAGAGCGCAGTGGAGGAACGCGGAAGCCCGGCCACGAGGGACCAGTAAGAAGGAATTATTATTTATGTCACAAGCCATTCAGCCATTCACGTAAATTCATATCTAGACTCAGCCTCATGAATTGCCAGGATTCTTGATCGGCTCTGCTTGGGTCCAGGACTGGCTGGTCTGTCTTCTGTCTTCCATCCTCAGAGGCTTTTTATCCAGTTTCCTTAGAACCACCAGATCCGGTTGGCTGACTGCTGGCCTAGCTCCTCCTCCATTGTCAGCTTTGACACAGGGGATCTCCTGGTTCTGTTTCATTTCCATCTCATCTCATCATCTCATCTCACCTCGTCTCATTCTTCATTCAGCAAATATTCATTGAGCACCTACCATGGTTCTACCCTGGGAATATGGTGGGAAGAAATTCGGACACATCCCTGCTCTCACGGTGCTTATAGTCTAATAAGGCACATATATCTTTAAAACAAAACAAATACACGTAGAATTGCCTTGTGAAGGGGGCACTGGTAAAGTAAAACGTTTTTTTTTTTTTAAAGAGAAAAGCTGCTATTTAAGTGATCGGTGCCACTCAGTTTAAGAGGAGGAAGCACACCACATAGGACAGATCTTCATTCTGGAAGAATCTGCCAAGGAGCCTCTCTCAGCTGTGAACTGTAAGGCCAGAAGGTCCCCTCTGCTGGGAGAAGGTGTCCCAGGAACTTGGCTGTGTTGTAAAGTCTGCTCCACCTGATTTTGGGAACGCAGAGCTCTGAGCACTCCAGGAAGAGGGTGAACAAAGGACAAGAAGGCCAAGGAGACATCTTCGTCACCACCAAAGAGAGCCCTGCCTAGGGTCACCGTGAAGTCATTTTTAAAACTATGTACCCCCTTGCTCCTTTAAAGTTGGCATGTAAAATTTTCATCATAAATTTAAATAGACAGGATTTCTACTTATGTCATGTTGTAAATTATTGACATTTAAACATAAAAATATACCTCATTTTTAAAGATCCCTAAGAGGATACACTTATCAGTGGTTTGACACTCACTGATAAATGTCTGTGATTTATTTTAAAATTCTGCAGTTAAGTGTGATACTGTGTGTGTGCTACTCAGGTTAAACTCCAACAGGTCAGCTAGGGTACCAGAAAGTCAGCTAAGATCAGAAAGGCCACAGGCCAGGAGGCTTCCACAAGTGTATCTGCATCCTCATCTCAATCCACACCTGGACTCAGCTAATTAGCATAAAGGTCCGAAGTGTGGTTTTATTGGTGAAAGTAGTGGCCTGTTAACTGGCACGATGAATGTTGATGATGGGCTTTTTCTTTGGGGAATTAGAGGTATGCAGGACTGTGGGTGGCTATGATTTTAGAGGTACCCCTTACCCTAGAGTGAACCCAGGCAAGGTCGATGTGCCCAGAGGGAAGGCAGCAGAGGCTTATCCCCTGACAAGGCAGCCAGCGGCCGATGGACGAGGATGGCCGATGGCCTGATGCTCATTGAGCACAGAAAATCCTGGCTCTGGGGTGCCACCTCCAGAGGTCAGTGTCCTCACGCCCATGGGTGGGCAGCTGCATAAACTGCTTTGTGCCTGACTGTTAACAGTGTTTAATAAGCATCTGTATGTCTCACAGAACTCGATCCGACATGTTTGAGACCTTTGTTTTCACCTGTTAGTGGGATTGTGAGGGAGTAGCTAGCCTTCGGGTACCTCAGACATCTTTGGTAGCTAAACCTGAGAGGTGTATATGATTAAGTTGGTTTAGCTTATTAGTTCATGACATGATCATAATCTCTTAGTAAAAATTATCCAGCTTTTCTTTTCTTAAATTTAATTTTTATTTTTACTTTTTTTGTTTGTGTTGGGTCTGCATTGCTGCTTGCGGGCTTTCTCTAGTTGCGGCGAGCAGGGGCTACTCTTCGCTGTGGTGCACAGGCTTCTCATTGCGGTGGCTTCTCTTGTTGCAGAGCCTGGGCTCTAGGCACACGGGCTTCAGTAGTTGTGGCACATGGGCTCAGTAGTTGTGGCGCACGGGCTTAATTGCTCCGTGGCATGTGGGATCTTCCCGGACCAGGGATTGAACCCGTGTCCCCTGCCTTGGCAGGCAGATTCTTTAACCACTGCACCACCAGGAAGTCCCAGTTTTTCTTTAATAGTAATACATTTTACATGCTTTTTGTTATTGTAAACTTTTATTTCCATATACTTCCTCCCCACAGAATTTTATCCTAATGTAATATTTTTATACAAGAGCATTTCTTATTAATCACCGTACTATATTTCTTTGAAATAAATATATTTTGCTTTGCAAAAATATACACCATATGTATATATTTTTCCACATAACAAAATATTCTCATTTCAAACATTCTTTCAACCATTTAAAGTGTAAAAATCATTCTTAGTGCTGTAGGCACTTGAAAAACAGCAAACGCAGAGAGAGGCTTTCTCTGAACTCCCCTGGTCTCCCTGAAGACAGATCTTCCAAACGAAACTCAATTGTCATAAATCCCCTTTCCAGGAGTTTCATCAGTCAGGGAAGATTGACTCTTACCATAGAAGAGAAATTCCAGAATTTTTAACACCACAACCCAACCAACTTTGTCACAAACTATCACACCTCCCATCTATTCCTCTAAGGGCCCATTCACTCCCACTAAAAACCATTTACTCTCCCCAAAGAAGCCACCGTTCCCCCTCCCTTTTCCCTACTAAGATGGCATTTAAGCCTGCATTCTAGGCCACCTTGGGGACTTACTCATTTTCCCCTGGGTATCTCCCATGTATCCGTGAGGTATCCATGATAGTAGACGTCTGTTTGTTTTTCTCTTGTTAATGTTCTTTTATTACAGGGTTTCAGCCAAGAACTCAGGAGAGTAGAGTGAAAATTATCTTTCCTCTCTTACATCTTGCTGTTGGATGGAGGTGCTTCTGACTTAGGCCTCGACTGGAAATATCTAGTGCCCTCAAGGAAGAACTCATCCAAGTGAGGGGAGCCTAGAATGGTGACGTGGGTCCAGGGTCAGGGCAAAGTCACTGTGAAGGGAACTGGCATTGGCACAGCAGGAGGCTAGGGCTGGAAGCCCCTGACTCGACCTAGAAGCCATCCTGCTTTAGGAACCAAGCACCTGAGAGCAAATTCAAGAGCTATAACCCCGGGACCCCACGCCAGGGGCGTCGTAGGTGGAGCCCGTTTGGCCAAAGGTTTACCCGTGGTTGTCTTCTCTTGAAGAACCGTGCTGGCCAGGCAGGAATTTGGACCATCAGAGGCGTCACTGGACGGGAGGAAAAGGCTCCCTGGGTCTTGGGCCACCTGCTGAAACCGTCGTCAGAAAGTGAATCTAGGAGCAAAATGTGGTTGGGTTGCCAGGCACTGCCGAGGGTCCTTGGGTTTGGGGACACCGATAGCAATCGAGTCCAGAGCTGTTCTTTCACCAGCAGCACTCATCTGCAGAGGTGCAGGCTCTGAGCAAAGCACACAGGTGAGCAAAGGCCGTGCTGGCAGACGGTGTATGAAAAGATGCAGGCCTGGAAATGTAGGGCAACAGAAAGAGCGCCACTGACCTCACAGGCCTTGGAGTCTAACTACACAAGAAAGACATGAAGAAAGGAGAGGAGTCCGCTGGAGCAGGCGCAGGGTCCGGGTGCGCGTGCAGGACGGTAGTAGCAGGAATGGTCCAATGCCTGCATTTGCAGGAGGAGCTGTTTCAGGTCAACTGTGGTCTGGTGTGAGCCGGCGGGAGGCATCCCCTGAGGCGGATGGACAGAAAGAACCGGAGAGGAGAAGGCCAGGTGTCATCCATGCGAGGGTAAAACCATCCAGGATTAAGGCGGGATTAGAAATGGAGGAGAACTGAGTGCCAGGTGCCAAGACCCTAGCTAGACGACAGGAGATTTGGGAGATCAGCAATGACAGGGTCAGGAAGGACAGAAGGTGACACAGTGGTTTAAACAGCAAAGGGCGGGGGAGAAGTTGTTCCAAAGGGATAGTAAATAACTACGCTTGTGATCAGTGCCCTGAATGAAAAATACCAGGTACTATGAAAATAACAGACAGTGTGGGGAACCAGGGCTGCTTCAGATGAGGAAGTCTCTCTGGGGAAATGACCTTTAATTGGAGACTTAAAGAATGAATGGGAGTTTGTTAGCTTGCCCTTGAATGACTCTAAACTGACATTGAAAAACAGCCATTTCACCTCCCGCGCACGGCAAGCAAGGATGCTGTGGTAGCTCTTGAGGCTCAACCATGAGAGGGGAGAAACTTGATGCGTCAAGCCCAGCTCAACCACTTCCTGGCAAGGCAGGAGCTGCTCACCTCTCTGTGAGTCTGTAAAGTGGGGCACGGCAATACCTACCTCATCGGCTTATCATGAAAGGCAAGTGGGTTAAGACGTGGACATCACCGAAAACACAGAGCAGGTTTTATGGAGGGGTTCGCTGTTGTCACTATTCAGGAGGAAATAGTTCTCCCCGAATTGCATCCAAGCACAAATTACAGTAGGTCTTTCTCTATTCACTTAATCCTTTCAATAACCCTGTGAGGTAGGGTCACAAGAAAAATACCCAAAGAGCAGTTTTCTTTTCCTTCTTTTGGAATCAACACTAGCTTTACCTGCATCCTGTGGCTGTGACTGACGAGGGACCGGGGCACTCAGGAGGTGGCTTCCTGCCAAACCACCTTGAATTTTTTAGATGCCTGGCTCTCAGGTGTCCAAATTCTTATTGCTTCACTTTCTGGGCCAGCAGTGGCTGCAGGAGAAGCCAGGGCTCAGGTGTGTGACTGTGAGGCGATGACCAGTGCCACCCAGGGAGGCTGCACCCTGCCTGCTGGACCGTCAGTGGTCAGATGGCCCACTCCCAGGGGTCTGGGTTGGGCCATTTGGAGAGCCATCTCTAAGTGTCTCAGACAAGTTTCCAGATCTCATCCTAAAATGGGTAAATGACTTGAGTGCCTAACATCGAAAGGCTGCCAGCCCGCCCTGCACATTAGCAGCGAGCTGTTTGAACGAGGCAGGAAATACACTTAACCTTTTCTTTCACTCTTCTTCTTCTCATTTATTTTCATATTTATTCCATCTGGCTATACTTTCAAAACACTGTAAACTGATTTGAATCCTTTCTGGAATCGTAAGTGGCAGCCAGGAAGTGGAGGGCAGAACCAAGGGCACAGTGATGGGGCTGAGACGTGCAGACGGACCTGGGAGAGGTTAGGCAGTTAGAACCCCAAACTCCCGCCACTGGCTGGCTGGGGGAGCACCTGGCAGGGTCCCCATATCCCTCCAGGGACACCAGCAGCAAAGACGCCTTCCAGAAGCTTGGGTGGCTGCAGACAGTCGTGGAGCAGAGGCAGAACGACAGGGCAGATAACACAGGGTGACCACCTGGACGGCTAGTGTTTTGAGATCACGTGACACACACCCGCAAGATGCTGAGAAATAACTGGGAGACATGCTTCAGGAAGAAGTGAGCTGAGCTGGCAGTGACTCAAACCATTGCAAACTGAGCATTCGAAGTCAACACAACTCACTTTGCTCTCACTGGGCATGCGGACCTCCCTCTTCTATCTCTATACCTTCTCTGTGGATTCGTCATCAGATCAACCTTCCTGAAGTTTACGGCGGAGGAACCGCAGATGGGAGACGAGGTGACTAGTCGCAATACGTCCACTGACGGCCCGCCACGTGCCAGAAACTTACTCCTCCAGGCATCCTTTGAGGTAGGTCGGTTTATTCCCTTATTACAGAAGAGGGCACCGAGGCACAGAAAAGTTGTTTACTTGCCTGAGGTCACACAGCTAGTAAACGGCAAAGCCAAGATCTAAACTGGGGTCTGACTCATCCCCTTTTTATAAATACCAGGAGGAATGATTCATTCTTTGGGACCCAGTGTGCTGTAGGTGTTTGATGGGGCCAACAGTAGATGCCAGGAGACAGGAGACCACTGCATTTCCATAGACTTCTTACTGTCAACACACTGGTCTCCTCTAGTCTGCTGCCCAGATGCTGCCACCTCTGTTGACGACCAAGTGGGAAATCCTCACTTTCATTCTGTCTCAAACAACTCCTTGTGCTCCACACCCTGGGCTCTGACTAGCTACACTCAAGCGGAGCTGTTATCAGCCACACAAAATCAACAGCACCAATCCAGGCAATACAATGACTGCCAAAAATTCATCTTTGCACTTGAGGTCAGCTAAGGGGCCAAATCGAAACTCTCAACTCAAGCTTGCTAAATCAGTCAATCCCACCCCAGACACAGCTCTCAGGCCCCAGGTCTACATCCAACATCAGGGTGGGGCAGAAGAAGATGCCCCGAGAACCTCGGCCTCCCCTGACTGCAGCGCCCTCTGCAGGGTTAGGCAGCTGGAGGGGGCCCAGCACGGTTCAAAGGCATCCCTGGGAGTCCTGGGAATATCAGCTGACACGTGGATCCAAGACCAAGCACTCGAGAGCAAGTTCCTGTACACCAGCCCCGTGGGAGGCTCAAGAGATGTCAGGAATTGGAAGAGAGGAATGCATGCCTCTGGGTGCCAAGGTTAATTGGGGGCAGAACCAGAGAACAACCAAAAGAGAAACGAGAAACCAGAAGCTGGCAGACTCAACTGATGGACTGTCTTTCTGCAGTCTTGTGAGTCCTGAAAAATGGCCGTCCTGAAAAATGGCCATGCTGAATTCTAGAACCCTGAGCCAATCACTGGTCCTGAGCTGCTTCTCCAGGTTGGCGGTGCCCCAGGGAGTGTCAGGCATCAGTCTGCCCCTTGCTTTGTGCCTGCTTGGAGCCCTCAGTAGCCACATATACATGTGTAAACTCTTCCAGAGGATGGGCCCAGCCCTCTTGATTTTGTAATAAACGTCACTGGCAGACCACAGGAAATTGTTCCTTCCAGAATCCCTGAACTCCAGGCCTATGTGTTCCATTGCCTACTCAGCTTCTCCACTCAGGTGTCTAGGAGACATCTCAAAGTTAACATGTCCCAAACCGAACTGTGAAGCTCCCCCCTCAAACTTGTCCTGCCTTTAGTCTCGGTCAGTGCCAGAACCATGTTTCCAGTTCTTCAGGTCAAAAACCTTGGAGTCAAAACCCACATTCAGTCCATGGAAAACCCCGTTGACTCTATCTTCGAGATGTATTATATGAGATATATACAGAATCCAATTGTGTTTATCACCTTCAAACAAAAGCCACGATCATCTCTCTCCCAGGTTATTTATAATAGTCTCCTAAATGGTCTCTTCATCTCTACTTCCTCCTCCTCTGGCTATGCTCACCCAGAAGCCTCTGTTTTCTTTTTTAAAATAAGTCAGATCACATCACATTCAGCTAAAAAACCCTCCAAAGACTGCTCATCTTACTCAACGTTACTTACAACAGGAAACTCCCTGACAGTCCAGTGGTTAGGACTCCGCACTTTCACTGCTGAGGGCCCAGGTTCAATCCCTGGTCAGGGAACTAAGATCCTGTAAGTGGCGTGGCACAGCCAGAAATAAAAAAGGACTTACAGTGGCCCACCAAGCCCTACTGACCTCCTCCTATTCCACTCTCCCTTGCTCACCTACTCCAGCAACCCTGGCTTCTTGTTCTTCCCTGAATATGCTATGCCTGCTCCTGCCTCAGGGCCTTTGCACTTGCTGTTTTCTCTGCCTGAAGTGCTCTTCCCCTCTTCCCCCAAATATCACCACAGTTCTCTGTGGCAGTTCTAAAATATGTTCACAAATTCTTTGATACTCTCCCCTTCAAGAGGTGGAGCCTAATCCCTCTCTCCTTGACTTAGTGACTCAATCCTAAGAACTAGAATAAAGCAGAAGCGATGGTGTGGGGCTTCAGAGACTGCCATAAAAAGCACTACAGCTTCCTCCTCATTTGCTCTCTCTTGGATTACTCATCCTAGAGGAAGCCAGCTGCCATGTCATGAGAACGCTCAAGCGGCTCTGTGGAGAGGTTCACATAGTGAAAAACTGAGGCCTCCTGCCAACAGCCATGGGGGAGAGCCACCTTGGAAACAGGTCCTCCAGCCCCAGTCAGGCCTTCAGACGATGCAGCCCCAGCAAACTGCTTGACTGCAGCCTCATGAGAGATCCCAAGCCAGAACAACCCCGCTAAGCTGTTCCCAGACACCTGACCCTCAGAAACTGAGAGAATAAATCTTTGTTGCTTATAGCTCTACATTTTGGGGGCTTCCCTGGTGGCACAGTGGTTAAGAATCTGCCTGCCAATGCAGGGGACATGGGTTCAAACCCTGGTCCGGGAAGATCCCACGTGCCGCAGAGCAACTAAGCCCGTGCGCCACAACTACCAAGCCTGTGCTCTAGAGCCCACGAGCCACAACTACTGAGCCTGCACACCACAACTACTGAAGCCCGCGCGCCTAGAGCCCATGCTCCACAACTAGAGAAGCCACCGCAGTAAGAAGCCCGCGCACCGCAACAAAGAGGAGCCCCCACTCGCCGCAACTAGAGAAAGCCCACGCGCAGCAAGGAAGACCCAACACAGCCAAAAATAAATAAATAAAATAAATAAAAATTTTTAAAAGCTCTATATTCTGGGATAATTTCTTATGTAATGATAGATAATCAATATGCTTGCTTTCTCATTCCTCTCAAGCTTTTGCTGCATTCCTCAGCTTCACCCTCCATATTCACTTCCTGAATTCAAGATTCATCCATTTTTTACGCTTGTTCTGATGCTATTTTTCTAAGGACTCAGCCTGGGCTGATCTTTTTTCACTACCACATGGGCTGGAAAAGGCCACCAGGTTTTAGATAGTGACAAGGTCATTCAGTCTCTTTCTTAAGAACACGTCTGCTACAAAGACAAGCACCTTGAATGCTGGTGGGTATGTCTTTCATACATGACCGATGATTGGTATCCAAGGAGTTTAATTTAGTCAAACAGGCTCCAAAAGACACAAACAGTTCAAGTGGCAGACATCCCAAGTGGAGGCTAATCTGATTGTCCTTGGTGCCAGTACATTCAAATCTGTCATGTGTGGCCAGCCTGCAGTCATGTGGCACCAGAGGGGCAGCTGTATCAACAGGGCCCTAGCAGGTCCGCACACGACGTGGCCAGAGACGGAGTTTCAAGTAGGGGAGAAGGGAAGAATGATTAGGGAAAGGAAAAGGAAACCCCCTTGTACAGAAAGGAATTGCTAGCAGGCCTGTGTAGGGAGGCAAATCCTATAGTCAGGGCTGCGTTCTTGGAAAGCTGCGTGCCCGCTGCTGTTGTGTGATCGCCACTGCTGGTTATTTGCTCGTCAGCTGGGCGTGCTCTGAGGCCCTTCCAGCAGGTGGTATAATCTGACACTTTGACCAGGATAGCTCCACCCGGACACAGATTGCCACAATGTCCTTGGGATACAGCGTCTGTTCTGTTGCAGGGATAAAAATGCCACATGATAAAAAGACATTTTCGGAGTTTGTGGCATTGTGTGTCCTTTGGGTGACAGACGTACCCAGGAGGAACAGTCAGCCTGGTTCAGGCCCTTGCTCCACATTAACCATCTGTGGAGATCGCTTTACATCTTTGGGCTGTGGTTTCCTCAGCTGAAAAATGACCGTTTTAGCTCCCCTATTGCCTTCTGCCTGCAACCTTCTCTGAGTTGCTGGGGACACACAGTGAAGAACCACAGGCTGTATGTAGGTAAAGCAGGCAACACAGAACCTGGCCCAGAGCAAGGGGTGTTGATATTCAAGATAGTAATAATCTTTGGCCACTGGGGCAAGTGGCCCAGCAAATCCCTCCCACTAGACCCTGCCCAGTCTGCTTCCCTTACGAAGCCCTGTCTTACCCAGCCAGCCCGCCAACCTGCAGAACCCAGGTGGACACCCTTCCCTGTTTGCCTCCCTGTGAGCCCTTCTTTGAGTCTCCTTCTCCCTTCTGTAATCAGCTAAGCCAACTCTTTCTTTACTGCAGTGAAAAACGACTGGGAACAACTTGCTGTATCAGGTATGCAAGGTGTTCTCGCTTCCAAAAGGTTAAGGCAGTTGGCGTTAACTCTTGACTGGGCTGATTTCAGGCAAAGTGGATAGGACTCCAGGGAGAAGTGGCAGGGATGGGAAAGGCCGCAGGGCTCATGGCGCTCCCCACTTTGGGCTGAGCTCTTGACTCACCTTTCACAGCGCCCTGACCTCTGGTGTGGAAACTGGCACAGCTGATTCCATGTCACGTGTCACGGGACAGGTTACAAATAGCACGGGGATTAGCAAACCCATCCCAAAACGCCCAGTTCAAGGGCAGAGAAAGTGAGCAGCTTAAGTCCGGCAAATCATTAGCGACTGAGAACCAGGAAGGGGGTTCGATGGCAACGCGGGACTGCGATAACCGTGAAGACCATACGTGGGAGTCTCGGAGCTAGGACCGGATGCCTGTACGCTTCGGGCATGGACGACCCTTGTCTCACACGCTAATGGAGCGCACGTTTCTGTGACCTGGTGTCTCTATAACCTCTTCGTCGGGGAGCTCGCGGCGAGGGGCTAGCCCCAGTGACCCCAGCCAAGGTCTCTGGACAGGCAGGAGGGCCACAGGTCCCCGGGTGCACCCGTCCCAGAGGGCGCGGCGGTGGGAACGCGGGGACCCCTGCCTGGGCGGCGGCCACACCGAAGAGGGGGGGCAGGCGCTGCCCTTTCTTCCCCAACCCCAGCCCAAATTCTGGGCTCTCGGCCCGGAAGGGAACCGGCTCCCTTCACGCCGCCCGGACCTCGACCGTCGCCTCGCGAGTTGGGACAGCCAGGAGAATCCCAACTTGCCGCCCCGTGCCCGCAGGGCCACGGGCCAAGGAGGAGGAGGAGGAGGCGGAGTGGGGGGCATTTTCCCGGATTCCTCGCGCTCACGGTCACGGACGCGGAAGCCGCCCGGTCCGCCGCCCCGCGCTCTCCACCCCGGAGCCGGGCGCGCCTCTGGACCCCGAAGGGCAGCACCCGGCGCCGGCCAGCTCCCGCCAGTCCGCCCTGCCCTGCCCGCGCCGGCGACGCCTCCTCCGTAAACACCGCGCGGCCCGCCCTCTGCGCCGGGACACACAGGTGGGAGTGTGCGGTGCGGCCCGCCGCCCGGGAGGCCGCGGGTGGAGGCGGGCGCCGCGCTGCCCGCCGACTGCCGGCGCAGACAGCGCCCTCGCAGGACGGAGCCTCAGGTAAGCGCTCCCGGCCCCGCGCTCCTCTGCACCCCGGGAGCCCGCGCTCTGTGGCCGCGGGGCGGGCACTGAGCTTTGGGGGCCAGGCTGGGAGCGAGGAGCGGCGCAGCGCGGAGGAGCCGCACTGCACCTGCGTCCGCGGGGGCCGCGCGCCGAGCCCTGCGGGCTGGTGTTGCGCTCCGGTGTTGCGCTCCGGCTCTCTAAACCCACCAGGCTCTTTCCCGTAAAGGACTTGTGCCTCTCTGCGTCAGTACCCAAACACAGAGAGCTTTGGACGTGGTGACATGCTGCTGATTTGGAAATGTCCTTTGGGAAACAGCGTTGGGGAGGTGAATTTGGCTTTGGGGAAATGAAATGTAGGTTGGTATTTGGAAAAGGTTTAATCTCCTATTAGCGCAGATGTCTCTGAGTCAGTTTGTGAGCGCATCTATGGGGCGGGGAGGGGAGAGAGAACGAACTACCCACATACTATTTTGGATGGGGGATTAACACCTATGCCAGGTGCTTAGTCCACTAGTCCATGGAAAGGAAGCTACAAATCCAGTTTTAGGCTTTACTAGTATTGGGGAATTTGCCTTAAGGCAGTTGAAGCCTTGTGACTCACGACAAAGTCCAGGTCTCAATCCAAGGTACAATGAACTGATAGGACTTTGTGGCAGAGAGTCACCCCTCAGTCATATCTTCAGACCAGCAAAAGATATTACAGGACTCAGAATTTTTTTTTAATTAGTGCAATACTTTAAATGTTTGTTTCCGCTTAATTACATCTTCATAAATATAGTTTGTCCAAGTTTAACACGAAAGCTTGTTTCCCACCTCTATTTCCTTCTTTCTCCAACTTCCTTCTGATTGTATCTTACTTTTTCCTGGAAAAGCACTTCCTAGCATAAGACCAGTTGTTTCCTTTCTTTACGTAACCTGACCCTACTTGGACATGATTTGGGTTTGTCAAGATGGCCTTGGCTTTAGCGACTCAATCTTGAGCTCCTTCACGTGACCATGGATGCAAGTGGCACAAAAGATTTTAAAAGTTTTCTTTCCTGGAGCAAGTGAGAATGTTCTTTACACTTGGGTTGTCTTTTTGAGTGCCCCAACTTGAAGGGTCCTGGAAAAATATTCCAGTCATTAGAGTAAGACAAGATAACTGGATAATAAAGTCAGGGTGTGTAAGGTAGACAATTCTTTACCCACTGCTCGGGATACATTTAATATATGAGAGCCTTGAAGTACCGGGCTTGGGTGGTCTTATGGAAGGTGCTTTGCCACTTGATTTCATGTATACTCTTCTTTCAGAGTCAAGTTCTATTGCTGTTTAGTGTTTTGTGACTGGTGATTTTATCGGCTGCTTATTTTTAACTGGGTCTCAACATTTTTGTGTAAGTGGGTGGCACCACGGAAGAGGGTGAGCAAGAGGCCACCTGCCCACCTGAGGGACAAGGTGCTACCAGACCCCCCTGGGTTATCCCAGAACCAAGCAGCCAGGCCACCAGATTTCAGGGCAGCCCCAATGTGTGCCTGTTTGAGAACTCAAGAGTCACATTTTGACAGAATTAACTTAAAATCCACCAAACTCACTGTGTTCCTGAACCGCCTTCCCATTCAGTTGAAACTTGGGTCTCCCATAGATGTAGCCTTAGGATAAAGCAGGGAATGGAAAGTCGCTGCGGTCTAAAATAGGAAATGGAAAGTTAGGTACTGAACGAAAATTTACCGACTTGGAAATACTCATAGCAGCTGTGATGAAATATGGGCTGTTTGTAAATCAGAAACAATCCCTGTGGTTCTTCCTTCACTCACCATTGTTTTTATGTTTTGGGTTTTGGGTTTTTTTGGCCTGGGGAAGTGAGTCTGTTAAGGCTCATAACAGGAAAAGCCACACCCATTTACTTTTGTTGCATGGGTTTTGATTTTTCAAGATACTCTTAGGTGCATGGTAATTGCATTTGCCCTTCTTGCATATCTTTATAAAATTACGTGTTCAGGAGTTTCTGAATGCCAGTTCCTCTGACTCATGAACCAGGTCATTGTGCTACTGTGTATCAGTTGCACAAAGTTCTGTTCCCTGTGATTTCATCCTAGTGTGATCTGGGAAAAAGAACAGGGCGGGTCAGGAACACCTGCACGCACTTTAATTTGGTGTTTGGTTATGTCTGCAGAGTTGTTGAAACCATTGAAGGGAAGGAACACATCCCACCCACCTCGGGGAAGTGGCCTCTTCTGGCCATGTCTCCCGCAGCTGCTGCCGAGCCAGATGGGGTCCAGGGAGACAGGCGTGTCACCAAGCTCATTTTCTTCCTTTTTGTCATCGGTGCTATCCTGCTGTGTGTGGGAGTCCTGCTCTCCATCTTTGGGTTCCAGGCATGCCAATACGAAACCCTCCCAGACTGTAGCATGGTGCTGAAGATCTCCGGGCCCGCGTGTGCCGTGATTGGGCTGGGGGCTGTGGTCCTGGCCCGCTCCCGGGCACGACTTCAGCGAAGTGAGGAGCGCCTGCGAGGCAACCGGGGGGCCTCCGACCGAGCCTTCCTCTGTGGGGAGAGCCGCCAGTTCGTCCAGTGTCTCATCTTTGGGTTTCTGTTCCTGACGAGTGGTATGCTCATCAGCGTACTGGGCATTTGGGTCCCCGGGTGTGGCTCAGACTGGGTGCAGGAACCGCTGAATGAGACAGACACTGCTGACTCAGAGCCCCAGATCTGTGGATTCCTGTCCCTGCAGATCTTGGGACCCTTGATTGTGCTTGTGGGATTGTGTTTCTTCGTGGTTGCCCATGTTAAGAAGAGAAACAACTCGAATGTGGGCCAGGATGCTTCTGAAAGTGAAGAGAGACAGACCCAGAACATGGAGCCCTTCCAGGTCACTGTAGGTGGGTGGCTGTCCTTCCTGTTCTTGTTCATATCACCATAGCTGTAGCATCAAGGCTTCACTGAGCTGCTCCGGGTCTGGCCTAGATTCTCTTTCTCCTTCTCTCTCTTTGTCCCTGTCCCTGTGTGTGCGTCTCTCTCTCACACACAGAGACACACACACATACACGCACGCAGATGCACACAGACACAGTTTTGCTGCTGTACTTATCCCCATAAGAATCCTTGAGCACATCATCTCCTCCCAGCCATTCCTTATTATCTAGCAAAAGCATTGGGACATTAACTTGTGACCTTGACTAAGGTCACAGAGCAAATAAAGAGGAAAGTGAGAGGATCCTTGAGGAAAGCCTGGGAGCCTTCTAAAACCCCAGGTACCTGCCAAGTGACCCTGTTTCCCCTGTTATTCTCACACCAAACACTTAGGGCACTTCTGGTTGTTGGAAATGTGGGTTCTCATCCCTGACTGGCTGTCTTTGGAAGTCCTGAACCTCTCCTGGCCTTACTTTATGTATTTATAAAATGGGCACTGCATTTCTAAGATTCCTGACAGCACTAATATCTAGGGTTCTGAATCTGTCACAAGTCCATCGGTCTTCCATGTTCTGAGGGAGTCTTCTGTACTGTTTTCTGCATCATTCTTCATTTTCTGTAATTTCATCCTTGGCTTCAGGGTCAGAGCAAGGTTTGGAAGCAGTGGCACAGACAAAGATGAAACATGACAGCACCTGTCGCTTCTTTCCTCCATGGAGTGCCTACAGAGTGTCCCTTCGGGTCCCCAGGGATCTGCAGAAGAGCTGGATCACCATTTCCCAGAGTCAGGTCCCCACAGAACCATACCAGTAGCTTTGGCCTCACGTTCACACAGACAAAACACCCCCACCACTGCTCATTTTTGCAAATCAGTGTTTTATTTCAGTCTCCCACTCTGAAGCCACAGCCTTAACATGTAAAAGGCTGGGCGGGCAAAGAGGATTACAGAGCAGAAACCATGGAAGGAACAGGGAAGGAAGGTGGCGAGTGAGATGTTTCTCGCGGGTGGGGCTGTCTGTCGAGCTGGCGGTACTCACTGTGGGGATTCCCTGGGCTGTGGACTTTGCATGGTATTGGCCTCAGAAAGGAAGGGCAGATAGATTTACAGACGATCCTTGTGTTCAGCCAGGGTTGAAGCTCCCAACTTCCTTATTTGTGCGTTTATATAATTACGGTGACAACATCGATATCAGTTATATGTTAATAATAGCAAACAAATATATAGGGCTTATTCTTGGGCCAAATACCCATCTAGGTGTATTTTAGCATGTACTCGTCAAGGGCCTGTTGTGTGAAATTCATTCACACCTACAACAATCCACTGAGGCAGATGCTCTTAGTGTCTCCATGTTAAAGATAAAGAAACCAAGGCTCAGGGATCCCAAGTAATTTGCCCAACGTCACAAACTAGCAAGCGGCAGAGCCAGGACCCTAACGGAGGCGGTGGGCCGGCGTATGCTTGGCCCTTGCATAGCGCCCTCCCCAGGCACTTGCTGTAATTCTGTTTCTGCAGGCGTCATCCTTCACCAGGTGTCCCGGGTTGTTGTTACATGACGAAAGGCCTCACCCAATATTATAGACGTTCTTAGTTCTTTCAGGGAACACGGTGGGGTCCAAGTAAATACTCTCATGAGACACTCACGGCCTTCCACTTAGTTGGGAGCATTTCAAGGTGTGCCCTTTGGGTTTACCATCCGGGAGTTTTGGGGCCCAGCTTTCTTCCTGGTGGTTGGAATGGGGGGCGGCAGGGAGCAGGGCTTGTGCTGGAGTGACTCCTGGGCGGTTCTGTCCTGATGTTGGCACTGCATAGTTTCAAATCTTTTCCACATAACCGTGTAAGTCCTATCAAACCTGTGAAAATCTGGCACCTTGTCTTTCTCTCCTTTGGTATTATGGAATAGGGTTTACGTTTTTAGAAATCGTGCCTTTCAGCACGGTTGTTAAGACTCCAGGCGTTGTCTGTCAATGGTCAGTTCTGCCTTGTGAGGGAAATTGGGGTGATAAGAGGCAGTCCTTGGCTAAGTGCCAGAATGCAGCTCTTCCCAGAATGGAAGACAGAAGAGAGAAACCAAGATGCATGATATCTGCATTGTGGGCACACCTAGTGCTGGACCCTGGATGCACAAGCTGGTGTGTGGTCAACTCACAGAGGACATCAAGTCTTTCAGGACATAGTGGAAGGGAAACCCCAGGGGCATGGGACTTTCCGGGGAGAGCAGGAGGGCTGGGAGCTGACCTGGCAGAGGGGTGGCTAAGCCTCAGAGATAACTGGAGACTCTGAGTACTTCCTTGTCTGTGTTTGATAGGTGATCAGCCTGCTTTAGAGGCTTGTTTCCAGATCCTTTGTCCTACAATGTATAATTAAAGTGAACATTCAACCTACCTTCCTCTGACCTACGAAGACCTTCTGAAAAAATTCAGTGAGAATCCCAAGACAACCACTATGCTTTTTCCAGCTTCGGTTAGCGATGTATATTAAAAGCTTGAACCGCCATCTCCTTGCAGAAGGAGAGATGGAGTTAATGCATTTTCTGCAGGGCTAAGTTACCTCTGGGGAGGTGGAGAGTGGAACCACTGGCCAGACTGCCAGTGGGGAATGTTTCTTCAGACATGCACATAGGTGCCACTTGCTGGTGGTTGTGAAGAAAGTCCCTTTGAGGATGTGTTACAGTTGAGAGAGCTTGCTCCGTGCTCAGCACCGTTTTAACCCCGCGCGCAAATCCAGTCCTCCTACCTGTCCTCTGAGGCAGGTACAGTTACAGCCTGCCGTTTACAGATGTGGTGGCTGAGGGAGGCTTAGAGAGGGCACGTAACTTGTTCAGGGCCACACTTGGTGGGAACTGGCAAGTGGAACCCCGGTAACTCTAGAGAACCCTGCAGCTACCTAGGTGAGCATCAGCTCTGCTACCAGTACAAACCGTCTCCTCCCTGCAGGGAAGTAAAGTCCTCTTTCCTCTTTCATTCTTCCTGAGCTGTCATTTGGTGCTGCCAGCTTATCAGAGGCCACCCTCAGACCTCATTTCTAGAAGGTTCTGGGCAACTCATCTGGTACATTTTGTGTTGGAATCAAATTAGAGCTTGCATCTGGTCCCCAGTTCTCCTCGCCCAAACACAGGGATGTCTTCTGGAGCGAACAGTACCAACAGAAATGCAACAAAACAAAACAAAACAAAAAAAACCCTAGCTTTTCTTTGAGTTTGACTTTCTTTTGTAAAGCTTGGAAGAAACATTGGTAGATAAAAAAAAACTCTTCACGTGCATAAACCACAACTATGGAAATAGGGATGATGGGCTGTATTGTGGCTGTACTGTCATTTGTTCAGAGGTTGAAACTGCATTTGAGGAGTGGAGGCACTTTATCCAACAGCTAACTTTTGAAGAATTAAAATTGTAAGTAGAAAACGAGAAAAGCTTTGTAGCAGCAGACATCCCAGGGGAGGTAAGGAACATTGTTAGCAAATGCTTCACAGAAATGCTTTAGCTCAGACTTGCTATGAAATGTAGGCCCACTGTTTTTTTTTTCATGTGGCAAGATAGACAACATACAATTTACCAGTTTAATCATTTTAAAGTGTAGAGTGGTATTAAGTACATTCACCATGTTGTACAGCCACCACCATGATCAATTCCCGGAAGTTTTTCATTATCCTGAACAGAAACCCTGCCTGCATTAAACACTAAGTCCAGTCGCCCTAGCCTCCAGCCCCTGGCAACCTCCACTCTCCGTCTCTGTGAGTTGGATAGGCTCACTTTTAAATTCTGGTGTTTTGACCTTTTCTATAGATGGGCCAAATATATAATTAATTTCTTTAGCTGTTGCTCATTTGCTTGCATTTAGTACTCATCTATCGTCAATGAAATGTTGTGTTTCCTTAGGTGATGCCGTGATCATATTCCCACCTCCTCCACCACCTTACTTTCCTGAGTCTTCAGTTTCTGCAGCTACTCGGAGTCCTGGGGCTGACGGTTGGCTCCCAAATGAAAGTCCACCTTCATATTACAGTATTTTTAACTATAGGTAAGACTTCCCGTTTGAACGTCAAGAGTAGGAAAGTTTAACCTTTTCAGGCCTGTGTCTACGTTCAGGCCAAATCAGCTTCAAGGCTATGGTAGAGGTGTAGCCATCCAAGTATGAGTATCTTTTTGGCTGACATTGTGCCAGAATCGTTGCCTTAATATTCCTAGTACTTTTCAGGAAACTTTGGGCGGCACACGAGTTAAAAATTATAAAAGTGGTTATGCCGGGTTCACATGAAGCCTTCTCCAGGCATCTTTATGTGGTCCTAGCAGGGCTGACCCTCAAAATGCTGCACAAACCCATCAGCCGTCCCGAGCGCTGGAGCAGAACTCAGGAGGCCCCTGCTAAGTTAGGCGTTGCTGCTTTAGACTGTGGGAGGGGTGAGGGTCCCCGGGGACCTCCAGCAGGTACAGAGCATTTCAGTATCTAATGGAGATACTCGAGTGGCCGGCTGAAATCAACCTGCACCCTGACTTGACCACGCCAGGCTTCTCCCCTCAATATTAAGTTGTTCCCTGGGCCTCAGAGCCTTCTCAGATTGACCGAAGAGAAATACGAGATCCCCATCCCCATCCCCCATGCTTTCCACATACCACAAATTTGGAGGCGTACCTGGGGTCAGATTAAACAGTGTAAATATAAGTGTTTTTCCTTGAGGCAGAGGGATGCCATTGAAGGCTGTGGAGTCACGGCCACAGGGTCCGAGCAGTGGTTAGCACAGCTCGTGATGGGGAAAGGCTGGGGGTGACCAGACCGGAGAGGAAGCCTTCTCTCATGGACAGGCTGAACATGGGGCTGGGGCTGGGGTGGTCAGAAAGGGAGGAGTGTGTGAGGATGTCTGCTGTGGAGGACGACAGGGATGAAGAGCGGAGATGATGATGTCAAGGGTGAGTGACAGGGACAGGGAATGTCCCTGACTGAGGAAGACAGAGACGGGGCCTGTGTAAGTGGGAGAAGATGGTGAGCTGGCTTGCAGTAGAGGGAGAGCGAGGTGTGGGCCTTTGAGCTAGACCGGATGGGCCAGGTCTTGGGAGAGAGATGGGGTACTGGAGATGAAATGGCAAAGAGGCTGCTGAAACCAAGAGGGCAAGGCGACAGAGGCCTGTGGAGAATCCACGGGCGGGGAAGGCATGAAAGGAAGGAGTTCTGGGAAGTGTCAGGGATGAGCAGGGCTGGAAAAGGCTCTGCACCTTCCCACATGGGAAACCAGGGTGTAGGACGTGAAGGTAGGATCACTGGAAAATCTCACAGGGCAAAGCAGGCCTCAGTGAAAAGTGGCTTTTGAGACACTTAAGACACGTGCATTTTTGAAAGCATTGAGAAGCAGGACATGAGAGATGTCACGAGTGTGCTAGGGATGGGGGCTGCCATACCTGGTCATTCATGTTTCACGGCCCGTGTTCTTGTACCTCAAACCGGGTGATGAGCTGGAGATCTGACCAGGGATGAATGCAGGAGTTCCCCTGTGTGGGTGAAAGGGAGGTTAGGTTCTGGACATTTGTAGAATTCTCTTAGTGAATTTTTATATTCTTTTCTCCAATGATGAACTTCCCAGAGCCCTAAAATAAATGTCTATTTCTACGGCTACTAAAAACTACTCCTACGGCTGTTGCTATGCCAGAGTCTGCCTTTTCTTACATTACCTCAGGTCATTCTCATAGTTACTTAGAAGGTAGGCACTGTCATCATCCCCATTTTACAGATGAGGAAACTGAGGCTTAGAGAGGTTAAGTAACTTGCCTGAGATCAGACAGCTAGAAAGCAGCAGAGTGGAAATTCAGATGCAGGTCTGCCCTTTGCTAGACCCCACTCCATTAACCAGTACGTCTTCCTGCCTTCCTTCAAGTTGTAGCAGAGAAGAGTAACTGTGTGTGTGCATGTTCTCTTCGGAAGGCAGCTATGTGTTTGTACTCTACGTCTTTTCAATGACAAGGGGAATGACAACAGGAGTGAGACAGTCTTAAAGTAACCATGAGCTCTAAGGACAGGAAGGGGTAAGAAATCAAAACATATCTATGCAGAATAGAATATGGAAGAAATTACTCTGGAGACCCTTGCAAATGTTTCCAACTGCATCTAATTAAACATGTGAAAAGAACCTGGTAGTTAAGGCATGTGACTGAGTCCCTCTGCTCCCTTTCATGTTCTCTCTCCTTCTTCATAGGATCCCAACTCCTGAGGGCCAAGGCGCAGCCTCTGATAGAGACTGTGAATCTATATATACTATTTCTGGGACTGCTTCATCCTCTGAGACCTCACACACTCCCTGTCTCTCATCCGAATTGCCTCCCAGATATGAAGAAAAAGAAGCTGCTGCCCCCACATCCTTGTCTCCATCTTCTGAGCCTTCCCCACCGTGAGCCATGGACTCCAGTTCAATTTTTTATAGAATCAATCACTATTTAATTTGTTTTTCTAATAAAAAATACAATAGAATCGGCTATGTCCTGACTTCCTGGTGTAGTATCAACATCAATAACAAACCTTCCAGATTAAGCTGTCAATGCTTCATACCACAGGAGGGGGAGCATGCCTCTGGCTGGGAATCTAAGATGCTTCTCTCATTGAGGCCTCCTACTCTGGGAGGTGGGTGGGATCGTTCGCATTGGTGGATGAAAAAGCAGAGGCTCAGAAAGGCTCATTAACTTATTCAAGGTCACATTGCTTCTAAATGGTGAGGTTGGGCTTTGAACCCATCTAGCTAGTTTCTGAAAGCCAGGTGCATATCTCTACCCTGTGCTGTCAAAGGCCAACCAAAAGTACTGGTTAATGTTTAGCTTGGCCCATTGGGTTTCCAATGTTCATTGCTTCTGGGGCAGAGAAACCAGATTACTTTCCTCATTTCTTTATTATTTCTTGCACCTCTTCTTCCCTTTCTTCTCCCTCTCCTCCTTCTTCCTCCTTTCCCTATTCCTTTTTTCTTTTTTTTCTTTTTTTCATTCTGAAAGAAGGTAGTTAGGGTAACTAGGTAATTTTCACTGGGGCAGTTACCAGCATACTGATATCCTAAAGCCTTCTTATAGTGATGTGACATTTTTGGAGAAGAAATTTCTTGGGGCACTTTGGTAACTAGATTTCCCCTGGAGAGGTTCATGAGGGATGAGTCTTTCTGTACTATAAGGTGCCCGACTGTCTGGACCACCAACTTTTATTCTTATAAAGCTATTGCTGAACAAAAGCGTTTGTATAGTTGGGTGCAATAATATTTATTTACTTCTAGATATAAACCTTAAAAAATAATCACTAAGTATTATCAGTTCTACCCAGGAAAAACTGATTTTTAGAATCTAAAGTCTGTAGGAAAAAAATAAATTCTATAGGAACTTAGCATTTTTGTTAACAAAATTTGATGTAGCAAAAATGAACTTTTTAGGCCTTTTACCACAAGCTGTCATCCCCATCAAAATCAGTATTATCCAGCATTTAAGTGCCTGAAAGCAGAATTTAAAGGCGTTAATGCTCCAATAGTTTAACTGAAGTAATGACTGATTTCATGGGAATTGCCACTGCAATAAATCAGGAGTAACAGTCTGTACCAGAAGGACTGATCTATTTCTAAACTGGACATCTATTAGACTGAACTGCTCTTAAAATTCTGCTTTTTTTTTCCTGGAAGGTTCATTATTCACATTTTCGTATTAGAACAAAGGGTAGATTATCACCCCTTCCTTCTGTTATTTGCTTAAAATGATTAAGCTGAAACTTCTAGGTAGAATTAAACACTTACGAATTCTCCTATATAATCAAGAGCATTTTTAATGGCTCAAAGCTAGGGTTTGTAACTGGTCATTTTACTTTTATATGCTAGTAAACTTAAATGGTAGTTGTTAGCAATGCTTAGGTATAAGCTGGACCTTCTGGTTGGGGAAGTCTGCCTTACCTCCATCAGTCTCCGCAGTGTTCAGCCAAGTGGGAACAGACGAAGCCACGACAATCAAAGGGGTCCCCAAGCGTGAGATGTTTATTGCAGAACTGAATCGTGGGCAGCTGAGCTGGGACGAATCATTTAGTCATACGAAGATGCATTCTTTGCCTATCAAGGTTCTGGCAAAGGATGATAGCTCCTGAAAACCCATCTGGTGGTCTGCCACTTATTTTCTTTATATGTGTTAACTTTTTTTTGATGTGAAATTAATCGTATAAGATTAACCATTTTAAGGTGAACGATTCAGTGGCATTCGTTAAATTCACGACGTGGTACAGCCACCACCTCTATCAAATTCCAAAATATTTTCATCACCCCAAATAAAACCCCATACCTAGTAAGTAGTCACTCCCCACTCCCTCCCCCCTCCCTACCTCCTGGCAACCACCAATCTGCTTCTGTCTCTGTAGATTTACCTTTTCTGGGTATTTCACATAAGTCGTATGATACGATATGTGAACTTTTGTGTCTGCCTTTCATTTAGCATGCTGTCTTAGAGATTCATCGACGTTGTAATGTGTATCAGTACTTCATTCCTTTCTGGAGCTGAATAATATTCCACGTATGTATGTGCCACGGTGTATTCACGATGGGCATTTGGGTTGTGTCAGCCTTCTGGCTGTAGTGAGACACGTGGTTTTTTTAAAGCAGCTATTTTTTTTTTAAATAATACAATTTAATACTCAAGCTGCTGAAGAATTTAGGAAAAGAAAAAGATCCAGTGACCTCAAAGTGTCTCTAGAGGCTAGTTCATCATCATCACATCAGACTTTTTGACTAAAACCCCCCTGTAACTCACAGAGACTTGAGGCCGTCTCCCTCCTCTGTGCCCTGCAGGCTGTAGCCCTGGCACCAAGGACACAGAGGGCACATAACCGTTCCCATGTCTGTCTCTTCTACTCGACTGTGAGCTCACTGAGAGCAGGCCATGTCAGATGTTTCTTATGATTTCCAGAGTCTGCTCCTAAGAAGGCCCTCAGGGAGAAGCAGGAAGGAATCCAGCCCTCACTCCAATCATTTCCATCTGTGGGGCAGGTGAAAGATCTCAAGAGAAAGGAAAGCTCTTTCTACCAGCAGCCTCTTACCCCAAGTTCCAGCTGCTTACCAGTCACACCCTTTGTATCAATTATACTCTCTGCAGCTTTAGCAACTGCACTATTCAAACATTCACTGCCAACTTTGTTCATTCTCCTGGAGTTCAGAGCCCGCTTCTGTTTGGTGGTACCAAAGGCTTCAATGCAAGAATCCATCTTTTCTCTAAAAGATTTGGTGTGACTCTCTAGTGTCGATTCACTCTGAACTGATTCATCGGAAAACAGCAGCTGCATATTGAACAATTCAGCATCATATACTTCCATTTGGCCAGAGATCTTGTTCAAAATTCCCACAAAGTACCTGCAGAGAGTGTTGCATTTCAGGGCTCCAGTCCCAAATAGTTAATAGTGTAGCTATTAACATTCATGTACAAGTATTTGTTGGAGTACCTGTTTTCAACTCTTATGGGTACATACCTAGAAACGGAATTGCTGGATCATACGTGAACTTTAAGTTTTTGAGGAACTGAACACTGTTTTCTGCAGAGGCTCCACCTTTTTATATCCCCACCAGACCTGTACAAAAGTTCAATTCTTCCACATCCTCACCACCACTTATTTTCTGTTATTATTATTGTCACCTGAGTACAAAGTGGTATCTCATTATGGTTTTGATTTCAATTTCCTTAACGACTGATAATGTTGAGCATCTTTTCATGTATTGTTTTGAATACCAAACGTTATCAGGAGCATAAGAAATCTTACTCCAGATTTTCCTCCTGTGGCATTGGGAGGTATGAAAATAGTGATGAGGTCGGCAACTTCAGGTGGAACTTCCCACGCCAGGTACTACCATGCTGCCTCTACACTATGAAAACCCCTTCTTGTGATATCTTTGTCCTCCCCTGGAGATCAGTTAAGTGGACTAACCCAATCAACAAATTCTAATGAAACTGAAGGGACAAGGTAAGGTCCCTTTGGCATTTCTATGAGCTATGGAGGAATGGGCAGGCCAATGAACAGTTTTCAGAGGATGAAAGCTGAGGGGGAAGGTAAGTATGTGTTCATCCAATTTCCATCTGAAAAGTTGGAGTGGGGTGAGGAGAAGGGCATTTAAAGTTGGCCTCTTTAACACTATCCCTATCAAATTACCCATGACATTTTTCACAGAACTAGAACATATAATCCTAAAATTCATATGGAACCATAAAAGACCCAGAATTGCCAAAGCAATCCTGAAGAAAAAGAACAAAGCAGGATGCATAACCCTCCCAGGTTCCAGACAATACTACAAAGCTACAGTAATCAAAACAGTATGGTATTGGCACAAAGAAAGACATATGGATCAATGGAACAGAATAGAGAGCCCAGAAATAAACCCATACACCTAAGGTCAATTAATCTTCTACAAAGGAGGCAAGATTATACAATGGAAAAAAGATAGTCTCTTCAGTAATGGTGTTGGGAAAGCTGGATAGCTGCCTGTAAATCAATGAAGTTAGAACACTCCCTCACGCCATACACAAAAATAAACTCAAAATGGCTTAAAGACTTAAACATAAGACATGACACCATAAAACTCCTAGAAGAAAACATAGGCAAAACACAGTCTGACATAGATCATAGCAATGTTTTCTTAGGTCGGTCTCCCAAGGAAATAGAAATAAAAACAAAAATAAACAAATGGGACCTAATCAAACTTACAAGCTTTTGCACAGCAAAGGAAACCATAAACAAAATGAAAACACAACCTGAAGAATGGGAGAAAATATTTGCAAACGATGAGACCAACAAGGGCTTAATTTCCAAAATATACAAACAGCTCATACAACTCAACAACAAAAAAACAAACAACCCAACCCAAAAATGGGCAGAACACCTAAATAGACATTTCTCCAAAGAAGAAATACAGATGGCCAGTAGGCACATGAAAAGATGCTCAACATTGCTAATTATTAGAGAAATGCAAATCAAAACTACAATGAGGTACCTCTTCTCACCAGTCAGGATAGCCATCATCAAGAAGTCTACAAATAACAAATGCTGGAGAGGGTGTGGAGAAAAGGGAACCCTCCTGCACTATTGGTGGGAATGTAAGTTGGTGCTCTCACTGTGGAAAACAGTATGGAGGTTCCTCAGAAAACTAAAAATAGAATTACCATATGATCCAGCAATCCCACTCCTGGGCATATATCCAGATAAAACTATAATTCAAAAAGATACATGCACCCCTGTGTTCATAGCAGCACTATTCACCATAGCCAAGACATGGAAACAACCTAAATGTCCATCAACAGATGAATGAATAAAGAAGATGTGGTACATATATACAATGGAATACTACTCAGCCATAAAGAAGAATGAAATAATGCCATTTGCAGCAACATGGACGCAACTAGAGATTATCATACTAAGTGAAGTAAGTCAGAAAGAGGAAGACAAATACCATATGATATCACTTATATGTGGAATCTAAAATATGACACAAATGAACCTATCTATGCAACAGAAACAGAATCACGGATGTAGAGAACACACTGGTGGTTGCCAAGGGGGAGGGTGTTGGGGGAGGGATGAAGTGGGAGGTGGGTGTTAGCAGATGTAAGCTTTTATGTATAGAATGGATACACAACAAGGTCCTACTGTATAGCAGAGAGAACTATATTCAATATCCTATGATAAACCATAATGGAAAAGAATATTAAAGAAAGAATGTGTACATATGTATAACTGAATCACTTTGCTATACAGCAGTCATTAACACATTATAAATCAACTGTACTTCAATTTTTAAAAAATTAAAAAACAGAAGTTAAGGTGGGCTCTGTGACAACCTTGTGCGATGTGACTGTTGGCCTTCTAGTTAATATGTAGAGGACTGAGGCCATGTGAGTGGTGGGTTTCTCCTGAAGGGGGTCATTATTCCAGGGAAGGTCACAGGAAAGGAATGCATCCAGAGATAGGAAGTAGACCTCAGAAGGCAGCATTAGGTGGGCAGAAGAGAGATGGTAGTTTGGTTGGAACTGCAAGGACCCACGATGATAAGAATCAAGATGATTGTTGAAAAAGTTAAACTCCTGAGTCCCATTTCAGACTGGCCTAATCTCCAGGGGGGTAAAGTTTATTGTCTGGGAATCTGGGAAACACTTCCTGTGAGGACAACAGAGGGAAACTGTGGAAGCAGCAGCTTGTGGGCTAGATTATCTGGGATTATGAGCTCCTTGTTTGTGACTTCAAGGCCTTCTGGAGGGTCCTGTTTACACATCCCAGCCTGTGCTAAAGGTCTTTGAGGGATAGGATGTGGGTCCCCAGTTAGACCCCAGTGCTGATGGGGGCTTCACACAAATGCCCAGTGCTAGCCTTCTAGGCAACTCTGCACGTGATTCATGAGAGAGCCCCAAGGGAGTGTGGAAACAAAGGCAGGGTCGTGTCACCTGCCCTTTCCTCCTGTATTTCCAGACTGGGGAAATTTGGACTCATTTTTTAAGGAAGGCATGGTTTTGTGTTGGAAGAGGTCAACGGCTACATGTCTACAACTGGAAGCATCAAAGACGTTTATCAGGATAAGGCAGAGTAGAGGAAAACACTAGCTGGGTTGAAATGGAAAATGCTTGAGATTGTCCAAGTGGGCAGAAGTTTGAAAACTGCCTCAGACAGGGCCCCTTCCTCTCAGCGCCTTCCAGCCCCTGATGGACCAGTCAGTGTGGTAGACTGGGCTCTGCCAGCTGCCACCCTGGACACAGGAAACGCAGATCCCTGAGCCTCTGGTGTAGAAGCTTCTCCAAAGGAAAGAGAGGTCGGGAAGCACCCTGAGAGGGTGGTGAGTGGGCCGGAGGGGTGAAATGTCCTCTGTTAGTGGGCAACCATGCATGGTTGGGCTGCTTCATGCCATGAGCCCTCCTGGGGTATTGCATACCTGGAATTCCTGGAGTATCATGCATGCTGCCACCAATCTGAGTACCCCAACAGGAACAGAGGGGATGATATCCAGGCAGCTTTCGCTAGTAAGGAATGCTTTGGTGGGGGAGGGGGAGGGCGGAGATTCCTGCTGAGCGAAGCATGGGACTGCTTGGATAGGCTCTCTGCGTCTTGCTTCGCTCAGCAGGGTGCCCAGCCCTCTGGTTGGGTGTGGCCCATGCTGGGAGCGCAGGGTGACTTCATGTCCTCACTCCCGGATGGGGCAGGGTGGCAGAGAGCAACCTGATGAGGAAGGCGGTTAGGTAGGCGGTGATGTAACTGCTCTGCGTGTTCTCCTGGAGGCTGCGCAGGCCTGAAGGTGCGGAAGCTGGGCAGGCCAGTTTGGTGGGCGTGGATGAGCCGCTACTGCTGTCCTGTGCCAAGTCACTCGTAAGACATTTCCTTAAAGGCCTCTGAAGAGTGAGTGAGTCCTGCCTGCAGGTGCTGGGTGGCCAAATGGCTTATTCATTAGGAGTTTTCACAAAGGCAGAGGCCTGTCTCTTCCACAGGATGGAGAGGCTTGGGGAGGTCCTTGTCTCTACAAGGGCTATAGTTCTTCCTCAAGCTCAGGGTCCTCCTGGTGGCCCAGACCCCATGTAGGAAGTAATCACTTCCCCGTCTGTCAGGTCTCCCAGGCCCCACCAGACACTCTCTGGTGCTCCTGCCTTCCTTTAGGCCTTTAGGTGCTAAGTTGCTCCAAGATTTCCTTCCTCAGGCCCTGAAGCTCTGCTCTCTCAGCCGTTTTTGTCCAGCTGGAGTTTTCCCATAGGAGTCTGCAGGGTGGGAGCCAGAGCACAGCTCTGCAGGTGCCAGACCAGGCTGAGCTGCTTTCCCGCTGCCACTCCATGAACACTAACAGTTGTTTGCAATCCACGGGTGGAATCTTACAGAGCCTGATGTCCTTCAAAGGGTCTGTGTCCTTCATGGCTGTGTGCTAGGGCGGGAACTTCACACCTGGTTAGACGTGTGTGGCCTTGGGCAGGTCGCTGCACTGCTCCTGTCCTAGCGCATCTCTGGGGTGCCCTTCTGCTCTGGAAAAAAGCCAGAATTGCAGTCCAGCTTCTATAAGGGTCTCCTCTTTCCATAGTAGGTTGCTGGCTTTGGAATTCCTTCTCTGTTTGAATTACAATTCAATACTACTACCATTAAAACTACTAAGTAGGGCTTCCCTGGTGGCGCAGTGGTTGAGAGTCCACCTGCTGATGCAGGGGACACGGGTTCGTGCCCCGGTCTGGGAAGATCCCACATGCCGCGGAGCAGCTGGGCCCATGAGCCATGGCCGCTGAGCCTGTGTGTCCGGAGCCTGTGCTCCGCAATGGGAGAGGCCGCAACAGTGAGAGGCCGGTGTACCACAAAAAAAACAAAAACTACTAAGTAAAGTAAAAGATTTTTTGAAGTTTTTAGATCCTTAAAATATATCTCACTTAAGCACATATGTAAACTTAGAGTACTGTGTTGAAAGTCATTT
The DNA here is from genome assembly GCF_039906515.1 of Pseudorca crassidens. Taxonomy (NCBI): domain Eukaryota; kingdom Metazoa; phylum Chordata; class Mammalia; order Artiodactyla; family Delphinidae; genus Pseudorca; species Pseudorca crassidens. The sequence continues at coordinate 57,498,933 of NC_090298.1, forward strand.
AGATAATTATTTTTCTTTGCTTTTATGTTACTGATTTGATATACAATTAGGGTCATTTATTCCCGTTAATATTCAGTATTAAGATTAATTTTAATTTAATTTTTGAACACATAAAACATATACTATTTGAAACGATGTGCTAAAAAAAGGCTTGCTTCTACCCCTTTCTTATCTACCCTGTTCCATCCACCCCTTCTAGGTCATCATTATTTTGATTAGGTTCAGATATATATTTCCAGTGTTTCTTTGTTGATATATATGTGTATATATATATATGTGTGTGTATATATGTATATGTGTATATACATACACGTGTATATATATACACACATATATACATATATACACATATATATCTATATCTATGTACGTACATATATACAGTCTATATTTACATATAATAATACATATTGCAATATATATGCTAATATATGGTATACAATATGCTAATATATTACAATATATACTAATATATAGCATATAATATATATTATATATAATAATATGGAGTGTGTAATATATAGTATTTTATATATCTATTTATTTATTTATATACTAATATATGCTGCTCAGCACCTTGCTTTTTTTCTTTTTTACATTTTTATTGGAGTATAATTGCTTTACAATGTTGTGTTAGTTTCTGCTGTACAACAAAGTGAATCAGTTATATGTATACATGTATCCCCATATCCTCTCCCTCTTGAGCCTCCCTCCCACCCTCCCTATCACACCCCTCTAGGTGGTCACAAAGCATCGAGCTGATCTCCCTGTGCTACGCGGCAGCTTCCCACTAGCCATCCATTTTACATTGTGCATCTGGCTTTTTTCATCTAATAAATACCTCCTGGCAATCGTTCCATATGGAGAGTTCTTTCTCATTTTTTTTGGTATTAGCTACATAGTACCCCATTATGTGACTATACCACAGTTTGTTCAACTATTATGGACATTTAGGTTGTTCCTAAACTTTTTTTTTTTTCCTTTGGCTACGTTGGGTCTTTGCTGTGTGTGGGCTTTCTCTAGTTGTGATGAGCGGGGGCTACTCTTCATTGTGGTACGTGGGCTTCTCATTGCGGTGGCTTCTCTTGTTGCAGAGCACGGGTTCTACGTGTGTGGGCGGCAGTAGTTGTGGCGCCTGGGCTCAGTAGTTGTGGCTTACGGGCTCTAGAGCTCAGGCTCAGTAGTTGTGGCGCACGGACTTAGTTGCTCTGCGGCATGTTGGATCTTCCCAGACCAGGGCTCGAACCCGTGTCCCCTGCATTGGCAGGCAGATTCTTATCCATTGCACCACCAGGGAAGTCCCCTAATCTTTTAATATTACAAATAATGTCACAATAAATAACCTTGTGCTTATGTTGTTTTTAATTTGAGTAGGTGCATCTTCAGTGCAAACTTCTAGAAATGATCCACTTTGAAAGGTAAATGCATGTGTAATTTTGTTAGATATTGCCAAATTTTCCTCCATAAGGTGTCTGCCATTTTGCAGTCTCATTAGCAATATGTAAAAGTGCCTATTTCCTAACAGCTTCATCAATAGAATGTGTTGTCCAAATCCAACTTTTGGATTTTTGCCAATCTGCTAGGCAAGAGATCATATTTCGGGGCTGTTTTAATTTACATTTCTCTACCTAGGAGTGACACTGAGAATCTTTTCAAAGGTTAAGAGCTTTTTGACTATTCTGTGATCTATCTGTTTATATTCTTTGCTCATTATTTATTGGGTTGTAGTCTGGTTTGGGGTTGTTGTTTTTTTTAATTTAACTCAATTCTTTCTTGAGGCAAGCAAAGTAACTTTTTACTTATACCTATTAGAGAGATATATTGGGTTGGCCAAAAAGTGCCTTAGGTTTTTAAGTAAAAATAAAAGACACATTTTTCATTTTCACCAAGAACTTTATTGAACAATGTACTCACCCTTTTGTTCCATTACCTTCTGCCATTTTTTAGGCAACTTCATAATTCCATCTTCCCAAAACTTTCTATCTTTTTGAGCAAAGGACAGTTCCAGGTGCCTTTTACAGTCTTCCAGGGAATTGAAATGTTTTCCATTAAGAGAATTTTGTAAAGACCTAAATAAATGCAAATGCGAAGGTGCAATGTCTGGTGAATATGGGAGATGAATCAGAACTTTCCAGCCAAGCTGTAACAGTTTTTGCCTGGTCATCAAAGAAACATGCGATCTTGCGTTATCCTGATGGAAGATTATGCATCTTCTGTTCACTAATTCTGGACGCTTCTCGTCGAGTGCTGCTTTCAGTTAGTCTAATTGGGAGCAGTACTTGTTGGAATTAATCGTTTGGTTTTCCGGAAGGAGCTCATAATAGAGGACTCCCTTCCAATCCCACCATATACACATCATGTTCTTTGGATGAAGACCGGCTTTTGGTGTGGCTTTTGGTGATTCATTTCGCTTGCCCCACGACCTCTTCCGTTCCACATTATTATACAGCATCCACTTTTCATTGCCTGTCACAATTTGCTTTAAAAATGGAACGTTTTAATTACTTTTAAGTAGAGAATCGTCTGCAGAAATATGGTCAAGAAGGTTTTTTTCACTTAACTTATGTGGATCCCAAACATCAAAGCGATTAACATAACCAAGATGGAGCAAATGATTTTCAACGCTTGATTTGGATATTTTGAGTATGTTGGCTATCTCCCGCATGGTATAACGTTGCTTATTCTCATTTAATGTCTCGATGTGATCGCTATTAACTTCAACTGGTCTACCTGACCGTGGAGCATCATCCAGCGAGAATTCTCCAGCATGAAACTTTGTAAACCACTTTTGACACGTTCGATCACTCACAGCACCTTTTCCATATACTGCACGACTCTTTTTTTGCATTTCAGTTGCATTTTTACCTTTCTTGAAATAATAATGCATAATATGCCAAAAATGTTGCTTTTTCCTTCCATTTTCACTATTGAAGTGGCTACACAAAAATTCACCAAATTTGTTAAGTCATTTTTTAAATGCACGCTGATATGACAGCTGTCACATACAATCTAAAAAAATTGTTTTGAATGAAGTTAAAGACAACTAAGTGCTAGTAGAGCCATCTTATGGAAAAAAGCAAACAAACCTCTGGCCAACCCAATAAAACACAAAATCAAACCAACAGGAAACATCACAATACTTTCCCTGGTTGCCTCACCCCAAAACTCACTCTAAACCAAAAAATGTTGGTGATCCCTTAAAATGTAGCCTTTCTTCATAGGTCCTATCAAATTGACTAGAGAACTTTGGCACCAAAGCAATGTTTCATTATTTTTCAAAATCATGACCAGTCAGCTGGTTTTGTTAGAACACGGTGTTAACGCAACAAAGATGGCAGTTCTGATACCCACATGTGCTGTTGGCTCTACATTGAGAAAAGCTGTTCCCCAGTCAGGAGTGGGGCTGCCCAGCTGCATTCCATTCAAACAGAAGTCTCAAAAGAATACTCTGTGGGTAAGGAAGGGGTAATGGCATCGTCTCCAATGGACAGTTCACCCAGGGGGTGGATGCTCCAACTCCTGATTCTTTGGAGGCCGGGTATAGGTTTCTGCCTGGGAGTTTCACTGTGAGGTCAGCAGCCAGTTGAGAAGATACATGTGTCCAACAGGAAAGCACGCAGAGCCCCACGTGGTGACGTTCTCAAGCTGGCTGCCTCAAATGGAATGGCAGATGGGGCTCACCGGCACCATCCCAGCCGTAGTTCTAAAACCATGTGTGAAGTCTCTGTATTATTAATTACCTATCGCTGCATAAGAAACTATCCCCAAATGAACAAACATATATTATCTCACATGTTTCTGTGAGTCAGAAATTTAGGAGCAGCTCAGCTGGGTTGTTCTGGCTTATAGTCTCTTAGGAGGATGTGGTCAAAATGTTAGCCAGGGCCACAGTCCTCTGACCTGACTTGGGGGCTGGACAGCCCGCTTCCAGGATGGTCCCTCACAGGGCTGACAAGTTGATGCTGGCTCAGTTGCTCTCCTTGGGGACAGCCATAGGGCCTCTGGAGTGTCTTCACAACATGATGGCTGGCTTCCCTTGGAGCAAGAGGTTTGAGAGAAAGCAAGGGGGAAGCTGCAGTGCTTTTCAGAATTTAGTCTTGAAGTCATACATTATCATTTCCACCATAACCTATTTGTTAGAAGCGAGTCATTAAGTCTGGCTCACTCTCAAGGGGAGAGGAATTAATTTTTACCTTTTGAAGAGAGGTACCCCGTACAATTTGTGGCATATTTTAAACTCATCATAGTCCCCAAGGCTTGGATGCTTTTCCTCTTGGAACTGAAGGACTGCCAGACCCCTGGGCTCTCCAGTATGTCTACCTTTCTGGTAGATCAGAGGAAAATGCAGCCTCCTCCCAGGTGGATGGCTTCTCCCCTTAGGAATTAACTTTCATCACAACCTGCTTTCCTTTGACCTCTTTTAACAATGGAATTGATTAACATGCAGATTTCTGGACCTTGCTGAGAGATTCTATTTCACTGGGTCTTAGGGGTTGGTGAATCTGTATTTTTACAACTATTTCAGGAAAGTGAGCCCTTTGGCTCTGACCCAGAAAGACAGAATGAGGCACTGGCTTTTCTAGCACTGTGCTTTTCTGTCACCTAATCATTGAGGGAAGAATGGACCGCATCACCATATCCCTCAGAGCACTCAGCATCACACATGGCAGAGGGTTAGCGCATTGTAGAACCTCCTTGATGGATGGAGGATGGATGGATGATGGATGGGTGAGTGAAGGAATTCATCAATGATTGAAGTGCAGTTGCATCAACTTAGATGATGCTTTTTCAAAGGTTAATATTCCCAACATTACCTATGAAATCATTCTTGCCCCCCAATACTTAACCTGACTCTCATGAAGCCCCTTGACCTAATTAACAGTTTATAGAAAATATAGAGGATGAAGGAATGCATTACACAGTACCTTGAGAAAATAACTAGATGAATCTAGAATTTGGGGAATTCAATAAGATGACTGGCTTGGACTCTTGAAAAAGTCTATGTCATGGGGAGAAAAGGGGCAGAAGCACTGTTCTAGATCAAAGGTTGCCAAACTATGACCAACAGGTCAGTTGCCTATTTTTGTAAATATAATTTTATTGGAACATAGTCACACTTATTAGCTTATGGATTGTCTATGGCTGTTTTTGTGCTACAGTGTCACAGTTGAGTGATTGCAACAGAAACAGTGTGGCCCAGCAATCTGAAATATTTTCTATCTTGCTTTTCAGAAAAAGTTTAGACCCCTGTTCTAAATTAAATGAGACCAATGACTCCTCTGCTTCCACTGATGACAGAATAAGTAGTACTGGCTAGCCATTCTGCCATACACAATTAGAACATTGGATATATGAAATAATTGTTTTTAGACATGAAGTAAATGGCAGCACAGAGTGAAAGGAATCAAACAAGGTGAGCCCTACAATCATGTAGGTTTTCTACCAGAGGCATTTGCTGGATTCCCAGCCCAGGGAGGGGGATGCAAACAGTATACAGCATTCTCACTAAGCTGACAAGACAGACAGTGAACAGTGGGGAGGGAGGCTGAGGCAGCTGGAATTTGCAGGGTAGAACATTTTAGAAGAAAAAACTACACAGAGAAGGAATTCTCTTTGAGTCTTTGGCTAAATACTAGGTTGTGCATGTGTAGGGGAGACACCACAAGTTGTGTTAAAAAAGCAACTATCCAGAAAGAAAGGTTACCAGGGAGCTGTAAACATAACAACTCCTGGAGCCCACAGAGTTGGGAGATGCTAGAGTTTTGACCAACCAGAATGGAAAGGTCTCACTGAGCATGGAGGGTTTTAGGAATAGACTAACAGAAAGGCCACGCCTCAGGATTAGGGCAAACCTACTCTAGCTAAGCTGCCTCAACAAAGTTTAAAAATAAGTCTTCAAAGAATCAAGTCAATCCACATATAAATTAATTGCCTGTGAAAACAAAACTCAACAATCTTTAAAGGAAGAGCACATAGATGCCTTTGACTTTTGATTCCAACTTTACTGAGAGTTTTAATCATGAATGGGTTTTGAAATTTGTAAAATGCTTTCTCCTATTAACCTTTAGCTAGCATCATATATTTTGGTAAAAGACTATTTCCCCCTAAGATCAGAGACAAGGAAGGAAGTTTTCTTTTACCATTTCCATTCAACATTTTGTTGTGGTCCTAGCTAGTGCAAAAAGGCAAAAAAAAAAAAAAAAAAAAAAAAGGTAAATATTGAAGAAGTAAAACATGATTGTGACCACAGAAAATCCTAAGGATTCCACAAAAAAACTAGTAAAACCAAAAAGCGAATCTAGCAAGGATGCAGAACAAAAGGTCAATATACAGAAATCAAAAGTATACCCACATTCAGCAAAACAACTGGAAAATGAAATACTATTTATAATATCAAAAAATTGTTTTCAAATAAACTTATATATAAATATGTGAACTGTGTACTGAAAACTACAATAGATTGTTTAACAAAATTAAACAATCTCCATGAAATTAAACTATCTTCAAATGAATGGACAGATTTACCATGTTCATGGATTGGAAGAATCAGTATTGTTAAAATGTCAGTTCTCCCCAACAGATTAATAGATTCAATACAATCCCAATCAAAATCTCAACAAGCATTTTTAAAAATAGAAAATGGGAAGTTTATTATAAAATTTATATGAAAATGTAAAGGACCAGAAGACTCAAAATAATTTCAGAAAAGAAGAACAAATCTGAAAGACTTACACACTGAATTCAAGATCTACTATAAAGCTATAGTAATGAAGACACTGTGATACTGACATAGGATAGACAATGGACTAGCATAGAATCTAGAAGTAGACCTGTATATACACGGTCAATTGATTTTTTTCTTTTGCAAAGGTGTCAAGGTAACAGAATGGGAAAAAAACAGTCTTTTCAACAAATGGTGCTAGAACAACTGAATATATGTATTAAAAAAACTTAACCCCTATCTCACACTACATATAAAAATTAACTCTAAATGGATTCTAGGCCTACATATAAAAGCTAAAACTATAAAACTTCTAGAATAAAACACAGAACAACCTTGGGATAGGCAAAGATTTGTTAGGATACAAAAAAGCACCAATCTTAAAAGAAAATACTGATAAATTGGATTTCACCAAAATTTAAAACTTCTGCTCTTCAAAAGACCATCAAAAAATGAAAAGTCAAGTCACTGACTAGAAGAAAATATTTGTAATACATAAACCTGGCAAAGGACTCATAAGTGCAAGTCAGTAATAAAAAGATAACCCAATTTTTAAAAGGGCAAATATCTGAACAGACACATCACAAAAATATATATATATATATATATATATATATATATATATAAAAGCAATAAGCACATGAAAAGATGTACAACATCTCTAGTTATGAGGGACATGCAAATTAAAATCATACTGATATACACCCAGTAAACACCATTTTTACTGTCACTACACACCCAGTAAAATGGAAAAAAGTAAAAAGATTGATAATATTAAGCACTGGTGAGGATATGGAGAAACTACTCATATATTCCTCGTAAGAATGTAAAATGTTATAAACACTTTATAAGAAACTGTCAAACTGTTTTCCAAAGTTAAACACATACTTACTGTATGATGCAGCAATTTTACATCTAGATTTTTACCCAACAGAAATGAAAACATATGTCCACAAAAAGAGTTGTATATGAATGTTCATAGTAGCTTGAATCACAATAGCTTAAAACTGGAAACAATCCAGTTCATCAGTGGGTGAATGGATAAACAAACTGGTATATTCATACAATGGAATATTACTCATCAATAAAAAGGAACAAACTACTCATATATGCAACAAGACAAATGAATCTCAAAAATATGCTGATCAGGGGGAGACCTTCAAGATGGCGGAAGAGTAAGAGGTGGAGATCACCTTCCTCCCCACAGATACATCAGAAATACATCTACACGTGGAACAACTCCTACAGAACACCTACTGAAGGCTGGCAGAAGACATCAGACCTCCCAAAAGGCAAGAAACTCCCCACGTACCTGGGTAGGACAAAAGAAAAAAGAAGAAACAGAGACAAAAGAATAGGGACGGGACCTGCACCAGTGGGAGGGAGCCGTGAAGGAGGAAAAGTCTCCACACACTAGGAAGCCCCTTCGCGTGCGGAGACTGCGGGGGGCGGAGGGGGAAAGCTTTGGAGCCGCGGAGGAGAGCGCAGCAACAGGGGTGTAGAGGGCAAAGCTGAGAGATTCCCGCACAGAGGATCGGTGCCGATCACCGATCCTCTGCACTCACCAGCCGGAGGGGCTTATCTGCTCACCCGCCGGGGCGGGCGGGGGCTGCGAGCTGAGGCTCGGGCTTAGGTCGGACCCCAGGGAGAGGACTGACGGTGTGAACACAGCCTGAAGGGGACTAGTGCGCCACAGCTAGCCAGCAGGAAGTCCGGGAAAAAGTCTGGACCTGCCTAAGAGGTAAGAGACCATTGTTTCAGGGGGCACGAGGAGAGGGGGTTCAGAGCACTGCCTAAACGAGCTCCAGAGACGGGCGTGAGCTGTGGCTATCAGCGCGGACCCCATAGACGGGCATGAGACGCTAAGGCTGCTGCTGCAACCACCAAGAAGCCTGTGTGCAAGCACAGATCACTGTCCACACCTCCCTTCCAGGGAGCCTGTGCAGCCCGCCACTGACAGGTTCCCGGGATCCAGGGACAACTTCTCCGGGAGAACACACGGCGCGCCTCAGGCTGGTGCAACGTCACGTCGGCCTCTGCCACCGCAGGCTCACCCCGCATCTGTACCCCTCCCTCCCCCTGGCCTGAGTGAGCCAGAGCCCCCGAATCAGCTGCTCCTTTAACCCCGTCCTGTCTGAGCGGGAACAGACACCCTCAGGCGACGTACACGCAGAGGTGGGGCCAAATCCAAAGCTGAACCCCGGGAGCTGTGCGAACAAAGAAGAGAAAGGGAAATCTCTCCCAGCAGCCCCAGGAGCAGCGGATTAAATCTGCACAATCAACTTCATGTACCCTGCATCTGTGGAATACCTGAATAGACAACTAATCATCCCAAATTGAGGTGGTGGACTTTGGGAGCAATGATATATATTTTTTTCCTTTTTCTCTTTTTGTGAGTGTGTATGTGTATGCTTCTGTGTGTGATTTTTTTTTTAATTTATTTTTGGCTGCGTTGGGTCTTCGTTGCTGCGCACGGGCTTTTCTCTAGTTGCCGTGAGTGGGGGCTACTCTTTGTTGCAGTGGGCTTCTCGTTGCAGTGGCTTCTCTTGTTGTAGAGCACGGGCTCTAGGCACACAGGCTTCAGTAGTTGTGGCTTGTGGGATCTAGAGCGCAGGCTCAGTAGTTGTGGCACACGGGCTTAGTTGCTCTGCGGCATGTGGGATCTTCCTGGACCAGGATTAGAACCCGTGTCTCCTGCATTGGCAGGCAGATTCTTAACCACTGTGCCACCAGGGAAGCCCCTGTGTGTGATTTTGTCTGTATACCTTTGCTTTTACCATTTGTCCTAGTGTTCTTTCCTTTTTTGTTTGTTTTTTCTTTTTAGTATACTTTTTAGCACTTGTTATCATTGGTGGATTTGTTTTTTGGTTTGGTTGCTCTCTTCTTTCTTTCTTTCTCTTTTATAACTTTTTTAAATAATTATTTTTTATTTTAATAACTTTATTTTATTTTTTCTTTCTTTCTTCATATTTTCTCCCCTTTCTTCTGAGCCGTGTGGCTGACAGGGTCTTGGTGCTCCAGCCGGATGTCAGGTCTGTGCCTCTGAGGAGGGAGAGCCGAGTTCAGGACATTGGTCCACCAGAGACCTCCCAGCTCCATGTAATATCAAAAGGCAAAAGCTCTCCCAGACATCTCCATCTCAACGCTAAGACCCAGCTCCACTCAACGACCAGCAAGCTACAGTGCTGTACACCCTATGCCAAACAACTAGCAAGACAGGAACACAGCCCCACCCCTTAGCAGAGAGGCTGCCTGAAATCATCATAAGGTCACAGACACCCCAAAACACACCACTGGATGCAGACTTGCCCACCAGAAAAATCCAGCCTCATCCACCAGAACACAGGCACTAGTCCCCTCCACCAGGAAGCCTACACAACCCACTGAACCAACCCTAGCCACTGGGGGCAGACACAAAAAACAACAGGAACTATGAACCTGCAGCCTGTGAAAAGGAGAACCCAAACACAGTAAGTTAAGCAAAATGAGAAGACAGAGAAACACACAGCAGATGAAGGAGCACGGTAAAAACGTACCAGACAAAGCAAATGAAGAGAAAATAGGCAGTCTACCTGAAAAATAATTCAGAGTAATGATAGTAAAGATGATCCAAAATCTTGGAAATAGAATGGAGAAAATACAAGAAACATTTAACAAGGACCTCGAAGAACAAAAGAGCAAACAAGCAATGATGAACAACACAGTAAATGAAATTAAAAATTCTCTAGAAGGAATCCATAGCAGAATAACTGAGGCAGAAGAACGGATAAGTGACATGGAAGATAAAATACTGCAAATGACTACTGCAGAACACAATAAGAAAAAAGAATGAAAAGAATTGAGGACAGTCTTAGAGACCTCTGTGACCACATTAAATGCACCAACATTCGAATTATAGGGGGCTCAGAAGAAGAAGAGAAAAAGAAAGGGACTGAGAAAATATTTGAAGAGATTATAGTTGAAAACTTCCTTAATATGGGAAAGGAAATAGTTAATCAATTCCAGGAAGCACAGAGAATCCCATACAGGATAAATCCAAGGAGGAACACACCAAGACACATATTAATCAAACTATCAAAAATTAAATACAAAGAAAAAATATTAAAAGCAGCAAGGGAAAAACAACAAATAACATACAAGGGAATCCCCACAAGGTTAACAGCTGATCTTTCAGCAGAAACTCTGCAAGCCAGAAGGGAGTGCCAGGACATATTTAAAGTGATGAAAGGGAAGAACCTACAACCAAGATTACTCTACCCAGCAAGAATCTCATTCAGATTCAACAGAGAAATTAAAATCTTTACAGACAAGCAAAAGCTAAGAGAATTCAGCACCACCAAACCAGCTGTACAACAAATGCTAAAGGAACTCCTCTAGGCAGGAAACAAAAGAGAAGGAAAAGACCTACAATAACAAACTCAAAATAATTAAGAAAATGGTAATAGGAACATACATATTGATAATTACCTTAAATGTAAATGGATTAAGTGCTCCAACCAAAAGACATAGATTGGCTGAATGGATACAAAAACAAGACCCGTATATATGCTGTCTACAAGAGACCCACTTCAGACCTAGGGACACATACAGACTGAAAGTGAAGGGATGGGAAAAGATATTCCATGCAAATGGAAATCAAAAGAAAGCTGGAGTAGCAATTCTCATATCAGACAACAGAGACTATAAAATAAAGACTATTACAAAAGACAAAGAAGGACACTACATAATGATCAAGGGATCAATCCAAGAAGAAGATATAACAATTGTAAATATTTATGCACCCAACATAGGAGTACCTCAATGCCTAAGGCAAATGCTGACAGCCATAAGGGGAAAATGACAGAAGCACAATAATAGTGGAGGACTTTAACACCCCACTTTCATCAATGGACAGATCATCCAAAATGAAAATAAATAAGGGAACACAAGCTTTAAATGATACATTAAACAAGATGGACTTAATTGATATTTATAGGACATTCCATCCAAAAACAACAGAATACACTTTCTTCTCAAGTGCTCATGAACGTTCTCCAGGATAGATCATACCTTGGGTCACAAATCAAGCCTTGGTGAATTTAAGAAAATTAAAATCATATCAAGTATCTTTTCTGACCACAATGCTATGAGACTAGATATCAATGACAGGAAAACTGTAAAAAATACAAATACATGGAGGCTAAACAATACACTACTTAATAACCAAGAGATCACTGAAGAAATCAAAGAGGAAATAAAAAAATACCTAGAAACAAATGACAATGAAAACACAACGACCCAAAGCCTACGGGATGCAGCAAAAGCAGTTCTAAGAGGGAATTTTAGAGCAATACAATCCTACCTCAAGAAACAAGAAACATCTCAAATAAACAACCTTACCTTACAATTCGAGAAAGAAGGAAAAAAAAACCCAAAGTTAGGAGAAGGAAAGAAATCATAAAGATCAGATCAGAAATAAATGAAAAAGAAATGAAGGAAACAATAGCAAAGATCAATAAAACTAAAAGCTGGTTCTTTGAGAAGATAAACAAAATTGATAATTCATTAGCCAGACTAATCATGAAAAAAAGGGAGAAGACTCACATCAATAGAGTTAGAAATGAAAAAGCAGAAGTAACAACTGACACTGCAGAAATACAAAAGATCATGAGAGATTACTACAAGCAACTCTATGCCAATAAAATGGACAACCTGGAAGAAATGGACAAATTCTTAGAAAAGCACAACCTTCTGACACTGAACCACAAAATATAAACAGACCAATCACAAGCACTGAAATTCAGACTGTGATTTAAAATTTTCCAACAAACAAAAGCCCAGGACCAGATGGCTTCACAGGCGAATTCTGCCAAACGTTTAGAGAAGAGCTAACACCTATCCTTCTCAAACTCTTCCAAAATATAGCAGAGGGAGGAATATTCCCAAACTCATTCTATGAGGCCACCATCACACTGACACCAAAACCAGACAAAGATGTTCAAAAGGAAAGAAAACTACAGGCCAATATCTGATGAACTGATGAACATAGATGCAAAAATCCTCAACAAAATACTAGCAAACAGAATCCAACAGCACATTAAAAGGATCATACACCATGATCAAGTGGGGTTTATCCCAGGAATGCAAGGATTCTTCAATATACTCAAAGCAATCAATGTGATACACCATATTAACAAATTGAAGAATAAAAACCATATGATCATCTCAATAGATGCATGAGAACCTTTCGACAAAATTCAACACCCATTTATGATAAAAACTCTCCAGAAAGTAGGCATAGAGGGAACCTATCTCAACATAATAAAGACCATATATGACAAACCCACAGCCAACATTGTTCTCAATGGTGAAAAACTGAAACCATTGCCACTAAGATCATGAACAAGACAAGGTTGCCCACTCTCACCACTAGTATTCAACATAGTTTTGGAAGTTTTAGCCACAGCAATCAGGGAAGAAAAAGAAATAAAAGGAATCCAAATCCAAAAAAGAAGTAAAGCTGTCACTGTTTGAAGATGACATGATACTATACATAGAGAATCCTAAAGAGTCTACGAGAAAACTACTAGAGCTAATCAATGAATGTGGTAAAGTAGCAGGAATCAAAATTAATGCACAGAAATCTCTTGCATTCCTATACACTAATGATGTAAAATCTGAAAGAGAAATTAAGGAAACACTCCCATTTACCACTGCAACAAAAAGAATAAAATACCTAGGAATAAACCTACCTAATGAGACAAAAGACCTGTATGCAGAAAACTATAAGACACTGATGAAAGAAATTAAAGATGATACAAATAGATGGAGAGATATATCATGTTCTTGGATTGGAAGAATCTACATTGTGAAAATGACTATATGACCCAAAGCAATCTACAGATTCAGTGCAATCCCTATCAAACTACCAATGGCATTTTTCATAGAACTAGAACAAAAAATTCCACAATTTGTATGGAAACACAAAAGACCCCGAATAGCCAAAGCAATCTTGAGAAAGAAAAACGGAGCTGGAGGAATCAGGCTCCTGGACTTCAGACTATACTACAAAGCTACAGTAATCAAGACAGTATGGTACTGGCACAAAAACAGAAATATAGATCAATGGAACAGGATAGAAAGCCCAGAGATAAACCCATGCACATATGGTCACCTTATTTTTGATAAAGGAGGCAAGAATATACAATGGAGAAAAGACAGCATCTTCAATAAGTGGTGCTGGGAAAACTGGACAGCTAAATGTAAAAGAATGAAATTAGAACACTCCCTAATACCATACACAGAAAGAAATTCATGGAGAACAGTATGGAGGTTCCTTAAAAAACTACAAATAGAACTACCATATGACCCAGCAATCCCACTACTGGGCATATACCCTGAGAAAACCAAAATTCAAAAAGAGTCATGTACCAAAATGTTCATTGCAGCTCTATTTACAATAGCCCGGAGACGGAAACAACCTAAGTGCCCATCATCGGATGAATGGATAAAGAAGATGTGGCACACATATACAATGGATTATTACTCAGCCATAAAAAGAAACGAAATTGAGCTATTTGTAATGAGGTGGATAGACCTAGAGTCTGTCATACAGAGTGAAGTAAGTCAGAAAGAAAAAGACAAATACCGTATGCTAACACATATATATGGAATTTAAGAAAAAAAAATGTCATGAAGAACCTAGGGGTAAGGCAGGAATAAAGACGCAGACCTCCTAGAGAACGGACTTGAGGTTATGGGGAGGGGGAAGGGTGAGCTGTGACAGGGCGAGAGAGAGTCATGGGCATATACACACTAACAAACGTAGTAAGGTAGATAGCTAGTGGGAAGCAGCCGCATGGCACAGGGATATTGGCTCGGTGCTTTGTGACAGCCTGGAGGGGTGGGATAGGGAGGGTGGGAGGGAGGGAGACGCAAGAGGGAAGACATATGGGAACATATGTTTATGTATGACTGATTCACTTTGTTATAAAGCAGAAACTAACACACCATTGTAAAGCAATTATACCCCAATAAAGATGTTAAAAAAAAAAAAAAAAAGAAATTCAAAATGGATTAAAGACCTAAATGTAAGACCAGACACTATCAAACTCTTAGAGGAAAACATAGGCAGAACACTCTTTGACAAAGCACAGCAAGATCTTTTTTGACCCACCTCCTAGAGAAATGGAAATAAAAATAAAAATAAATAAATGAGACCTAATGAAACTGAAAAGCTTTTGCACAGTAAAGGAAACCATAAACAAGACGAACAGACAACCCTCAGAATGGGAGAGAATATTTGCAAATGAAGCAACTGACAAAAGGATTAATCTCCAAAATTGACAAGCAGCTCATGCAGCTCAATATCAAAAAAAGAAACAACCCAATCCAAAAATGAACAGAAGACCTAAATAGACATTTCTCCAAAAAAGACATACAGGTTGCCAACAAACACATGAAAGGATGCTCAACATCACTAATCATTAGAGAAATGCAAATCAAAACTGCAATAAAGTATCACCTCACACCAGTCAGAATGGCCATCATCAAAACATCTACAAACAATAAATGCTGGAAAGGGTGTGGAGAAAAGGAAGCCCTCTTGCACTCTTGGTGGGAATGTAAATTGATACAGCCACTATGGAGAACAGTATGGAGGTTCCTTAAAGAACTAAAAATAGAACTACCATACCACCTAGCAATTCCACTACTGGGCATATACCCTAAGAAAACCATAGTTCAAAAAAATCATGTACCACAATGTTCATTGCAGATCTATTTACAATAGCCAGGACATGGAAACAACCTAAGTGTCCATCGGCAGATGAATGGATAAAGAAGATGTGGCACATATATACAATGGAATATTACTTAGCCATAAAAGGAAACGAAATTGAGTTATTGGTAGTGAGGTGGATGGACCTAGAGTCTGTCATACAGAGTGAAGTAAGTCAGAAAGAGAAAAACAAATACCGTATGCTAACACATATATATGGAATCAAAAAAAAAAAAAGGTTCTGAAGAACCTAGGTGCAGGACAGGAATAAAGACATAGAGAATGGACTTGAGGACGTGGAAAGGGGGAAGGGTAAGCTTGGATGAAGTGAGAGAGTGGCGTGGACATATATACACTACCAAACGTAAAATAGCTAGCTAGTGGGAAGCAGCCACGTAGCACAGGGAGATCAGCTCGGTGCTTTGTGACCACCTAGAGGGGTGGGATAGGGAGGGTGGGAGGGAGATGCAAGAGGGAGGAGATATGGGGATATATGTATATGTATAGCTGATTCTCTTTGTTATAAAGCAGAAACTAACACACAATTGTAAAGCAATTATACTCTGATAAAGATATTAAAAAAAAAAATGCTGGTCAGGGCTTCCCTGGGGGCGCAGTGGTTGGGAGTCTGCCTGCCAGTGTGGGGGAAACAGGTTGGGGCCCTGGTCCAGGAGGATCCCACATGCTGTGGAGTAACTGGGCAGGTGTGCCACAGCTGCTGAGCCTGCGCTCTGGAGCCCGCAAGCCACAACTACTGAGTGCACATGCCACAACTACTGAGGCCCGTGCGCCTGGAGCCCATGCTCTGCAACAGGAGAGGCCACTGCAGCGAGAGGCCCGCACACCACAGTGAAGAGTGGCCCCCGATCGACGCAACTGGAGAGGGCCTGTGCACAGCAGCGAAGACCCAACACGGCCAAAAATGAATAAATAAAATAAATCCATTCATTAAAAAATATATACTGATCAAAAGAAACCAGACACAAAAGAAAGAAACTGTATTCTTGGATTTATGAAGTTCTTGACCAGCCAAAACTATCCATAGTGATAAGAATCAGACCAGTGGTTGCCTGGGGCAGGAGCTGAAGGGGTGATTGGTTGCAAAGGTGGCATGAGGGAACATTTTCTATATTTTGATTGTGGCGGTTGTTATAAGAGTACATATATATATGTATATACACACGTGTATATTAAACTGAAACTGTACATTTAAAATGGATGCATTAAAATGAATGTTAATTTTACTTCAGTTAAAAAAAAGTCTAATAGACGAAAGAAAAATAATAACCAAATGCACTGGGTGAATTCCAGCTGGATCCTGATTTGGTGAAAACACACCTATAAAAGATTTTTAAGATGACTGGGAAATTTTGAATATGGTCTGGCTATTAGATAATATTACAGAACCATTGTTGATAGTCTCAGGTGTGATAATGTCATTTTGGTTGGGTAGAAGCATGTCCTTACTCTTAGGAGATGCATGCTGAAGTATTTAGGATTGAAATGTCATGATGTCTGCAACTTATTTCAAATGGTTCAATAAGAACAAAAATATGTACACAAATACACACAGAGATGAAACAAACCTGGCGGATGTTAATACATGTTGAAAAGACGAAGGACATATAGAGTTTCATTGTACTTTCAACTTTTATGACTTTTCTACATTTCCCACCAACTTTCAGTAATAATAATAATAGCTATTATTACTACTGTGGGAAGAAACGTTAATGTTGAGGTGTTATGGCTTGCCCCAAAGTCTACAAATTCTTCTTTAGAGGACACTTATGAAGACATGGCTAGAGTCATAATTTTCTCCAAGTTCTTCTAAGTGCTTGTTTTTGAACAGAATCCCGGAAACGAAGAGCGTTACAAATACCTGATTGCAGCTCTAGTGGCTTTCCGGCTCTCTTGGTAGCTTGCTGGGGCAGGGAGGGTCTCGAAACATGTTGTGTCAGGGACACCCAGGCAGGGGCCACTTCTCTGCTGCCCTTGGTAGGAGGGAGGTGAATGGATAACTAGTTACCCTCCCTTCCCCCGCACTGTTGAACCCTTCTCTGAGCCGGCACAGGCGTTCCCCAGCTGAATCCTGCCAGCCAAACCAAGTCTGAGGGAAAACAAGACGCAGGTGGCCCTGTTTGCTAAACAGTGAAAAGCAGGCTTATGCAGGCACCTTACAAAAGGCTACACACCCCTTACAAAAGGTTACATTTTGGCATTAAAATGTCTCTCTTCAGACCTCAAAATCACCAGTAGCCTTGAGACAGTGCCCAGAGCCTTGGGCAGGTGAGGTCTTGGAGCTGGTGAGGGAAGGGTAGGAAATCTGGAAGTTCTTCCTTAGGAAGGCCCACCTTCAGCAAGTAGGGGGCAGAGCCAGGGAAGGGAGGAGTCTGATGGGGGAACGTGTGATAAACGTGGGAAATATTACATGAGCGTTTCTGAGGTTAAGGGCTGAAAATAGTTCACTGGATCAGGGCTGCTGGTGGGCTTGGGGCTCAGGGCCTTAGTAATTTCCTTAAGTAAGGGCTGGGGGGTAAGTAGAAGGGCTTAGAGATTGCCCAGGAAGGAGGGAAATGGGGGCACAAGGTGCAAAGGATTCTTCAAGAAGGTGGGTGCAACACCGTGCTGGTTGTGGTAGAGGGCGTGAGGTCGGGGAAAGGAGGAGAGGGTTTCAGTGTCTGGAGACCTGAGTATGCCCAGAGACCGAGTGGAGAGAGTGAGACAGAGGAAGTGGGATAGTTAAGAAAGCCAAGGGTTAAGGATGAGATCATAACCCACATGGAGGGCAGTTTAGCAAGAAGAGACTTCTCTGAGATGGAGGGAGAGAAAGAGGGGGCAAAGACGTGTGGGTGTTTTGAAGTCCTGGGTAGATACCAAGGCCACCCAGCCAGTTTACCCACTACACATTCTACTTTCATATCTTTAGAAATAAGAGTGACATGACATAAATCACAGCAAGATCCTTTTTGACCCTCCTCCTAGAGAAATGGAAATAAAAACAAAAATAAACAAATGGGACCTAACGAAACTTAAAAGCTTTTGCACAGCAAAGGAAACCATAAACAAGACAAAAAGACAACCCTCAGAATGGGAGAGAATATTTGCAAATGAAGCAACTGACAAAGGATTAATCTCCAAAATTGACAAGCAGCTCATGCAGTTCAATATCAAAAAAACAAACAACCCAATCCAAAAATGGGCAGAAGACCTAAATAGACATTTCTCCAAAAAAGACATACAGGTTGCCAACAAACACATGAAAGAATGCTCAACATCACTAATCATTAGAGAAATGCAAATCAAAACTACAATGAGGTATCACCTCACACGAGTCAGAATGGGCATCATCAGAAAATCTACAAACAATAAATGCTGGAGAGGGTGTGGAGAAAAGGGAACCCTCTTGCACTGTTGGTGGGAATGTAAATTGATACAGCCACTATGGAGAACAGTATGGAGGTTCCTTAAAGAACTAAAAATAGAACTACCATACCACCCAGCAATTCCACTACTGGGCATATACCCTAAGAAAACCATAATTCAAAAAGAGTCATGTACCACAATGTTCATTGCAGCTCTATTTACAATAGCCAGGACATGGAAGCAACCTAAGTGTCCATTGACAGATGAATGGATAAAGAAGATGTGGCACGTATATATAATGGAATATTACTCAGCCATAAAAAGAAACAAAATTGAGTTTTTTGTAGTGAGGTGGATGGACCTAGAGTCTGTTGTACAGAGTGAAGTAAGTCATAAAGAGAAAAACAAATACTGTATGTTAACACATATATATGGAATCTAAAAAAAAGGTTCTGAAGAACCTAGGTTCAGGACAGGAATAAAGACACAGACATCAGAATGGACTTGCGGACACGGGAAGGGGGAAGGGTAAGCTGGGACGAAGTGAGAGAGTGGTGTGGACATATATGCACTACCAAATGTAAAATAGCTAGCTAGTGGGAAGCAGCCACATAGCACAGGGAGAGCAGCTTGGTGCTTTGTGACCACCTAGAGGGGTGGGATAGGGAGGGTGGGAGGGAATCACAAGAGGGAGGGGATATGGGGATATATGTATATGTACAGCTGATTCACTTTGTTATAAAGCAGAAACTAACACACCATTGTAAAGCAATTATACTCTATTTAATAGAGATGTTTAAGAAAAAAAGAAAGAAGAGTGACGATGGTTACTAATACTGTACTGCACATTTGGAAGTTGCTAAGAGAGTAGATCTTAAAATTCACAAGAAAAACATTTTAACTATGTCTGGCAACAGACGTTAACTAGACTTACTGTGGTGATCATTTTGCAATACATGCAAATATCAAATTATGTTGTACACCTGAAACTAATATAATGTTCTGTGTCAATTACACCTCAATTTAAAAAGAGAAAAAAAAGAACAGAAAACATAAACTTTATAAACATATTTTATGTGTAGATGTAGATCTAGTTAATTACAGTTAACTCAGGAAGAAAGTCAGAAGGGAGAGGGGAATGAAGAAACAGATGAGTGGGAGTCTGAGACAATGAGGAAAGTCAAATCAGGAAGTGATTGAAAGGCATGGAAAAAGTAGCAAAGCAGAAAAAGATACAAGGAAAGATCACATTAAAAACCCACCAAGAGGTGGATAGTCAGGTCAGGCACACAGACCCCTCTGAAGGAAGCCCACTAGGAGTGTCCCTCTAAGTGAATTGCTGTTGCTTTTTCGCATCTCTAGGGGCAAGTCACATGGCCTGCAGTTGACTCAGGTATTCTGTCCATCTGCTTTAAAAATGTTTCTCAGGCTTCCCTGGTGGCGCAGTGGTTGAGAGTCTGCCTGCCGATGCAGCGGACACGGGTTCGTGCCCCGGTCCGGGAAGATCCCACATGCCGCGGAGCAGCTGGGCCTGTGAGCCATGGCCGCTGAGCCTGCGCGTCCGGAGCCTGTGCTCCACAACGGGAGAGGCCACAACAGTGAGAGGCCCGCATACCGCAAAAAAAAAAAAAAAAAAAAAAAAATTTCTCACTTGGCTTGGATCCATTCTCTCTGAAAAGAGACTGGCAAAACAGGTAGGTCAAATTTCATTTTCCAAACATGGATTGCAAAGCATCATCTTAGTGCCCATACAGATAGAACAATGAATAAAAGAGGCTCTGTCCCTGCAGCAAAACGGTTCGGGCCTCAGGCTGTGAAGTGGAATGCAGCAGTGAGCCTGCTCTCAGAAGGGTCATGGCCGGTAGGCTTGGAGGCAGGTTTGGGGCTCAGAGGTAGTGATGACCTGGAGGGAGGTTCTTTATAGTACACACTGGACTGGGCTTTTCCTGCCTAAAGATGGGGGCAACTTAAGGCTAAAGAGGCCTGCAGGGGCTCTTGTCATCCTTACAGCCATTTACCATGAGCGGTCCCGTGGTGACTGCCGTAGGTAACAATGGTTGTGTTATCCATATTGGGGGCTATAATCCGCTTCCTTCCAGAAATACACAAATGAGGGAAATAATATTGCCCTCCTGGAGTTAAACCCCCCTCAAATCCACTCAACACATACAGGATGGAACCGAGAGAAGCACGTTTACCGGAGGAGGTGTGCCGGAGAACACTGCATGCATCCCAAGAGTGTGTGTCTTTTACATGTTGTTCCCTTTGATGGAATGCCCTTCCCTGCATCTCTAGCTACAAAAACACTACCACCCCATGTAGCATTCTCTACCCTCTAGAAGTATGTGTTTGACTTTGTTGTAGTCCATATTTTATTCTATCTTGGAGTAGAGTTTGTGGTTACATGTAAGTCTTCCTTACTATAATACAAACTCCTTGACCATAGGAAACAGGTCTTACTCCACACTCTCTGCATATCATGGGTGGTCAATAAATGTTGTTAAATGAGAAACTGAGTGAATATGGGATGACCCCTCACTATGCATTGAAAGGTCTGGAGGCCAGTCCCAGTACTGCACATTCCTAGAAAGAATGCATTCCTACTAGTAGCCAATCACAAAAAAATCACACATTGATGTCAATCCATAGTATACTATTGTTACTTACTTGCCCGAGGAAAGGTCTGTCCTAGGTTGGGATACGCAGAAACAGCCTTAGAGGGGGATTCTCGTCCTTGTGATATGTTGAGGAAGTGCTCTCAGGAGAAAAGGTGTGAGGAAAGGAGATGGGAGGTGGTGCGGGGACACTAAGCAAGGATGCAGTCTCAGCTGGAGACCAGCGTCAGCCCGATCCCACGAAGCACAGGAGCATTAACTGCCCCGCTGAGCTGGTCTTCCATGAAGTAAGGAGACTGGTCTTTTGTACCCCCATGTCAGCTTGACTTTGGCTGGGGGTTCCCTTGGGGGTGGGCGTAATCCTCTGGGAGAGAAGGCTCCCATTGGCCGGGGGCAGTTCTCTAGATTGGGCACGGCTGTGAGCTGTCAGCGGCCACATTCACAGCAGCTGAGGGTGGGTGCCCAGGCTCAGCTAAGGAAATCTGGGCCAGAATTTTTAAGCCATTTACAGTGAATCTCTGGTGGTTTCCAGGAGCTCCCCTCCCCTACTCTTCCTGTCTCTTTCCTTTTCTCCTCCTTGGCTAGCCCTACAGGGTCCTGGTTTCAACTGGCTGGTACCATGACTGATGGCACTGCAAGGGCCACAGGGAATTCATGCAGCTGATAGTCCCTTATGGCTCAGGTCAAGTTCTGTGGAGAGGCACGCCCACAGAGAAACAAATATTTCATCCGCTAATACCGTTCACCTTTCATAGTTTAACCTTGAACTGTCCTTCAGCTGAACGATCTCTTCCCACTAGTGGTGAAGAGGAGGGGGAATGCAGGGAACAGAGGAGATCAACAACCTCTTACTGCCACCCATGTAAAGACACCACCTTAGAATTTCCCCTACTTGGTAAAAGAGATATCGTTTCTGCAACTTTGCGACCCTAGTCAGGGTTCGATCTGAGCTGCTATAATAAGCAGACCCCAAGGTTGTTGAGCAAGACAGATGTGTATTTTTCTCTCACAAAACAGCCTGGAGGAAGCTGAGGGCTGGAGAGGTGGCTCTGCCCCATAAGGCTGTCTAGGCACCCGGGATCAGGAATGAGAGTTGCATTGCCACCCCTGATATGCAGCTTCACTGCAGTCTGCAATGGCTGCCCCAGCTCTTGCTGTCATGTCTGCACTGCAGCCAGGGGAGGGGGAAAGGGCCAGAGGGGTCCCTTGCTTTTATTTGTTTCTTCATTCCTTAATTTATTCATTGTGGTAAAATACACATAACATAGAAATGATTTTTTTTTTTTTTTTTTTTTTTTTTTTTGCGGTACGCGGGCCTCTCACTGTTGTGTCCTCTCCCGTTCCGGAGCACAGGCTCCAGACGCGCAGGCTCAGCGGCCATGGCTCACGGGCCCAACCGCTCCGCGGCATGTGGGATCCTCCCGGACCGGGGCACGAACCCGTGTCCCCTGCATCGGCAGGTGGACTCTCAACCACTGCACCACCAGGGAAGCCCGAAATGATCATTTTTAAGTGCACAGCTCAGTGACATTAAGTACACAGTTCAGTGGCATTAAGTGCACAATTCAGTGGCGTTAAGTACATTCACACTGTTGTGCAACCAGCACCGCTATCCAGCTCCAGGACTTCGCCTGTTTCTTTCACGGGCATGATCCTAACTTG
The DNA here is from genome assembly GCF_039906515.1 of Pseudorca crassidens. NCBI lineage: Eukaryota > Metazoa > Chordata > Mammalia > Artiodactyla > Delphinidae > Pseudorca > Pseudorca crassidens. The sequence continues at coordinate 57,522,052 of NC_090298.1, forward strand.
GCATAGATCACTTCCACTCACCTCCTTTAGCCAGAAATTAGTCACATGGCTACACCTGCTGGGAGGCAGATGGAACTGAATGTATTCTCTAACCAGACGATTATGTGCTCAGCTGAAACTTGAAACTTCCTTGGTTAAAGGAAAAATGTGCAGCCCTACCGACCCCACTCTATTTCATCCTCCAAGAGGCTCTGCTCCTTCGCCTGTTCTTCCAGTCCTGTGTTTTGTCTCCTGTCTGTGTGCTCTTTATGTGTCTGCCAGCATCAGGGCTGGCTGCCTGGGGTCTGGTGCCTAGAAGACACAGCTGCTTTAAACTGCTGGTGGCGGGCCACGTATGAGAATTCAGCACATACTGACATGTTCCCAAAAAGTTGAGTCTAGATCAATTTTTGTAAAGAAAGTTGTCTTTAACTTATTTGAAATACTTGCACATACAAAGGATGTTACTGTGAATCATTTGGTAAAATGAATAATTATTTCTAAAAGATTGGCCACTACCTGATCTGTCGTTCATGTAAATGTGGAGTCAGATCCCTAGCTTGGTGTGGGGCTACCTGCTGCATTTAGTTAGGTTCTTCTGGTCCTGCTGTGGCAGGTGCGGTTCTGAGGAGAGATCAGGCCACAGGTTTTATTACTTCTTCAAGGTCAGCTGATCCTGGTATCTATTGCTGTAGACAAATCATCCCCAAACTTAGAGGCTTAAATTAACAACAGTCACTTTATTATCTCTTATAAACTATGGGTCTCTGGGTCAGAAAGGAAGTAGTGGGTTGGCCTGTCACTTCCAGCTCAGGGTGTCTCATGTAGTTGTAATTACATGCTAGGTGGAGCTGGAAGAGAGAAGGGATGAAGCAGCTGGGGGCTGACCGGGCATTGGTCGCTCTCCTCATGTAGTCTCAGGACCTCTGTGTGTGGTTTCTCTACATGGAACCACTTAGGCTTCCTCACGGCATTGCTGCCCCTGGGCAATCAGACAGCTCCCATGGCGACTAAAGGCTTCCAGAGCGAAAGCACCACTGAACAATGTGGAAGTTGTGTCCGATGACCTAGCCTTGGAGGTCACATGGTGTTGCTTCCACCGTACGCTATGACACGGTCACAAAAGCCCATCAGTGTCAAGGGCAGGGAACATAGACGCCATCTCTTCATAAGAGTAGTGTCCAAGTAGCAATGTAAGAAGAGAACGAGAAATGGGAAATGCTATCGTAGCTATCTTTGGGAGAAAGTCTATTGCGCCAGCTTTGGCTAATTAAGAGCTTTGTGAGCTCCAGAAGATATGAGGCAGGAATCAGGAAGTCACTTGGGTTTCCCAAGTTGAAATTTCTAAGTGTGCTGGGTTTTGCTTGTCTCTTTTTAGTGTGGAAGATAAGCAGCAGTGGTCTGGAGAGAATTGGCTTTTATACAGACGAGTCATCTGCTGTAGTCTTCTGCTTGGCAGTGAAAGCAGAAGCAGCAGCAAACAGAAGCATCTGGAAAGACTCTGCAAGGATCTGAAATTGGCCACGGTGGTTTTTAAGGAAAAAGCTACTGAAAGTCAGTTTTCCTCAAATATAATCAGTGTCCTCTACTTACTCAGTTTCTGCTCTTAAGTTCTGTTTACACGTGACCAATATGCAGCTCTTCAACTCTCCCTGCCCTCTGTCTATGTCACGGCGCTTCTATTTCAGCCACTGGCATCAATTTTTAGTTTCCCAGTTTCTAACTGAGAACATGATTTCCCATGCTGTTGTTTTGAACTTGGCTACACAGGTCGTAAGTCCCTTCTTGCTAGGATGACCAACTTGTCCTAGTTGGCCTAGGAATTTTCTGGTTTTAGCGCTGAAAGTTTTGTGTCCTGGGAACCCCTTCAGACCAGGCAAAGCATGATGGTTGGCCGCCCTTCCCTCTATCTAGGGAAGGGTTGCCCTTGGATCAAATGTTCACCTTAAGAGAAGGAGACCTGGGTCATCTGGTGTCCAGCAGGGCCACTGTCTTTCAGCAGTGTGGGGTAGCTTCTCTGAGGAGGGGTTATGAGTTGGGCCAGCAATGATCAACGTTTCTAGTTAAAACTGTAACTGCATGAATTACTCATTAGAAGGGGAGGAATGGAGGTTTTGTAAGTACACGTGCAGCAGTTTGAATGTAGTTGGGAGAGCAGTGAAATGGGAATCAAAATACCTGGTTTCTGCCATTAAGTGGCAATAAAACCCCAGAGCCAAATAATTCAACGTTATGAGCCTCAGTTTCTCCATCTGTAAAATGAAAAGATTAGACTAAGCCTTGCTTCCTTTTTTTTTTTTTTTTTACTTTTGTTCTAGAACTTCACTCTAGAGGGTAGAATTACTCATTCTCTTCAAGACATGGTCTGGTACCCTCATCGTTCCAGCAAGTTTCTCTCCTCCCCTCCCTTCCCCTCTCCCCCCGCCCCGCCCCTCTTCCCTTCCTGCTTTCTCCATTCCCAGCACCGATCCTTTTTCTCCCAAGAGACAACCACATCAATGTGAAAGCTATTTATCTTTGAGTGGGTACGTAGTTTTATAACATATGAGTATTGTTTCGTGTATGGATTTTTAATTTTCCCATGCTATATTGTGCTGTAGACTTCATTTTATTCCTAACTTTTTTTGTACTCAGCACCATTTGCTAGTCTCTAAGGCTCCTTCCATAGTGACATTTTATGAACCTTGTTTAATATCGCAGAATGCTGTTATCCAGAATTCTACCTAACTGGAACCAAATGATCAGCAAGCTTTCTAGAGTGACAGAAAAGAGAACAAAGTATCTTTAATCCCCCCCCAACCCCACCCCCTGCCAATTGTACCATTTGGTCTGCATGAAGGGAACCAAATGGATGAATATGCAGAGAACACTGCTGGGGAATAGAGGAAGTGTTAGATGGCAAGAGCAGTTATGAAAGCACCTCCGGGCTTCTGACTCTCTGGACTATGGGGCCTTCTCCAAACCTCCCAGATCCTCTGAACTCTCACTGGGGGAGCTCACCTCTCCCTGAGGCTGGTGGGCATTTTCCTAGGGGAGGCGGGCGGAGGAGTTCCCTGGATCTGGCTCGTGCTTCACCAGGCACAGAAAAGGAAGGCAGCTGCTTAAGACCTCGGCCGGAGATCCAACTCAAAGAGGGCAGATACCTGCAAGCTCTCGCTTCTCCTTCCCGGGCCGAGGACCCGGGTGGCGTCCTGCCCGGAGAGTTCCTGTGGCTATTGGAGGCTATTAGCAGATCAGTGACTCACAGGCTGAGCCGCTCTCTTGGTGGCAGTGAGGCTCCGGGCGCCATGTGTTGCCTGGGAAGAGGCTGCAGGTGGGGAGCAGCTGTGGGTATCAGCCCCTCGTGTCACTGCCTGCCGACGCCTGGAGACCAGATTCCATTCCGGGCAGCAGCGATTCACACTGGGTGGCCTCTGGCTTGTCTTCTAGGTCAGCGCCATGGAGAACTACCCAGAAGACTGACAAAAGCAGAGATCCCCTCGGAGGAAAGAGGGCCTCTCCTCTCTCCAAGGCTTCTGGTTCCACAAGGCCTTCACCCTTCTGGCCCCTCAGCAAACTGGGCAAGATCTCGCCAGGCTTGGCTGGTGAGGGCCGGGAGGTCAGGGTGGGACGTGGGGTGGAGGGTGCCTTATGCTCCCCCAAGTGACACACTTTATCACCAAAACTTCATACAGAGGCACATCTGGACTCTATTCCAGGCTTAACGATTTCTGCTTTGAAGATACAAAAACAGCAAAATACAAAACCAAAAATAAACAAACATATTAATAGGCACACACACAGATGCAAAGACCTATTGTTTCCAGCCCGTCTCCAAATTTCGGCTGACTCCACATTAAGATGTGTGGTTTCCACCTTGTGTTTTTCAGCTTCCCAGAGGAGGAGATAAGTGCAGTCCTAGGAGTACGTACACACTTCACCTATATGTCTTCCTTTGCAGTAATAGGACTTAAGCTGACTCTAAGAATCAGAGAAGGTTCACCTTGGCTTTCAGACCTAGTAGCAGCTGATCCTTCGTACCCAGGGAATGGCTTCAGGGCCTCCTGGCAAGGGCCTGGGTGCTCCAGCCCTACCAGGGACCCAGCTCCTCAAGTACCCAAGGGGGAAGTTTAAAGTCAGATAACATACTTCCCCGTTTCTGAGATTAATCATCTATAAAGGTGTCCCTCACCAGGATATCAGGAAGCTCAAGCAAGAGGATGGGATAAATGCACAGGACCTGTACAGCAGATCCCTGCCCACCCACCCCTCCCCAAGATTCTTGTTATTCTTATAACAAAGTAAAATTCACGGAGACCGTTTTGATTTTCAACATGACTATAGTACAGCTATGATAGTACAGCTATGATTCAACCACTGTGTCTTTTTATTGTAAAAGGTGCACGTAACTCTCTGATGCCACGGTCAGGTGCAATTCAAGTAAATAAAACAGGTTAGCAGCAGAGAACTCCTGCTATTGAGATCCTGCCAGATACCTCCAGCGGACTTACAGACACCTGACACTCGTCCAAGTGCAGATGCACTTCTCAGGGCTGAGGTTCCACATCTGCTCCACCTGTACTGTGCATCGATCCTCCTGCCACAAGTGCTTGTCCCGGTACTGCTGAGTACCACGTGCGGCCTGCTTCATGTTCCCTGATGTCTGCACCCTCGGCCCTCTGAAGGCACGGAGTTGGTCGGAGCATGGCTTTTGGACCCTAGCCGCCCCCTCCATGACAGCTGCCTGTTTCCCCTCCTCTAGCACTAATGACAGGCACGTCCTGGTGGAAGTACCTGCCTTGTGTGGGACACCAGGACCATTCTAGGCCCTGGACTTCCGAGCAGGGCCAGGAGCTGTGCATTCTGACCCTCTTTTCCTCTCACATCAGCTGAATGCAGAGTTGAGCCCATGGACCAGGTTCCTTGAGAACCCAATCACGCCCTCCAAACCTTTTCTGATTTTGTTGATCTTCTCACCGTTGGGGATGATGGTGGCCATTGACAGATGACAGGCCATTTTGACATTGGCCTACTGTGCAGAGCAGAGCATCCAGCCCCCTTCCTGCTGCTTCTTTGTTTTCCCCCACCCCCTTCAACTCCCCCTCCCCCTCCGACAGTGTGCTAGGTGTAGGGGAAGCCTCATGGTGTCATTTCTACCTAAATGTTTGGGGATAAATTCTTTCTGAATTCTGGAAATCTTGAAGGGTTTTGAAACACATATTTGAAAGCAAAACTAGTAGATTGCTATTTTCCCATGTTGTCCAAGCTCATGGTTTTGTTTTATTCTATTTTGCCTTTTACGTGCTTTGATTGGTTGAAATATTTGGTACTTTTTTGCTATTAGAGAACTGGTGGTATTTCATCTGTAATCAAATCAAAGTGAATATGGCCTGCACTGTAGCAGAAACAGGTTATGCTGCAGGAGCATGGCCTGAGCAGCTAGAGTGTTGCAAAATGAATTGGTCACTTTACCAAACTTTTTTTTTTTTTTTTTTGCGGTACGCGGGCCTCTCGCTGCTGTGGCCTCTCCCGTCGTGGAGCACAGGCTCCGGACGCGCAGGCTCAGAGGCCATGGCTCACGGGCCCAGCCGCTCCGCGGCATGTGGGATCTTCCCAGACCGGGGCACTAACCCATGTCCGCTGCATTGGCAGGCGGACTCTCAACCACTGCGCCACCAGGGAGGCCCCTACCAAACTTTAAAAAAAAGCCATTTGATCACACACATAACACACACACACACACACACACAAATTCCACAAAGCAATTTACTCCCACCACAATGTGTTCAGTCAAATGTTTTGTTAACAAATACGTGACTGTGTTTTGTTTCACTTCCCACAAGAGTTCTCTGATAAGCTTGGAAAACTCTTGTTTTTGTGGTTTTAGCGTCACTTTTCATTCATCTCTTTGTACTGTAATCATTTCAAAATTACAGTTGTTAACTAGGAGTGTGGATTGGTGGTTAAAAATTGGAAGTTTGATGTTTAAGTCTGTAAAACAGTGGGAATATGCAAGAAAGTCAGGACAAATCAGAACTCAGCGTTACTGACGACTGCCACAGAGTTGCCTGAGTAGGTCCGATCCAGAATTTGCCAGTAAAGAAGGATGAGGTTACTAACCACCGATAAGAGAATGAGTAGACAAACATGCTTGATCTGAAATCTTGGGGCATACTTGGATGTCCACATAGACAAACGTTCAAGCAGTAGCACAGACGAAACAGTGAAAAGCCAGTATCCCTCTGTGGAAGATTGTACTTTCCAGAGAGTGGCAGTAATATCTCCTATGCCACATGTTCTTCTGCACTGTGACCTTGACATTCTTCCCCTAGAGAGGAAGAATCTAATTCTCTTTCTTTTGTATCTGGGTTGACTTAGTGACTTCCTTGAGCAATAGAATGAAATGCAAGTGATATTCTGGGACTTCCAAAGCTAGGTCACAAAACGCCTTGCAGCTGCCACCTGGGACTCTTGGAACACTCACTCTTAGGACATTCCCTCTCGAAACCCAGTTGCCATGCTTGGAGAAATCACATGGAAAGGCCACAGGTAGGAGCTCTGGTAGACAACACCCATTCAACTCCCAGCAATGGCCAGAATAGCTCTCAGCCGTGTGAGTGAAGCATCTTGGACGTCCAATTCAGTTGGGGCTTACGGATGACTGTCACCCTAGCCAACTGTCCAGCAAAACTCAGTCAAGTTACAGAATTATGTTTTAAGCCACAAAATTTGGGAGTATTTTGTTATATAACTGGAACTTCTCCCGATTCTCTTTCCCAATTGATTATGCATCCTTTCAGTGATATTTTATGCATGTACTTTCAATAACAAGTATACCTCACTCCCCTTGCAAATGGTAGCAAAGTAAATACACTATTCACTTTACTTTTTTTTCAGTCAACAACACATCTTCGAGATTATCCCATACTTGTTCACATAGACATGGCTTGCTCTTAAACAGTGGCAGAAAACACACACACACACACACACACACACACACACGCACACAACCAATGTTTGTTCCCAAATAGAAACATAAATAGGGCAGAATCGAACACTCTGTTCTTCTCTCTTCCAAAGTAAAAAAAAAAAAAAAAAGAAAGAGAGAAAGAAAAAGAAAAAGAAATGCAGGGCTTGAGGCTGTACCCCCTCTTAAACAGTGGCAGGATACCCCATTGTTTATCACTGTAACTTATTTATCCAGTCCACTATTGATGGGTATTTAGGGGTTTTTCCCCCCAAAGACAGTGATTCATTGTTTATTCTGCTAAAATACTCTTTTATGCAGGTGTCTAAAGGATATACTTGGGTTACATTCCTATAATTCAATTCTATTCTATTGTATGTGCATTTTAAATTTTAATAGATATTGTTCCCTTCCAAAAAAGTTGTTTCAAGTTGTACTCTCACCAATTAGATTTTAAAATGACTATTTTCCTATACTCTTGCCCCAACAGTGTATTACCAAAGTTTAAAAATTGTTTACCCTGGATTCCTATTCAGATTATGGATTTTATTATAGTAGCCAAAAATGAACTTAATCATTGATTTCTATTTGATATCTTGATACATCTTGTTTGAGAAACTCCTAGCTATAATTGCATCAAACAATTATTTTTGTCAGAATATTAAAAAATAAATTGTATGGATTGGGAAAGATGGCATGAGCTATTAGGTAAAAAGAGAGTTAACGAATGACATAGTTTCATGTGACTCCATTTCTATGAAGTGTGTAAACTTGTTGTAAGAAAAAATAAGTCTGGAAGTATAGATACAAAGTGTGTTAATAAGAAGCAAAGTCTAACCAAATTATAAACCACAATCAAACTAGCAATAAAACACTGCCTGAAATTTCCTGCAAGGTCAATGTCATGATTGCTTCAGAAGGAAGAGGCTCTATTCTTTAGATATGGCTGAAAAAAAATTTAGATTGAAAGAGGGAGCCAAACTGAAAGGGTGCTCATAACAAAAGATATATATTAATGTGCTAAAAGCCCTATTTACACTGATAAAAATTTTGAAGAGAGAATAGAGAAAGAATTGGTTCTTATAAACTGATGTAGAAAAAGAAGCATTTGCCAGATCACTACATATCAGGGGCTATGATGATTTTCTCGAGTTAAGATCTATATTTGGAACATCAACTACAATTGGAATCACCACTTGATAAATTTATAATTTTCTTAAGAAGCCAAAGGGGTGAATTAAATAGGGATGTGATAGGTATCACCACCCCTATATCTTTCAAGTCTTTCATGATGACACTGATCTCTGCAATTTCCTCCAGGAAAGTGTTATTGCTTTTATTTTTCTATCCTGATAGGGAAGGACTTCTACTTGGCTCTTCCTACCATAGTAGCCATGTTCCACGGGTTAGAGAATTAATGTGGGGATTCGCCAGTTGCCACGTATGTCGATTCTAATTTTACATTCAGGAACTGGGGAAATACACACAGGGTGGTTTCACAGAACTACTGGTCCCACTGTATTCAACAAGACAAAATTCCATTTAGCACCCAACCACACTAAGCCCCCCACTTTGACTTATGGACCACAGTGGCATTTTGGGTCCCTAGAAATAGTGTCAGTTCAGAGTCAGGGTGTATCAATTCCCAGAGGTTTGGACAAATGGCTGTATGTCCTTTGAAAAATACTTGGAGGAAGATTTAAAGTATATATACTTGTAGCAGTGTGGCAGGGTTCTTTTTGAAGGGGAACCCGCCTCTCCTCCAGTCACGGAGCTCCAGGTCTGTGAATGGCTTAGGTTCAAAAACTGAATAAGAAGCCTTGACTTTCTATTGTGATGACACGAGTCAGGTTTTTGGTCACCAGATCTGGAGTTTTACCTGTTATGCACACCAAGTAACATTTTAGTAGGATGCTCACCTTTTTCATTCCTAGGGACATGATGATCAATTAGCCATAACCAAAGGTTATGGTGGGTCAAAATATTCTGACTACCATCCTTCATCCCTGATACCCATTATGGTAAATGCACTCCTCTTGTCTTTGGCTATTAAGTGCTTTCTCTTGGCCTCTACTAGTCTGAAATTCCCATATCAGCCCCGTTAAAATCAGTGGGCCCACCTTATTGGCAACATTTCTTGATATCATACCTGGCCTAGAGAAGACAGCCATCAGTAAACTTTTCAAGGATATTGATGCTTTCCACACTAATGTATTTCTCAACACCTTGGTGAAGGGATCAAGGGGTAGAAAATAAGTGTAAAGGTCAGTCATAAAAAGTCTACTCCAACATCTCTATCTCTCAAAGTCTGAATTCCTCTACATTATACCAGAGAATTTCTGGTATCTCAACCTCATTGAATACAAGCCACTGTAGAGTCCAAGTGTCAATCAACCAACCAAGTGCACTAGTAAGGTCACTTCCAGCTATACACATTAATATTAACATTAAATCTAGAATACATTAACATTAAATTAAACAACAATAAATTAATAACACTAACATTAAATCTAGAATATCTGTTAAGTGCACCCATATAAAAATTTACCAATCCAAAACTATATTCTATTAATCCTTAGGATTAATTTCTACCCCTATTCTCCACATTTCTGCTGATATAAATTTTTAAAATTTTATAATTCTTTTGGAGAGTAAGCCATTTTCTCCTGAGTCAGAATAGAATGTACTACACCCTAGAGTATGCTGAAATTTGATAAATTATGTTTAGAGGCAACAAGAGGTACCTGGCGTGAATTTTGAGAATAGGCATCCTTTGCTGCTTAAGGTGAGGTTATTATAGTATATTCAGGTGAAATAAGTGGAGAGAGTTGCTTCTTCTAACAAGGATGGCTCAGAATGACTCAGGGGCTCAAGATTCTCAACTTCATCTGAGCCTACATGTGTGTCCTCATTCCAAGTCTGAGGATCCCAATCTTTCACAATCAACCCCCTACCTTTCATATTAGATACTTGATAAGGCTGTGAATTAAACTTTTGTTGTAATTATGTACCCTGAATATTTAAATTTTGTGTTTGATTTTCAGTGAGGTCAGCCCTGAAGATACTAGAAAGAAGAGATTCTTTTAGGGCCACTGTAGAAGCCCTTTGGTTTTCTGACCATCACTTGAGCTGATATTTTAAAGACGTGAGATTGCTATTTTTCCTTTTGTAAGTGTTCTAGGGCACTCAGAAGTGGCCATCTCCATCTCACAATCCTCATAGCCTATCATAACTATCATACTAGTTAACTGTAGCAGCCACTTGGTCCCTAGGGCTCTTCCTTCACTAGGCACTTTTTTTGCAGCCTACCACAGGTGATATTTTGATTAATTTTGATGTTACTACGTGACTTGGGTTACTAATGTCCCATTTTTTCATTGAGCTTAGCACTGTATTTGAGGCCAAGAATATGACCAAACCAACTCCAGAATCCCACCTTTGTAGGTATGTTTCCTAAACCCACTGTTGGTACTACATATCAGTCAGGATCCAGTTAGGGAAACACAAACCATACTAGTTATTTTAATAGAGAGGATTTAATTTAGGAAACTAGTTGAACAGGTATTGGAGGACTGAAAACGCAAAAAATGAACACCGAGGTAACTCAGAGATAGTAAAAATAGGTTGGGGGAACAGAGGGAAGGAGCTGGAGTTACATTAGAATATAGAAGCTTAGAGAAGGGACCCCATGGAGCTGGCACCTTGTTTTCTGGATAAAGGATGCCATTCAACTTGTGCTGGCATCTCAGGAGTTGGGATAAAGAACCTCTGGGGAGCCGCCATAAAAGCCCAAAAGGACAGGGTCCAGAGAGCTTCTAGGTTGGTGAACACGTGGAGATTTGGGGAGAGTGGTGCACTCCGAGAGACGATGGGAGCTCTGTGCACCTTTCCCCATACCTTGCCCAGTGCACCTCTTCTGTCTGGCTGTTCCTGAGTCATACCTTTTTAAAATAAACCAGTAATCTATTAAAAAAAAGAACCTCTGAGGAGAGAGCACTGTTTGGCAGGTGGTGGTGTTTTTGAAGGGGCACAGTGAGGCTGGCTCTTGGTGTATGCGTGGAGGGAAACCGGAAATTGGAACTGTTCCTACCAGGATGAAGAACTGCTGATGGGGTGACACTGACAGTAGCAGCAAGCAAAAGACGAAGTAGTACAGCTGACCCTTGTACAACGTGGTGGGGTGGTTAGGGATGTCAACCTTCCATGCAGTTGAAAACCCATGCATCACTTACAGTCAGCCCGTGGTGTCTGTGGTTTCCCTGTATCTGTGGTTCTGCATCTGCAGATTCAACCAACCGCAGATTGTGTAGTACTGTAGTATTTACTATTGAAAAAAATCCCAGTATAAGTAGACCCATGCAGTTCAAACCCCTGTGGTTCAAGGATCAGTTGTAATTGCTGTCTCCTTCCTCCCACCTTGCCGTCTCCCTCTAGTGCTCCCTACTGGCAGAGTCTAATATGGAGCCATCTGGCAAAGGGAAATATTTGTTCTTGGCAGAGTCTCAACTAAAGCAAAGTATCAAGGGGTGGGTTTGGAGCAGAGTCACAACAGCTTAATAATCAGCCTAGTTCTCTCGATTGTAACCTGGTTGTTAAAAGGATGAAATGAAACCATGTACGTTAAATATCTAGAATTGTGCCTGATGCATTGTAAGTGTTCAATAAATCTTAACACTTTTTTTTTTCCTGGTGTGCACTGAGATGAGCCTATGGGGTCTTTTCCCTTCAATATAGTGTATTACACTGATTGGTTTTCATATGCTGAACCATTCTTGCATTCCAGGAATAAATCCCAGTTGGTCATGGTGTATAATACTTTTAATGTGCTACTGAATTCAGCTTGTTAGCTTTTAAAAAAATTGGTATTTACTATATATATACAGAATTTGAGTTTTTAGGGAGAGAGGCAGAGTCAAGGTGACCTTGAAAGTGTAAGTGGAGGGATCTGAATTGAGAGCTTAGACAAGATGGTAGAATAGGAAGACACTCAGCTTACCTACTCTCATGGCACACCAAAGTTACAGCTATTTACAGAGCAAGTATTGGTGAGAAAGACTGGAATCTACCAGAAAAGATCTTCTACAACTAAAGGTATAAAGAAAGAACCACAACGAGACACGTAGGAGGGGCAGAGTTGCGGTATATTCAAGACATATGCCCCCAGGTTGGTGACCCACAAATGAGAGAATAATTACGATTGCAGAGGTTCTCCCCAAGGAGTGAGGGGTCTAAACTCCACGCTGGACTCCTCAGCCTGGGAGTGCTGCCTGGGGAAGACAAGTCCTCAGAACATTTAGCTTTGAAGACCAGGGGGGCTTACTATTGGGAGACCCAGAGGGCTGTGTAGAGACTCCACTCTTACAGGGCACACACAAAATTTCACACACTCTGAGACCCAGGGCAGAAGCAGTAATTTGAAAGGAATCTAGGTCAAACCCACCTGCTGACCTTGGAGAGTCTCCTAGAGAGGCAGGAAGCAACTGGAGCTCACCCTGGGGACATAGACACTGACAGGAGCTATTTTGGGGAGCCTGTGGACACTGGCACTGGCAAATTCCATTTTGTAATCCTCTCTGTAGCTTGTTAGCCTCAGGACCCAGTCCCACCAGCTTGTAGTACTGGGATGCCTCAGGCCAAGCACAGCCCCACCTGCCAGCAGGCAGGCAGCCTTAAGACTCTCTGAACATACAGCCACCCCTGGACACAGCCCTGTCTACTGGAGGGCCCACAGCTTGGCCTCACATATCACTGCACAGGCACTAGACCCGGGACCCCCAGGGTCCTACACCCAGAGACCCCAGGACCCAGTGGGAAGGCACCAATCCCAGGACCCCTTGGGCCCCAGTCCTGCCCATCCATGAGCTGGCTCTAACTTGGGATCAGGCTCACCCAACAGTGGGCAGGGACCAGCTCCAGGATAACCACAGCCCTGCAGCCTGCTATGGCAGGACCCAGCCTACCCACCAGCAAGCCAGAACCAGGCCCAGGACCTTCTGAGCCCCAACCCTGCCCATCAGCCCCCTACACAAGCTCAAGACACCTTGGACCCCTCAGCCAGCTGCCCTGGGATCTGGCCCCACTCACCAGTGGGTTGACACAAGCTTCAGGACACCCTGGACCCCACAGCCAGCTGTGTCAGGAATCAGCCTCACCCACCAGTGGTCTGACACCAGCTCTGAGATTCCTGGGCCCTGCAACCAGAGATTCTAGGGCCTGAATCTGCCAGCGGGCTGCCAGTAGCCTCAGCACCAGGCTTCACCCACTGGTGGGTAGGCACCAGGCCCAGGAACACCTGGACCCCAGCCCCACCTACCAGCAAGTGGACACTGGCTTCAGGACAACTGCAGGACTCAGCCAACATACCAGCAGGCCAACACCAGCCCCAGCACCCCTGCAACCCTGGCTCTGTCCACCAGCAGGCCAATTCCAGCTCTAGGACAACTCAGGTCCCCGTCCCACCCACCAGCAGGCCAACACCAGCTCTGAGATACATTGGACTCCTCATCCAGCCATCCTGAGATCTAGCCCCACTCACAAGTGGGCCATTATCAGCATTGGGACACCCTGGAACCCACAGCCAGCTGTGTCAGGAACTGGCCCCACCCACCAACAGGCTGACACTAGATCTGGAAATCCTGGCACCACAATTACCCACCCAAGAACCTGGCTCTGCCCACCAGTGAACCAACACTAGCCCTGGGACCTCCTGGAGTTCACAGCCAGTCGCCTTGTGATCTGGCTCCACTAACCAGCAGCTGGCAGCCTCTGCACAAAGCAGGGCCTGGCAACTGAACAGACTGGAGGCCAGACACACCTACCAGACTGTAGTCAGACCCCACAACAGAAGGACCCAGGCAGCCGACATATGGAGCACCCCTAGAGCATATAGCTTTGGCGACAAGAGGGAAGTGCACTGCTGGGATGTCTAGGATGTCTCTTACAAAAGGCCACTTCTCCAATGTCAGGAAATGTAACTGACCTACCAGATACATATAAATAAAAACAGAAAGTTAGGAAAAATGAGGCAACAAAGGAATATGTTCCAACTGAAGGAATAAGATAAAACCCCAGAAGAAGAACTAGGTGACGTGGAGACAGGCAATCTATCCAATAAAGAGTTCAAGGTAATGATCATAAAGATGCTCAAAGAACTTGGGAGAAGAATGGATGAACACAGTGAGAAGTTTTACAAAGCATTAGAAAGTATAAAGAAGCAGCAAATAGAGCCTACGAATACAATGCCTGAAATGAAATATACATTAGAAGGAATCAACAATAAATTAAATGATACAGAGGAATGGATCAGTGAGCTGGAAGACAGAGTAGTGGAAATCACAGAAAAAAGAATAAAAAGAAATGAAGAAAGCATAAGAATCTTCTGAGACAACATCAAGCATACTAACATTCACATTATAGGGGTCCCAGAAGGAGAAGAGAGAGCGAAAGGGGCAGAGAACATATTTGAAAACATCATATCTTAATAGCTGAAAACTTCCCTAACTTGGGAAAGGAAACAGACATTCAGGTCCAGGAATCACAAAGAATTCCCAATAGGATCAACCCCAAAGGGACCGCATGAAGACACACTGTAATTAAAGTAGCAGAAAGTAAAGATAAAGAGAGAATATTAAAAGCAGCAAGGAAAAAGCAACACGTTATGTACAAGGGAATGCCCATAAGTCTATCACCTGACTTTTCAGTAGAAACTGTGCAGGCCAGAGGGAACTGACACGATAGATTTAAAGTGATGAAAGGGGAAAACCTACAACCAAGAATACTCTATCTGGCAAGGCTTTCATTCAGATTACAGAGAAGCAAAAGCTTAAAGAGTTCATTACCACCAAATCAGCTTTGCAAGGAGTATTAAAGGGAGTTCTCTAAGTGAAAAAGAAAAGGCCACAACTAGTAACATGAAAATTACAAAAGGAAAAAACTCACTGGTAAAGGCAAATATACAGTGAAGGTGGTAAATCAACCATGTACAGAGCTAGTAGGAAGGTTAAAAGACAAAAGTAGTAAACTTGTCTATGTCTGTAATAAGTAGTTAAGGGATACAGAAAACAAAAAGATATGTCAAAACCAGTAATCATGAGGGGGAGTAAAAATGCAGAATTGTTAAAATGTGTTTGAAACTAAGGGATCAGCAACTTAAAATAATCATATCTGTATCTATCTATCTATCTATCTATCCATCCATCTATCTAGAAAGAGACTGCTATATATAAACCTCATGGTAACCAAAAACCAAAAATCTATAATACACACACAAAAAAGAGAGAGGAATCCAAACATAACACTAAATATAGTCATCAAATCACAAGGGAAGAACAAAAGGAGAACAAAAAAGAACTACAAAAGCAATCCCCCAAAATGGCAGTAAGTACATACCTATCAATAATTACTTTAACTGTAAATAGACTAAATGCTCCAATCAAAAGACAGAGAGTGGCTGAATGGATACAAAAACAAGACCCACATATACATATACTACCTATATACCCATATATATATAGTGACTCTACAAGAGACTCACTTCAGATCTAAAGACACACACAGACTGAAAGTGAGGGAATAGAAAAAGGTATTCCATGCAAATAGAAATCAAAAGAAAGCTGGGGTAGCAATACTTATATCAGGCAAAATAAACTTTAAAACAAGACTATCACAAGATACAAAGAAGAACATTATGTAATGATCAAGAGATCAATCTAAGAAGAAGATAAAACAATTGTAAATATATAGGCATCCAACACAGGAGTACATAAATACATAAAGCAAACATTAACAGATATAAAGTGAGAAATTGACAGTAACACAATAATAATAGAAGATTTTAACACACCATTTACATCAATGGACACATCATCCAGACAGAAAATCAATAAGGAAACACTGGCCTTAAATGACACATTAGGCCAGAGGGACTTAATTGATAGAACATTCCATTCAAAAGCAGCAGAATACACGTTCTGTTCAAGTGCACATGGAACATTCTTCCAGGATAGATCACATGCTAGACCACAAAAATGTATCAGTAAATTTAAGAAAACTGAAATCATATGAAGCATCTTTTCCAAAAACAATGCTATGAGACTAGAAATCAGCTACAAGAAAAAACTGCAAAAATACAAACACATGGAGGCTAAATAATATGCTACTAAACAACAAATGGATCACTGAAGAAATCAGAGAAGAAATTTAAAAATACCTGGATACAAATGAAAATGAAAACACAATGATCAGAAATCTATGGGATGCAGCAAAAGCAGTTCTAAGAGGAAAGTTTATAGGGATACATGCCCACTCAGGAAATAAATATCAAATAAACAACCTAGGGCTTCCTTGGTGGCACAATGGTTGAGAGTCCGCCTGCCGATGCAGGGGACACGGGTTCGTGCCCCGGTCCGGGAAGATCCCACATGCCGTGGAGCGGCTGGGCCTGTGAGCCGTGGCCGCTGAGCCTGCGCGTCCGGAGCCTGTGCTCTGCAATGGGAGAGGCCACAACAGTGAGAGGCCCGCGTACCGGAAAAAAAAATAATAATAAATAAAAAAATAAAAAAAATAAACAACCTAATCTTACACTTAAAGGAACTAGAAAAAGAAGAACAAACAAAACCAGAAGTTAGTAGAAGGAAAAAAAATCATAAAGATCAGAGCAGAAACAAATGAAATAGAGACAAAGAAAGAAAGAAAGAAAGAAAGAAAGAAAGAAAGAAAGAAAGAAAGACAGAAAGAAACTAAGAGCTGATTCTTTGAAAACATAAGCAAAATTGATAAACCTTTAGCCAGACTCATCAAGAAACAAACAGAGAGGGCCCAAATCAGTGAAATCAAAAATGAAAAAGGAGAAGTTACAACTGACACCACAGAAATACAAAGGATCATAAGAGCTTACTTTGAACAGCTATATACCAAGCAAATGGACAACCTAGAAGAAATGGGAAAATCCCTAGAAATGTACAATCTCCCAACACTAAACCAGGAAGAAATAGAAAATATGAACAAACAAATCACCAGCAATGCAACTGAATATGTAATAATAATAATAAAAGAACTCCCAAGAAACAAAAGTCCAGTACCAGATGGCTTCATAGATGAACTCTACCAAACACTTAGAGAAAAGTTAACACCTATCCCTCTCAAACTATTCCAAAAATTTGCAGAGGAAAGAATGCTCCTAAACTCATTCTACAAGGCCAGCATTACCCTGATACTAAAGATATCACAAAAAAAGAAAATTACAAAAAAAAAAAAAGAAAGAAAATTACAGGCCAATATCACTATGAACATACATGCAAATATCCTCAACAAAATATTAGCAAACTCAATCCAACAATATATTAAAAGGACCATACACCATGATCAAATGAGATTTATCCCAGGGATGCAAGGATGGTTCAAGATTTGCAAATCAATCAAGGTGATACACCATGTTAACAAACTGAAGATTAAAAATAATGTAATCATCTCAATAGATGCAGAAAAAGCTTTTGACAAAATTCAGCCCCCATTTATTATGAAAACTCTCCACAAAATGGGTATAGAGGGAACATATCTCAATGTAATAAAGGCCACATATGACAAGCCCACAGCTCACATCATTTTCAACAGTGAAAAGCTGAAAGCATTTCCTCTAAGATAAGGAACAAGACAAGGATGCCCACTCTTGCCACTTTTATTCAACATAGTACTGGAAGTTCTAGCCATAACAATCAGATAAGAAAAAGGAATCCAAATTGGAAAGGAAGAAGTAAAACTGTTGCTCTTTGCAGATGACAGGATACTATACATATACAATCCAAAAGACACCACAAAAAAACTACTAGAGCTCATTGATGAATTTGGTAAAGTTGCAGGACACAAAATAAATATACAGAAATCTGTTGCATTTCTATATTCTAAGTACAAACTATGAGAAAGAGAAATTAAGGATTTACAATTGCATTAAATAGAATAAAATACCTAGGAATAAATCTAACTAAGGAGGTAAAAGACCTATATTCAGAAAACTATGAGACACTGATGGAAGACAGTGTCTGTCTGTCTGGAATGTCTGAAATGGAAGACAACACAAATAGAAAGATATTCCGTATTCATGGATTGAAAGAATAAATATTGTTAAAATGACTATACTACCAAGACAATCTACAGATTCAATTCAATCCCTATCAAAATACCAATGGCCTTTATCTTAGAACTAGAAAAAATGATTTTAAAACTTGTATGGTAGCACAAAAAACCCTGAATAGACAAAACAATTTTGAGAAAGAAGTACAGCACTGAAGGTATCATGCTCCCTAACTTCAGACTATACTACAAAGATACAGTCATCAAAACAATATGGTACTGGCACAAAAACACATAGAACAATGGAACAGAATAAAAAGCCCAGAAATAAATCCACACACTTATGGTCAATTAATCTGTGACAAGGAGGCAAGAATATACAATGGGGAAAAGATATTTTCTTCAATAAGTGGTGCTGAGAAACTGGACAGCTACATGTAAAACAATGAAATTAGAACATTTTCTCACACCTTATACAAAAATAAACTCAAAATAGATTAAAGAGCAAAATGTAAGACCAGAAACCACAAAATTCCTAGAAGAAAACAGAGGCAGAACACTCTTTGACATAAATCATAGTAATAGTTGTTTTGAATCTGTCTCCTAAGTTAAAGGAAACAAAAATATACAAATGGTACTTAAAAGCTTTTGCACAGCAAAGGAAACCATTGACAAAACAAAAAGACAACCTACTGAATGGAAGGAAATATTTGCAAATGATATGACCAATAAAGGGTTAATATCCAAAATATATAAATGGCTTATACAACTTAATATTAAAAAACAAACAACCCAATAGAAAAATGGGCAGAAGACCTAAGTAGACATTTTTTCCAAATGACCACCTGGCCAATCTGCACATGAAAATATGCTCAACATCACTAATCATCAGAGAAACGCAAATCAAAACCACAATGAGATATCACCTCACAGTTGTCAGGATGGCTATCATCAAAAAGAACACAAATAACAAATGTTAATGAGGATGTGAAGAAAAGGGAACCCTTGTACACTGTTGGTGGGAATGTAAACTGGTGCAGCCACTGTGGAAACAGGACAGAGGTTCCTCAAAGAACTAAAAATAGAACTACCATATGACCCAGCAATTCTTTGGGTATATAGCCAAAGAAAATGAAAACACGAATTCAAAAAGACACAAAACAGAAACTGACCCACAGACATAGAAAACAAACTTATGGTTACCAAAGAGGAAGGTGCGGGGTGCGGGGAGAGGGATAAATTAGGAGAATGGGGTTAACAGATACACACTTCTATACATAAAATAAGCAACAAGGATTTACTGTATAGCCCAGGGAACAATATTCAATATCTTGTAATAACCTATAATGGAAAATAATCTGAAAATACATACACATATATGTATATAACTAAATCACTTTGCTGTACACTTGAAACTAACACAACATTGTAAATCAACTATACTTCAATAAAAAAGATACATGCACCCTAATGTTCAGAGCAGCATTATTTGCAATAGCCAAGATATGGAAGCAACCTAAGTGTTCATGAATAGATCAATAGATAAAGAAGATGTGGTATACATATTTACAATGGAATATTACCCAGCTATAAAAATGAATGAAATTTTGCCATCTGCAACAGCATGGATGGAGATGGAGGGTATTATGCTTAGTGAAATAAGTCAGACAGAGAAAGACAAATACTGTATGTTATCATTTATATGTGGAATCTAAAAAATGAAACGAATGAGTAACAGAAACAGATTCACAGATATAGAGAACAAACCAGTGGTTACCAGTAGGGAGAGGGAAAGGGGGAAGGGACAAGACACAGGAAGGGGATTAAGAGGTACAAACTACTATTCATTAAATAAATAAGCTACATGGATATATTGTACAGCAGAGGGAATATAGCCAATATTCTATAATGATTTTAAATGGAGTATAATCTGTAAAATTTTGAATCACTTTGTTGTACACCTGAAACTAATATAATAAATCAACTATGCCTCAATAAAATATAAATAAAATAAAAAGGAAGTATAACTAGAATTTCCTCACCAGTCTGCTCTGAAAGCCATTCCAGTTTTGGATTCACGAGCTGTTTAGAGGAAGGTGCTCTCTCTCCCCTGCTCTGTCAGTGTTCCCAGTTGTCGTAATTGCAAATGGATGTAGCTAAAGGCAAATGCGAAACATAAACTGAGTGGTTTAGAAGAACAATTTGGAGAGCCTAGCTCTTTCTAAATGCCGGGGACTTTCAGGGGTTAAGAGCCTGTAAAGAATGTCAGCCTAGCTGACCAGAATTTTTATGATTAAAGAGAAAAGTTGGCTCCCCTGGATCTCTGATCTATCCCAGTGGGACAAGGGGCAGACCCCTCCTACTGCAACACCACTCCATCCTTGCTGCTGGAGGACACGCATGGGGAGATACCTGAGGGGGTCACCTGCTTGCTTTCCCTTCTGTTTGGCAGTGAAGTTGAAGATCACCAGCCTTGTCCTGTAGCAGGGAGAGGCATTTTGGAGGGGAAAAAAGTCCCCTAGTTTCCCAGGAGCACTTGGGATAAACGTAGGGTTTCCAAAGATTTCTGATGATAAGAACCACCTGAGGCACTTACTCTCCCTTGGAAATGTTGGTTCTGTTGAGCTGAGTTGGGAACTCACATGCTGCCATTTAAAAAAAGTGGCCCAGGTGATTTTTATCATCAGGCAAGTTTGGGAAGCCCTGCCCTAGGGCAAGAGGGCAACTCCTCCTGGACCTTGAGCTCATGCCTGCAAAAGGGAGCTGATATAATATTTAACCCCTGAAGAGACACATCTGTTTGGAGAAGATCTGTCTAGGAAGGTTACAGGGCTACAGTTACTATTCTGTGGAGGATGAAATTGGTTGGGGCTCTTCTGAAGTTGTAGTTATGAATGACAGATCATGTCATTGAAGGGCAAGTTTTCTTCTTGAAATCAGCTTGGGTTTGGTTGCAAAACACAGCAGACTTGAAAATCCAGCTGTTTACTTCACGATGGAAACTGGGGACTGTGCTGCCACTACCGAGCCAGGGTCTGAATTGCGTGTCCCTGAGACCCCAGGTCATACCTGATGCTCTGACAATGACGTGGTGCATGGAAAGGCCTCTAGGGTGTCTTTCCTCTCCCACAGCTGGAATTGTTCCCCAAATGCTGAAAGCCAAGGCACTTGGAGCTGGCCAGGAAAGAGCAGGACCTCAGAGCTTTGTGAGAGCTGCCATGAAAGTTTAAGTGTCATCACAACTAGGGATTCCTGGGGTGGGAAGGAAAACAGACAGTCATGAAACAGGTCTCTATTTCTAGTGAGCTGACCCAGTAGGAAAGTTAGGTTAGATTCCTGAACATGTGGTGGACACATCAAGGGCCCCTGCACAACCAGAGGCCCTGGTAGGGGGGGGTCCTCTGCTATTTCTACAATCTTGGTTTGGGTAGGATGCAAACAGAGCCTTGGAGCAGTGCCTAACACATCTAAAAAAGTACTGCCTGGCACATAAGATGGGCTCAGTAAAAACTTTCTGAATGAGTGAATGAATGGGAAGAGAGAGAGCTTGTCATTGAATTGCAAATCAGAGGCCTCCAATTGTTGACAAGATATGAGAAAGATTCAGGCTTCATTTCTCAGACCTTTATTCTTCTAAACAAAGTTCAGGGCTCTGCATGTTCTACTCTGTTAACCACAGAAGCCCAAAGTTCTTCCATAACTAATCTGAACCTGGGATTCCTTTGCTCTGCTCTCAGGAGCTCTCACAACCTCTTTCCTCTTGAAGCAGTGTAAGGATGATGGAGCAGGGCCGCGGCCGCATGGAAGATTTCCCTCTCAACGTGTTTTCGGTCACTCCTTACACACCCAGTACTGCTGACATCCAGGTGTCGGATGACGACAAGGCGGGGGCCACCTTGCTCTTCTCAGGCATCTTCCTGGGACTGGTGGGGATCACGTTCACCATCATGGGCTGGATCAAACACCAAGGAGCCTCCCACTTTGAATGGACCCAGCTCCTTGGGCCCATCCTGCTGTCAGTGGGGGTGACATTCATCCTGATTGCCATCTGCAAGTTCAAAATGCTCTCTTGCCAATTGTGCAGAGAAAGTGAGGAGAGGTTCCCGGACTCAGAGCAGATGGCAGGAGGACAATCGTTTGTTTTCACTGGTATCAACCAACCCATCACCTTCCATGGGGCCACCGTGGTGCAGTACATCCCTCCCCCTTATGGCTCTCAAGAGCCCATGGGGATGAACACCACCTACCTGCAGCCAGTGGTGAACCCGTGTGGCCTCATACCATCTGGAGGGATGGTGGCCACCATGCCAAGCCCTCCTCAGTACTACACCATCTACCCTCCAGAGAATGCTGCCTTTGTTGATGACCAGGACTACCTCTCCTTCGTGGACGGTGGAAATGACAGGTAGGATGTGTGCCTTGGCGATGCTCCCCTTCCAGCTGTGGCAGTCACGGTCTATGGCTGTGTTTGGTCTGTGAGGAAGGTGGTGGGAGACTGCAGATCTCCGTGTGGCCCGTTGCCAGGATGGTGGCATTGGTTCTGAGAGCGGTGCTGTGGGCTGTAATGCATTTTGTGCTTTCTGCTCCCGTTTCAGGACCGGCCCTGATGCTGAGCAGATAGAAGAGACACAGCTGGGAGATGAGGACTCTGCCTGTTTCTCTCCTCCCCGCTATGAGGAAATATGCTCCCTCCCTCGCTAGAGACTATGCGGCTGGGGGCACAGAGTTTTAGTTTTTTGCTGACAACTGAAGTGTTCTATGCTGTGACCTTCAGAAGTTAGACAACAGAGAAGCCCAGGAAGCCTGACAGATACCATTCGAGGTGGGGAAGGGGGAAATGGGAGGTAGAATCTCTCTGACTGTTAAAAATTAGTCTAGGGTGGGGATATGCACTTCCGATCGAGCTAGAAATCCCCTGGATATGGCTCAGGATCAGGAATTTCACCTGTTTATTCACCACCCACCCCTTTCCCACTGGAACGCACTGGTGTCTTAATTTGAGCTCCAGTAGCCAAGGGAAAACTCACTACTGCTGTGACTTTGGGAGTTTCCACAGTAGTGAGAATGGGGGTAGGGGAAGGAAGCAGGGAGTAGAAAACGGGCTCAAATGGAGATTTCCCAGTTCCTGTTCTCAGCTGGGGATCTTCATACGTACAAGAACTTGGTTGCCATCTGGCATCCCTTGAGGACTCTGGCATCTTAAAGGCTGCAAAAATAAATGAATTAAATGGAATAAAATAATGTCTTCTGTTAGAACAGTATTAGATAGCTGGCTCATAAAATAGACAACTGATGGGAACATACTGTGTAGCATAGGGAACTCTACCTAATGCACTGTGGTGACCTAAATGGGAGGGAAGTCCAAAAGCGAGGGGATATCTGTGTGTGTATGGCTGGTTCATTTTGTTGTGCAGTGGAGGCTAATGCAACATTGTAAAGCAACCGTACTCCAATAAAAATTAATTAAAAAAAATAATAGGACGATGATGTCAATAAATCCTTAAGTTACCACGGAGAGACACATCACAGCGACTCTCAGCTGTCGATGTTCTCTCTAGCAAGGCTGAAGCTTGAGGTGCCCACCCCAGCATGGGATTTGTGCTGGACCCAGTGGCCAACAGAACACGAGCACCTCCCTACACATAGATGAGATCTGTTAAATTAGACAGAATAGAGCTGCTGTGTCAACACCTGGAAAATCATGTCATGGAAACAATCTTTATGGTCAAGATAAGCTCACCTTCTTTATAAAAATACTTAGGTGCTCTTAATCTCCCAGAATCTGGGCTGTGTAACAACAACCAGAACAGATTCACAGACTTTAGAAGAGACAGACTAAACCATCAGAGTTTAAAAGAAAGTATTTTCCATAGGCTACAAAGGTAGGCCACTCAAGGTAAGGGTGCGTGGCTCATCCCAAAGGAAGACCAGGATTTAGCAATCCTTTAGAGTTTTGGTACTGTGGTCGTATATGGAGTGATTTTTACTAATCTTTATCAGAAGTATCTAGTTTTCCAAGGATATGATTAAAATAAGCTTGGTATATTATTATTGTGATTTGTATTATATCTTAGGGATAAAATCTCTTTTTTTAAATTTAATTTTTATTTTATATTGGGGTGTAGTTGATTTACAATACTGTAACACACTCTCCTTTAATGGTCATTGCTACTTTTTTTTTGTATCTATATTGTACTTCACTTTTTTTAACATCTTTATTGGAGTAAAATTGCTTTACAATGGTATGTTAGTTTCTGCTGTAAAACAAAGTGAATCAGTTATACATATACATATATCCCCATATCTCTTCCCTCTTGTGCCTCCCTCCCACCCTCCCTACCCCACCCCTCTAGGTGGTCACAAAACACCGAGCTGATCTCCCTGTGCTATGCGGCTGTTTCCCACTAGCTAGCTATTTTACATTTGGTAGTGTGTATATGAATATATATGTCCATGCCACTCTCTCACTAGGCACGAAATCTCTTTGTATGAGAATTCATTTTCATGTTCAGTGATAGCAGGTGATTGAAAAATATGATTCAGTTGGCAGAAAACAGCTTTTTGCTCAGCATATTCATGAAATACTGGACTCCTGGCTGAAGGCCATCAGTTCAGGGAGGACGTTAGGTGACAGGGACGTAGTTGAGCACCACCGTGGCATGCCCACTGGCAACGCCCACACACCTGCCTCCCTCATCCCTCTCCCTCGTCATCCTCACCCACCGCATAACTTTATGTTCCTGGATTTGGGTACCAATGAGCATCAAGGGTAGTTCAAAAGGGAAAGAGATGTTAAGAAAGGACAACCACGTGTGAAAGGTGGGACGGTGGGACAGCTACTTTGTCTCAGTGATGCCTGGAGTCCGATGTGCAGGGAAGTGGCCTTGGGGGCTTTTTAGCTCTAGGCTGCAGTCATTCAGCACAAACTGTCCCTGTTCCAAGGCAGACAAAGTGCTAACGCAGAGGTAATTTATGCTTCTGGAGACAGTGCACCAGAGCTGACAGCTCAAGGTGGGAGGTGGGGCTCAGAAAATAGGAATTCAGCACTTATTTATTGAGCACGTCCTCTGTGTCAGGACTCGGGCCATCAAGTAGGGTTATAACATTGAAAAACTGAACCCGCAGAAAAGCAGCTACGGCTAGTGTAGAGAGAGAGACAGCTACTGATCACTTATGCCCTGACACCCAAGAGGGATCCTGGAGCCATAAGAGGGATTTGGACTAGTCGGGAGGGTCACCAGAGCTGACTTGGGAAAGTGAAGTCGGGACCACGGCCCTGTATAACCCCGGGAGCACCGTTACATGCACAGCCATGACATCGGACTCCCTGGACCTCTGAGGCCGGTGCCAGGAGCTAAAGGAACAGCAGCTGATGCTAGACAAAGAGGAGGAGGAGGGGCCAGCTGCGTAAACCTTTTTATTTTGCTGCTGCTACGGCCCTCAAACAGAGCTGCCGGGCTTCCCTGGTGGCACAGTGGTTGAGAGTCCACCTGCCGATGCAGGGGACACAGGTTCGTGCCCCGGTCCGGGAAGATCCCACATGCCGCGGAGCGGCTGGGCCTGTGAGCCATGGCCGCTGAGCCTGCGCGTCCGGAGCCTGTGCTCCGCAACGGGAGAGGCCACAACAGTGAGAGGCCCGCGTACCACAAAAAAACCCCAAAAAACAAAAAAAACAGAGCTGCCTTCCAGCACCTGGGAAATTATATTCACAAGCTCTCTGGCTTCGAAGCAACCCCACCATGCTCTCTTTCTGTTTTCCTTTGGGGTTGCAGGGGCCAACATAATGGGAAGCCCACCAACTGGCCCCTGGACTCTGACGCCAGGTCTTCGCTGGTCTCTTTGACCAGCGAGGACACACTTCTGGCAGAGTTTCAGGTTTGTTTTCTGGATATTTGCCTTTTCTCATTCTCTCTCTCAGTATCTTATCAGGGCTGAATGGAGGACTGTGATCTGGGGAGAGTGAATTGGGGTCTGTCTGGTCCCAGCTATGCCATCCACCCTGAGATTCCTGGTGTGGAACGTGGCCCTGGCTTTAGGCACATGCTCAAAGGTCCAGTGTCCAGGCCAGAACCCATGGGCCACTGTCGGCCTTGTTAAACATCTTAGTATGTGTCTGCAGAGCAATTGGGAAGTCATTGAAGAGTTTTAATGACGAGGGAGCTGTGATCTGATTCTGAACACTTCCTGGTTAGGGCAAGACCCAGAGGCACACAGGGTGTGATACTGACCTTGCTGGGAAAGTCCAGATGTCAGTGACCGGAGCACCAGGAGACATCCCTCTCCTCTGCCCTCAGTCTTCACCGGGGTGCCATGGCTGGGCATGCTCTGGCAATCTACACATCGTTCAGAACAAAGCCAAAAAGGTCTTGTTAATCAAAGGGGACGGGTGTCTTAAGAACTAAATGTTCACATCTCTCGGGAGCCAGTTTGGGTTGGGCCTCTGGTCTGGAGGCACTGATGACCGCTGCCAACCTTGACAAGACAGGAACGGACCCTCCAAGCCTGGGTAATGAGGCCCAGGCACCAAAGGGAAGAAACTTCCACAAAGCTCTTAGACGTCTTTCTCCTCTCGGGCTGATCTCTCCTGCAGTGTGGGTCTCTGCAGGGCCCTGGGAGGTAGGTATCCCGCAGGGATGGCAACCGTTTTCCCTTTCGCTCCACTGAACCAGGCACGGGTCTAAGTTTCAAATGCAGCAAGTGGCTCTGTTCCAAAACAGCCCTTTAAGTGCTCCCCCCACTTTTTTGGGGGGTGGGGTGTACAGTGTGAAAACAAGACACTTGCTTGTGATGAGCTGGCCTTGGGTGGCTGTTTTCAGCTTCGGCCCTCTGGGGTTCGTCTTTGGCCTTGTTTACTATCGGGTCAGTGCTGTGGGGCTGAGCTAAAGGTCTACACCCCCAGGGGGCTGGTGTTTCTCCCCCAAAACGGAAGTGCCTCACAGTGGTCGTGGGATAGACACCTTCTTACCAACCGAGAGAAGGGGGCGGGCAGCCTAGCTCTCAGTAGTGTCCCCGCCTGTCACAAGCAGGCACTGTCTGCAGACTGCCGCTTACACCCCTTGACAGTCACCAAGGGCCTCGCGCAAAGCCCTCTACGGATGCTTGGTTCCTGGTGCATAACAAATGTGAAATGAATAAACGAAGAACTTTTCAAATAGCTAACAACCACTCTAGTTCAACTTAGCTCTTTTTTTTTTTTCCTCATTATGTAAAATTTCAAACAAGTACAAGATTAGAGAGAATAGTATATGAAACCCTATGTAGCCATTACCCACCCTCAACTCATGGCCAATCTTACTTCTTTTATCCTCCCACCCACAATCCCCCACCTGGATTTTTAAAAAGCAAATCCAAACCATCAAGTCATTTTATCCTAAAACGTTTCATTGTGTATCTTTAAAAGATAAAAACTCCAAAAAATACAACACCATTATTACACCCCCCAAATTTATAATAACTCCTTAATGTCTTCAAATATTTCGTCATTATTCAATGTCTTCAGTTTTCTCTATTCTGTTTAATTTTTTACCTCTTTGTTTTGTTTGAATCAGGATCCAAATGAGATTGGCTTTTGGATAAATGGATCCTTAATTTCTGTCTATATTATACTATATTTTGGAGGCAGAGAGTTCGCAAACTATTCACGGTAGCAGAATCATATTTATTAAATTTCACTTTCCCCAAAAAAATGTTTTTCAAGGTTTTTTGCTTTATATTTCCCTGGCAGTTCCCTGAAACTCTAGGACTCTCCTGGAATTAGAAACTTATTTTTTTCTACTTTTAGCATATTATTAGAGATTTTTCTAAGCACAGTCCTAGAAAAAAAAATTACATAAAAAAAATCTTTGGGGCTTCCCTGGTGGCGCAGTGGTTGAGAGTCCGCCTGCCGATGCAGGGGACACGGGTTCGTGCCCTGGTCGGGGAAGATCCCACATGCCGCGGAGCGGCTGGGCCCGTGAGCCATGGCCGCTGAGCCTGCGCGTCCGGAGCCTGTGCTCCACCACGGGAGAGGCCACAACAGTGAGAGGCCCGCATACCGCAAAAAAAAAAAAAAAAAAAAAAAAAATCTTTGAGTGTTTGAGAAATATTTGTTGCATAATAGTTTCAATAATATCAGAAAACTGATAACCATCAGTATTCCTGGCTTGGTTGATGAAAGTTTTTAGGAAAAAAAAAAAAAAAGTTTTTTACTCCAGAGACCATAAAAAACTCCTTTGAACATTTCAAAAGTGGGAACCAGCGTCTTCTCTCTAAGAAATAAAACCTCTTGCTCTGCATTAAAATACCACCTGATACTATTAAACTCTCTGAGGTTATTGACTGTGGGCCTCTTACCAATGAGTTCTCGATTTTCAAATTAAAAACGAATATATTTTCTGGTCATGCCTACAACTCTTCCTTTGAAGGTGTGTGTGTAGGGGCGTGTGTGTGTGTGTGTGTGTGTGTGTGTTCACCTACACCTTCTTATTATTGAATGTGATTTATGGATTTCTTTCCCACTCACTACTTGTAAATCATCAAGAGTTTTATGTCCCAAGCAGTCAGCAGTTGGTTATAAAATCAACAGAGAGCCGTACTAAATAAACCCTTACTGGATTGCTCCTAAGAACTGATGACAAATCAGAAAGTGAAGACAATTCCATGGGAATGATTCTCACCTGCCTCTGGGATACCACAAAGGTCTCAGATATGGGGATTTTATTTGTCTTGCGCTTTTAGGAAGATTAATAACCAGATGAACTGGGAAGGAAGTCAGTTTTCTAGGTTCCAGAAGTTTTCTTATAACAAAGAATTTTTCCTCCAGCACAAAACCTACACATGTGTAAATCATAGACACAAATATGTGTGCTGGAGTCTGTGCTTACACACAAGGGGCTGGAAATGAAGCTATGTGATTTTCCCGTTTTAACCTTCCATGAGTTTAAAAGAACACATTTTTTTTTTTTAAAAAGGGGTATGTGCGTGCATACTCTTTTTTAAATATATAGAATATCTCTTGAAGAAGACTTAAAAACTGGTAATAATCATGTCTGGGGCAGAGGATGGGAGACTTATTTTTCACTTTAATTCATGCTAATTAATAAATTTTTTTATCATGTTCATAATATTGCCTGTTCATAAAATTATTTTTAGAATACAGGAAGAAAAGGAAATGATCTCTCTCCATGTGCTTTTAATGTTAACCTCATCTTCTTGAGTCCAAGGATAAATGATTTTCATTGTCACTGCTGCTTATACATGTAACAGGTAAACACACACAAGACACAGAAACAAATGTGGTATGTATGCATACATCTATGTGGACACAAGGCAATGTAATATGAGTAACACTTCTATATACACATACAAAGTCTCTGGGGGAGAGAACAGAGCTTTCACTGTGTACGTGAAAGAATTTTCACACATATATGTTGTTGCTTAAGTCCTCTGCCCATGGGGTAAAACACCGACCAACGTCAGTGTAACGGCAGCGCACAGAGTCATGAATCTGATTCCACATGGTTCTTCCTTGGATGATTTGTCTCAATCCAGATTCCTCCTTCACACTTGAAAAACTGTTCACAGCAGACAGCCATTCACTTACCAAAGAGCACCACCACTATACCTTCAGAGGTGAAACAGAGCAATCTAAGTGAACGGATTCCTCATCAGAAGGGGCTCCAGGGATTAACTTTGCATGCTTCCCCTCCCTCCCCACCCCAAGTGGGTGTGAGAGGGAATCGTGGCTACAGCAGCCCCCCCTGCTCCTTTCTGTCCTGGAATTGGTCCGGGGCTCCTCCTCCGGGGCCTGTGGGGCTGGTCTGATCCCACCTCATCCAGGAAGGACTCCCTGATCCCTCAACAGCCTGAACAGGAGCCACACAAGCATGCTTGGAATTTTTCAGAAGGCAAATAGATCGCTTTGTGTGCTGTCTACAAAGCTCAAAGAGGACAGGTTTAGGCTAGAGTGTGTCTGTGCCTCATTAGAGCCCCTTGGAGGCCATGGCGGGGGGGCTCATCCTTGGGGGTCACCTTTCTGGTCCCTGTGCTCAAGTGACATCCCAACCGACTTCCCAGCCTACCCTGTGGTCTTCGAAGGCCTGTGGCAGGAGGCACCATAGTTATTCACTCGTGCATTTGGCAGACGTTCTCAAAACTGAACAAAGTGAGCCTGTCACTTCAAGGGAAATAACTGACAGTATTTGTTGCCAATGATAACATTCAACCTTTCAAGTGAAAATTAGAATTTTTGAAAACTTCTGTTTGTCATCGTGAGCTTGACAACTTCTCCAAAATTGGACTTTTCTTTTGAGATCGGTATTGATATTTTAAAATGTAATTTCTAAAAATTTATATAATGAAATGTGTCAGCATTTGAAAGGTCAGTATAACTCAGTGAACGAATATTTTCCACATGACCACTACATGATATTACAAAATCATGTGTGGGAAAAATGAACTCAGTGTACAAGATAGACCAATGGATTTTAATGTAACAGAGTACAAAATGTTCATTGATACAATTTCAGATTCCACATTGCAACTAGCCTTTCAGAACTTACCACCTGGGTTTTGGTCTGGTATCCAAGAGGAATATCCACAATTACCTGAAAAGCTTTTAAAATACTTCTGTATTTTCCAACTACACATCTGTGTGAGACCAGATTCTCTTCATACAGTTCAACCAAAACAACACATGGCAACAGATTCAAAGCAGAAGCAGATATGAGATATGAGAGTCTGGCTGTCTTCTGTTAAGTAAGATAATAAACAAATTTGCAGAAATGGAAAACAATATCACTTCTCATTTTCTTTTTTCCTTTGGAAAAATATGCTATTTAATACAGAAAGAGTTTATAATTGTAATTTTCATGTTTTAATATTTTCGAAGGTCCTGGAGCTGTTTTAATTTTTTTCCAGCTTTATTGAGGTATAACTGACAAAAAATTGTAAGACATTTAAAGTGTACGATGTGATGATTTGATATGTGCATTATAATTTTTAAATGAATAAACAAATATTTTATGCTTTTTTGGCTTTAATTTCTAATATAATAAATGGTAAATACTAATAGATAGTCCATAAACAAAAGTTCTTTGGGTTCCTCAGTAAATTTTACAGGTATAAAGGGTTTTCAAGACCAAAAATGTTGAGAACTGCTGGCGTATATTACTGGGGGGAGAGGGAGAGGTGGCAACGTGCCCAGCAAAAGACTACATTTCCCAGCCTCCTTTGCAGCTAAGTTTGGCCATATGACTAAGTTCTGGCTAACTGGATATAAGGAGACGTTTTTGGAAGGGGCTTCCTCAAAGACTGCTTAGAAAACAGCTGGGGGAATTCCTTTTTTGACTTTCTCTTTTTCCTCATTCTGTTTTTCTTCCTTGAAGACTACAACTTATATGTGATCACAGAAGCTTCAGCAGCTACCTTGAACCATGAGGTGACCTTGAGGATGGAGACCACTTGTTACAAAGATAGAACAGAAAGACAGAAGACAGCTGGGTCCCCAATGACTATGCTGCTGCCTGACTATCTACGTCAGAGTTCTTTTAAGAGAACTTTTTGAGAGAGGGAAATAAACTTTGAAATCTTGTTTAAATCAGTATTTTGGTTTGTCTGTTCCACATAGTGGAACCTAATTCTGCTCCTTTTAAGTGTGGCAATGTGCTAAGACCAGCTACAAAGGACCTATTTTATGTGGATTATATAATTATTTCATAGGTATTTCTAAGATTGGGTTTTATTCCCATGTCAACCACTGTCTTAAGGTGTGATGTTGAAAAAAGATTATTCAGTGTTAGCATTATAGGCACTCAGAAATTCATTCACATTGTAAAGCAATGATACTCCAATAAAGGTGTTAAAAAAAAAAGAAGTTCAAAAAATAAAATAAAATAAAGTAAAATAAAATAAAAAAGAAATTCATTCAACTCTTTGAGCGACAAACATTTAGGAAGCCCATCTCATTGGCAGGCAGTGAAGCAGGCACTGAGTACACGTGCACTCAGAGCCCTTGTGGTCCGTGGAGGAAATCGCCTCACTCCAGGACCTAGCACTGCCCTCACAGCTCTGCTGCAGGCCCTACACTAGGATAACAGACTATTCTGGGTATGGAGAGAAAAGCAGACGGCTTGTCACTTAATTGGTATTTCCAGGGCGTGACTTAAAGTTCTCTTGAATAAATTTCATTGTCACTACACTCACTGAACCAGAATGGCCCAAATAAACCAAAAGACTTCCCTCTCCTTAATTTTGATGGGTTAACACATCTCACATCCCCGATTAGCCACGTCAGTTGTTGAGGGCTCTCTCACGCTACATTGTCAATATTGTAAGTAACTGCCTGGATTTGAAAGTCTAGTTGTAGGAGGCCATCAAACCTTGTCCATGGAACCACCTGTAACTTAAATCCTCTAAGCAAAGGCAACTTTCTATGGACCCTCAACAGTCTCTTCTCTCCTGTTATACAGAATCTATTACCATTTATGTGGGGCCTCACAGGTGGGGGCTGGATAAAGGAGAGACACACAGAAGCCTCACTTGCAAAGTCCAGTAGATTCCAGAAGGGGAGCATCTTTGGGGTAAGCAAATCTCTCCCAAGATCCTTGGGTGTGGAATGGATTCAGGCCAGATCTGACCACTGCACAGCCTGCTAAGGACTAAACATAATAATATTGTTGATTAAAAACTGCACATTCTACAGAGCTGTAGTTATTGACTCATGCTGCACTGACAGGGACAGCAGTTTTAAGTAAACGCATAGGCTGAGTTAGAATACTGCCTCTGTCGCTTATTAGCTGGATGACTTGAGGCATGTGGCTTAACCTTGCTGAGCACAAGACATAGTTATGTCCATGTCCTCAAGTCATGCTGCTCACTCTAGCAGATGGACTAACATGGGCCAAAGTGTGCTGACATAGTATAAGAAATGACTTTTCTATTAACTGTACCCTATCCTCATCTATCATGTAGGATTAGATTTGTTTTTGTATAAATTAAAACCCCAGATAACTTTAACTTAAACAAGATAAGTTTATTTCTCTCTCACATATAAAAAATCCGGAGGTAGATAGTATCAATACAAGGCTGATCTGTCTGTCATCAGTGGCCTCTTTTTCCGCCACCCTCATTTAGCACCTGGCTTTCCTCCTCCAAGTCATCTCATGGTCCATGATGGCTACTGAAGCTCCAGCATTATGTCTACATTCTAGAAGGTAGGAGAAAAAGAAAAGAAAAAAAAGGACACACCTCTCACCTGTTTTGATTCCTTTCAAGAAATCCTTTCTGGAAGTTCCATATCATACTTCCACTTCTACATCTTTGACCAGAATTTGATCCTGTGACCATACCAAGCTGCAAAGACATCTGGGAAATGTAAATTTTTAAAAATTACTGTTGTTAAATTACAAAGGGAAAAGAGTAGAAAAAAAAAAGGACACCATTGGAAGAAAGGATGAAATTGGAGGATGTACTGTAGACTATATAAAAAAGAGTAGAACAGATATTGGGTAAGCCACTAGCAGCCTCTTTCATACTTGGTTCTCTCTCTCTCTCTCTCTCTCTCTCTCTCTCATTCACTTTAGTCAGATTCAAATAACTGCTCAAGAATTTGGAACTTTTCAGAAAATGTTTGTTTTAAATCCCTCTGCTGAACCAAAAATATTAACTCTGAAATGCCAAGTATAAATACACATGCCAGATGCAAGGTTTCAGCCAACGAAGTTCAACTTGTAATTTTAGAATGACAGATGCACTCGTGGTGGGGGGAGCATCAGTGTGTTACAGAGCATCTACGTTGTAAAACAGGCGAGCTTTTGACCGAACCGTGAGTCAACAGATTTGCTTGTATCACATATCTGTCTCACTTCTCTGGGTTTTTGTGGGATTTTTGGTCAGCCTCTTTGCCCCATTTGAAGGATGTTAGTTGTTATAGGAAACGGTGACATTAAATTCAGATGGCAGAAGCTGATGATATTGACGTATGCAAAACAAAGTGAGTTCATTCCAGAAGCTGTGATTTAGTAAGTTCAAATTGCTCAGAGTTTAACTCGCTCCCTGAGTTTGGAGAGGAGGTTGGGGTAGGGGGAGTGTGGGAAGCCAGACACCTTTGGGAGCTTCCATAACTTCTTTGGGGCATTAGAGCTATATTTATTGCAATTAAGTTGCTAATTCAGTAAAAACTGCACAGTTCCCTTGCGGCCTGGGAGAGGGAAATGCAGCTGCTAACAGTGGCTGATTTATAATCACGGAATGACCTAGGTACCAGGGGAAATAAGCCAGATTCTTCCGAGGGCCTAAATCACTCTCTCAGCCAGGCGATCAAAACAGCATGCTCACCCTGGGCAGAGCACCGGAGTTGGGTAGCCTCCAAAACCAGGCTTGAAAAATTCCCAGTTTTCAGTGGGATTAGACCCCTGCCTCTCCCTCATCCCTCAGAAGGATGCAGGAAGTGTTAAGAGAGCCTTCAAAGACTCAGAGATCAGTACCTACGCTCTCCTTAACCTCAATCCCAGCCCTAGGGAAAACAAGACTCAAAAAAGTGTGTATTTAGTCTGTGATCTCTCCCACTAGCGAGTTCAGGTCATTGAAGATCACATATGGGGGCGAGCAGGGCCAAGCTGAAGGGCTAGCAGGTTGTATACCCCACATCCCCAGGGGATGCCATTCTCAGCATAGTCTAATTCAGTGGTTCTCAAACATGGTTGCATATTAGAATTACCTGAGAAGCTTAAAAAATCTCAGTGCCCAGACTGTACTTCAAACCAATTAAATCAGACTCTCTGGAGGAGTGACCAAGACATCAATAATGTTTAAAGTCCCCCAAGCGATTCCAGTGTGCAGCCGGGTTTAAGAATCAGTGGTCTACCCTCAGAATGGGAGAAAATATTTGCAAATGAAGCAACTGACAAAGGATTAATCTCCAAAATTGACAAGCAGCTCATGCAGCTCAATATCAAAAAACAAACAACCCAATCCAAAAATGGGCAGAAGACCTAAATAGACATTTCTCCAAAGAAGATATACAGACTGCCAACAAACACATGAAAGGATGCTCAACATCACTAATCATTAGAGAAATGCAAATCAAAACTACAATGAGGTATCACCTCACACCAGTCAGAATGGCCATCATCAAAAAATCTGCAAACAACAAATGCTGGAGAGGGTGTGGAGAAAAGGGAACCCTCTTGCACTGTTGGTGGGAATGTAAATTGATACAGCCACTATGGAGAACAGTATGGAGGTTCCTTAAAAAACTAAAAATAGAACTACCATACGACCCAGCAATCCCACTACTGGGCATATACCCTGAGAAAACCATAATTCATAAAGAACCATGTACCACAATGTTCACTGCAGCTCTATTTACAATAACCAGGACATGGAAGCAACCTAAGTGTCCATCAACAGATGAATGGATAAAGATGTGACACATATATACAATGGAATATTACTCAGCCATAAAAAGAAATGAAATTGAGTTATTTATAATGAGATGGATGGACCTAGAGTCTGTCATACAGAGTGAAGTAAGTCAGAAAGAGAAAAACAAATACCGTATGCTAACACATATATATGGAATCCAAAAAAAAAGATCATGAAGAACCTAGGGCAAGACGGGAATAAAGACACAGACATACTAGAGAATGGACTTGAGGATATGGGGAGGGGGAAGGGTAAGCTGGGACAAAGTGAGAGAGTGGCATGGACATATGTACACTACCAAACGTAAAATAGATAGCTAGTGGGAAGAAGCCGCATAGCACAGGGAGATCAGCTCGGTGCTTTGTGACCAGCTAGAAGGGTGGGAGGGTGGGAGACGCAAGAGGGAAGAGATATGGGTATATATGTATAGCTGATTCACTTTGTTATAAAGCAGAAACTAACACACCATTGTAAAACAATTATACTCCAATAAAAATGTTATAAAAAAAAAAGAATCAATGGTCTGACTCATAGACTTCGCTGTGAATGGCCCCTGCTGCAGCTGCGCTGGGGACAAACTGCACAGACATATGTCACAGCCCTGGATGGTGGTGGAGAAGAAGAGAGGTGGCAGAGGACAGTAGGGAGACGAGTATGCCTTCTGGAAAGGGAGAACTCAAAAGGGAATCTAGAAATTGGGCCTCAAACCAGCAACTTGTGACTAGGGTGAAAAATTAAGGCACTGTATGATTTGCAGTCCCTGAATGGCTTATATGATTGCAAATTTCACTTTTAATTTGCCCCAGTTCCTGAGCTGCATTTCTTGGATATTTTATTTTCTAAGACATGTATTTTATTTCATTAAAACAGCAACCCACACTCAAGTGTCACTTCAGAGTTTGCAAAGCACTCTTTCCATACCCACCATCCTTACCGGGCTGCACACCGTGTAAAGACCCTGCCCTAGTCTATGGAGTCCGAGCCCCTTTCTCTGTCAGATCCAGATGCCATTAGAACTGGATGGTCGGTTTTCCATTTACGGTTTCTGCTGGGAATTTTTTTTTTTTTTTTTTTGTCTTCTTCTCTGAGTTTTCAATTCCTATGGGCAGACTTAGAGGATAGAGCTTAAGGGAGAAATCAGCATTTATGATGTAGCCTCATCCTCACCAAACTTCACCCTCAAGCTGGACTCCAGGTCAAAGGGCACTGCCAAGCCCCCCACCAAAGGCTCAGTGTTTGGAACAAGGGAATCACTCAGTGATACTTGTGCAACACGTGCACAGGTGAATGGTGCAGCGGCAAACCCCGCTGGGAGGCCACAGGTCAGAATGAAGGCTCTGGGTGCTGAGAGGGAAATGATGGCCCTGGAGAAGAATGGAACATGTGTGGTTATTCATTTATTTTACTGAAGTATAGTTGATTTATGGTGTTGTGTTAGGTGTTAGTTTCTGGTGTACAGCAAAGTGGTTCAGGTTTTCTTTCAGTTTTATGTATATATATTCTTTTTCAGACTCTTTTCCGTTATAGGCTATTATAAGATATTGAATATAGTCTCCTGTGCTACACAGTAGGACCTTGTCTTTTATCTTTTTTTTTTTTTTTTTTGCGGTACACGGGCATCTCACTGTTGTGGCCTCTCCCGTTGCGGAGCACAGGCTCCAGACGTGCAGGCTCAGCGGCAATGGCTCACGGGCCCAGCCGCTCCGCGGCATGTGGGATCTTCCCGGACCGGGGCACGAACCCGTGTCTCCTGCATCGGCAGGCGGACTCTCAACCACTGCGCCACCAGGGAAGCCCCCATATCTATTTTATATAAAGTAGTATGTATCTGTTAATCTCAATCTCCTAATTTATCCCTCCCGCACCACCAACTTTCCCCCTTGGTAACCATACATTTGTTTTCTATGTCTGTGAGTCTGTTTCTGTTTTGTCAATAAGTTCATTTGTATCATATTTTTAGAATCCACATATAAGTGATATCGTATTTGTCTTTCTCTGTCTGACTTGCTTCACTTAATATGATAATCTCTAGGTCCATCCATGTTGCTGCAAATGGCAGTATTTCATTCTTTTTTATGGCTAATATTCCATTATATATATGTACCACATCTTATTTATCATTCTCCTGTCGATGGACACAGGTTGCTTCCATGTCTTGGCTACTGTAAATAGTGCTGCAATGAACATTGGGGTGCATGTATCTTTTCAAATTAGAGTTTTGTCTTTTCCGGATATATGCCCAGAAGTGGGGTTGCTGAATCATATGGTAACTATTTTTAGTTTTTTGAGGAACCTCGAAACTATCCTCCATAATGGCTGCACCAGTTTACATTCCCACCAACAGTGTAGGACGGTTCCCCTTTCTCCACACTCTCTCCAGCATTTATTATTTGTAGACCTTTGGATGATGGCCATTCTGACTGGTATGAGGTGATACCTCATTGTAGTTTTGATTTGCATCTCTAATAATTAGCAGTGTTGAGCATCTTTTCATGTGCCTGTTGGCCATCTGTGTGTCTTCTTTGGAGAAATGTCTTTTTAGGTCTTCTGCCCATTTTTTGATGAGGTTGTTTGGAACATGTGTGGTGAAACAGTTGCAAATCTGGCTGAGGGTTCTTCTGGCCTCAGTCTGCCCTCAGCCTTTTCAAAGGCAATAGTCAAAGGGGCCTCCAACACTGTCCGGATCGCGGTCCTGGTCCTCGGGTGGCTCTCATGCTCATCTGCAGTCGCCAGGCCTCTGGCCTGCACACAGCAGAGCACAGCGGTCAAGGGTCGACTTCTGTAGCCACAGGCTTGGCCCCTTACAGGCTGAGTGACTCTGAGTACGCCCCCGAAACTATCCCACCTCTGTCCCCTTTATCTGTCCAGGGGGTAGTCTGGGCCCCTTAATGTTGCCCTGAGGCTCAGCATGGGCCTGGAGCCCTGGTAGGAACCCTGTGAATGGTGCAGTGGTGTCCGGGCACAGCTCCGGGGCTACAATTTCACTGCCTTCACCAGGTGAAAATTGGCAGATGGAGGCTGGTGACCCTCTAGGTCTCCCTGGGCCCTGATTTGATGGGTGCTCTGTCCCGACCATGGTGTAAGTTTCATGGGTCTAGTGAAAGCAAACACTTCTGGCAGATTACATTCAACCTCTAAGGTTGTGGCTCAGTCTTTTTCTTTAAGGACATAGAATGGTGTTTAGTAAAGCCAGTTCTGGAGTCAGAACAGGCTCATCTCTCTCCATTATTCTCTTATGACCTTTGGCAAGTTCTTGGCCCTGCTAAGTCTCAATTTCCACATCTTTGGGAATGGAAGCAATATTACTATCCAGGTCATAAGGTTTATTGGGAGAATCAAAGGATATAATGCCTGGAACATAATTAGCACCTGATAAAAAAGAGCTGATATTGCTGGGCAATCTTGTTTACATCCCCCCTCCTCCCCGTGGGCCAGGTCTGGAGGGTATCTCTGGGCCCCATGGCTTCCCATGGCAGTTCCTACCAGCTTCAGTTCTGCTCAACTCCAAGCTTCCCCAGGGAGCCCTGTTTTCCAGGAGTTTCCATTCCAAAGTGTCACCACCTGATAGAAATTCCTGATCTCCAAAAAGAGCTCTTGCTTCCTAGGGAAATAACCACTCAAGAAAATATTCTAACATTTGATCACATTGTCAATGTGCCCCATTAGGTCCCCTCTCTCTTCTTCCCCACTGCTTCTGCGGGCAGACCACGTCCTGTTTCAGCAGGGCTGCTGTATTCTAAGACATTGTGCTATTCAAAATGGACACTTTCTCAGACCTAGAGATGATCATACTAAGTGAAGTAAGTCAGACAGAGAAAGACAAATACCATATGATATCACTTACATGTGGAATCCAAAAAATAATACTAATGAACTTATTTACAAAACAGAAACAGACACACAGACATAGAAAACAAACTTAGGGCTACCAGAGGGGAAAGGGTGGAGGTATGAATTAGGAGTTTGGGACTAGCAGATACAAACTAATATAAAAAATAGATAAACAACAAGGTCCTACCATATAGCACAGGGAATTATATTCAATATCTTGTAACAACCTATAATGGAAAAGAACATGAAAAAGAATATGTATATACGTATAACTGAACCACTTTGCTGTGCACCAGAAACTAACATAACACCGTAAATTAACTATACTACAATTAAAACATAATAAAAAATAGGGGCTTCCCTGGTGGCACAGTGGTTGAGAGTCCACTTGCCGATGCAGGGGACACGGGTTCGTGCCCCGGTCCGGGAGGATCCCACATGCCGCGGAGCGGCTGGGCCCGTGGGCCGTGGCCGCTGATCCTGCGTGTCCGGAGCCTGTGCTCTGCAACGGGAGAGGCCACAACAGTGAGAGGACCGCGTACCACAAAAAATAATCATAATAAAAATAAAATAAAATGACACTTTCTCCAAGGTAAGCCAGTGCCCCCCCTCAAGCCTGGCAGACTGCTCTGCCCAAAACACAGGGCTTGGGAGGGGTGACCTGCACAAACGGACAACTCCTAGACTTAATAATAACTCGTTTCCCCTGTATTGAACTATTTTGTGCTTATTCATGGCCCTAAGCCCCACCTACACCAATTTGACATCATTGTTTCGATAGCAAAAAATTTTCAAATGGAATAAAGCAGAAGCTGAAAGCCCCACAAGATGCAGCTGAATGAGACAAACGTGTTCCTTAAACAATGGATACAATGGAGCGGTGTGGCTGCCAGCCTGTGTATTTATGTTCCAGATGACTTCCGTATCTCCACCCCTGTTTACCCCACTAATGAGGAATGAGGAAGGCTGGCTGCTACAATAACAATACACCACAACTTCACAAATCCCATAGGAGCATATATTTATTTTTTGTTGTTGTTTTTTTAAATAAGTTTATTTATTTATATTTTATTTTTGGCTGCATTGGGTCTTCATTGCTGCACGCGGGCTCTCTCTAGTTGTGGCAAGCGGGGGCTACTCTTTATTGTGGTGCTCGGGCTTCTTATCGCAGTGGCTTCTCTTGTTGCAGAGAATGGGCTTCAGGTGCATGGGCTTCAGTAGTTGTGGCACGTGGGCTCAGTAGTTGTGGCTCACAGGCTCTAGAGCGCAGGCTCAGTAGTTGTGGCACACGGGCTTAGTTGCTCCGTGACATGTGGGACCTTCCTGGACGAGGGCTCGAACCCATGTCCCCTGCATGGGCATGCGGACTCTTAACCACTGTGCCACCAGGGAAGTCCCAGGAGCATATATTTATACACAGAGACGTGACTCTCACATTAAAAGTTAAGACTTAAGGCTTCCCTGGTGGCGCAGTGGTTGCGAATCTGCCTGCTAATGCAGAGGACACGGGTTCGAGTCCTGGTCT
This sequence comes from Pseudorca crassidens, assembly GCF_039906515.1. NCBI lineage: Eukaryota > Metazoa > Chordata > Mammalia > Artiodactyla > Delphinidae > Pseudorca > Pseudorca crassidens. The sequence continues at coordinate 57,562,803 of NC_090298.1, forward strand.
GGGAGGATCCCACATGCCGCGGGGCAGCTAGGCCCGTGAGCCACAACTACTGAGCCCGCACATCTGGAGCCTGTGCTCCGCAACAAGAGAGGCTGCGATAGTGAGAGGCCCGTGCACCGCGATGAAGAGTGGCCCCTGCTTGCCACAACTAGAGAAAGCCCTCGCACAGAAACAAAGACCCAACACAGCAAAAATAAATTAATTAATTAATAAACTCCTACCCCCAACATCTCCTTTAAAAGAAGTTAAGACTTATTAATGAAGCCCTGCATCTGGAGCATTTGCTACTCCTCAACATTTCAAAGGAACTATTTGGACTTAAGTTCTCTACAGAATTTAGAATAGACCCTGGAGTCTCACTCTCATTCACTGTCTGTAGCCCTCCTTTGGCACCCAGAATAGGTTCTTTTATTGGCTGCCTAGATTTTTATGTTTAGGTGTTGAATATAAGCTCCTTAAGGCAGGGGCCCTGCCTTACAACAGAGACCTTGATGTCCCAGAATCCAGCACAGAGTCTTACACATAGAAGTAGGTGTTTCTGTTTCCTGAGGAACAGGGTGACATAATACTTGCCCAAGAGAGATGGGAATCCATGCGACAGGTAACACCTGAATACGCTGAAGTACATTTTGTTCCAGGACGTCCTCAAAGGACATGAACTCATTCTCACCTTCACTTCGCAAAGTGTGGTCCACGGATCAGCAGCGGGACATCACCTGGAGCTTGTTAGAGTCTCAGGCTCCAGCTCAGCCCTCCTGAGGTAGAACCTGCATTTTAACAAGGTTCCCAGGTTGTTTATGTGCACATTAAAGTCTGAGAAGCCCTGGTCCGTCTACACTATCTTCATGTGGATGGTTGAGAGCAGTGTTCAAGTCAGAGTGTGTGTGTATAAAAGAGGGAGCGTGACAGAGGCAGAGAAGCCAATAGTAACATTCTCCGAGTGCTCCAAAAGGGCCTCAGAAGTAGGTACTATCATTATTCCATTTTACTAACTAGCAAGTTGTGGAGATCGAATTAAACCCACGGAGTGTGCGCTCGTAAACCATTCTGTTAGGTATCCTAGGAGCTGTGGGAATCCTGTGGCATTCACTACCTCAGTAACACCTGGGAAGAATTCTAACTCACATTCAGCTAGCAGCTTCCTCTCACGGAGCGTCTATACACTGACAGGACTTCAGGCAGCCTATATTCTTTACCCTTTAAAACATGTTTTACAAGCAATACCTGCTTACTGAAGAACAATTAGAAAATACAGATAAGCACAAAGAAGTAATGCCCAGTAATAACAACATAGTTAACATTTTAATAAATATACTTCCATATATCATTCTATGAATAGATATGTGTCTGCATGCAGATGTATATACTCATACGTATGAGTATATACTCATACGTATGAGTATATTTTTTTTGTTTTTAACAAAAAAAATCATTGTATCCATACCGTTTTGTGACTTTCTCTGTTTTAAAATACCTGTAGAATTGTATAATAGATTTCTCCAGCTCTCACCTTCTTCTTTTCTCTGCAACTGTTTTAATTCCCACCCGTCCTTGAAAAAAATTAGCTCAAGGTGCACCTCCTCCAAGAAGCCTCCCCTGGTCACCCAGCCCATGGGTACTGGTGACACTCAGCTGACACGGCCAGCTTGGCCACCTCTACCTGTGTGTCACGTAATGCTCATTCCCAGGTCAGGTCAGCTCAGAACAGGATTCGGACGATATTCATAGGACGCTGGTCTTGTCCTCCAGCTCCTGCGCAGGGAAATGCTTCGGCCACAGCAAGCTCCTTTCTCTGGGCTCAAGGGCTCTCTTGAATATCTCAGGCCTTATCTGACCTCTGACCTCTGACCTCCCCCATGCTGGCTTCTCCCCGCTCCCTGCACTTACCCATCCACCGTGTTAATATACCCTCTTCTCAGCCACAGCTGATGCTCTGCTGGCGGCTGAGCTGAATTAGAATTAACAAGTGAAATTGTCAATACTCTTCTGTTTTTGACCTACCTCAATGGCAATTTCATGAGGTTCACCCTGACACTCCCCCTCTTACACTGGATGAGACCACGCCTCTGTTTAGCTCTGACAGCTGTTCCTATTACCTGGAGCAAAGACCTCCCACCTGCCTTCCACTCCATCATTGGGGCACAAAGCAGGACGAAGCTCTCCTCTCAGTTTCCCTCAAGCTTCTGGTGGACCAGGTCTTTCACTGAACCTGCGCTTTCTTTCAGGTGATATCACGTTCTCCTGAAGAGGCTGCCCCAGAGCCCTTGAGTGGACTGGACTAGAAGACAATCAGAGTAACCTGCAATGGGCAGTGCCGAGAATGGTGCCTCTTCACTGACTGCTCACCTGTGTTCCTGGCCTGGCTTGGCCTCCATAGGGGGCCACATCCTTATCAGGTCACTGCCTGGGAGTCCAAGGGGGCCAGCACTTCTCTCGTGCTTGGTGTTACCATCACTCCAAAGAGGCTGCTGCCTTCTGACCTCACTCATGCCCAAACACCCCAAATTTCTCAGTGGGTGTCAGCTCGCACCCTTGCTCTGGGGGTTTTGTTATAATTAGCTTCCTCTTTCTACCTGCTTGGCCGGTAGCACGTGTGGGATCGTACTGGTGGGCTCAGCTGGGTTTCGAATTCTGGCTCCAACACTTGCTAGCTTGCATCAATTTCTTTGGTGTTTCAGGGTCTCATCTGTTAAAAGGAGATAATAAGAGTGCCTGCTTCATTAGGTAGTTTTGAGGGTTAAACAGAACCACCCAGGAGAGATGCTTAAAGCAGTGCCCAGAACACGGAAAGCACTTAATAAAATCTAGCCTGGAGGCACTAACGACACTTCCCACCTCTGAGCACTTTGGTGTGTGCCTGAATACATACTTGGTGAACGATTAACGCTACCTGTAAGAAAACAGAGGCAGCAGTGCTGTGTTAATTACAGGGCAAGCAGACTGTGGGGGGGGAGGGTGAGTGAGGGGAGACGTAGGTAGAGGAGTCTGTGTCAGAGGGACACTGCGCCCGGTCCCCTAGCTCCTGGTCACACCCATCGCCCCAAACCCCTCACCCCTGAGGGCATTTCTGTCCAGCACCTACATACACTCAGGTAACTGCAGGGGCTTCTGGAAGCCTCAGGCGGGAGCAGCATGAACTCCAGAACCTTGGGGAAAAAGTGTCCTCACCCTATAAAAAAGTCATGTATGCCCCCAAGAGCCTGGGAACCAACTGCAGAGACATCGTAAACATCAGGATCTGACGACTTCAACAGCGGATTGTTCAGTTCCAAATATATACAAAGACTCCACACTGATGTGTAACTTCCGAAGATCTGTGGAAATCAAAGGCCAAGGAACAAGAGGGGACTCTGCAGGGAGAAATGCTCCAAACTGTCAGCACTAGGTGAGCGCTTACACTGGGAGCAAGCCGGACGCTTGGGACACACGTGTTACCATTCAGGCCGCCCTGGCACTTTCAACCCCGCTCCATTGAAATCCACCCAAAAGTGCCCCCCGCCCCCCGCCAGCTTCATTTTCATCTCAGCTTCCTTTCTATGCACCACCATGGTCTTCACATTTAGTTTTATAATAATACATATTAAGTTTATATTTAGCTCTGTTTTAGACGTGTGTAGTGATGATTTGGTGAACGAGCATTGCTTGTAGACATATAACGACGCAACCAAACACGAGGTGGGTATGGTGCCTGCGGTGTGCAGTGGGGCTGACCTGTGGTCAGTGTCCTTTTTTTTTTTTTTTTTTTTTTTTGCGGTACGCGGGCCTCTCACTGCTGCGGCCTCTCCCGTTGCGGAGCACAGGCTCCGGACGCGCAGGCTCAGCGGCCATGGCTCACGGGCCCAGCCGCTCCGTGGCATGTGGGATCTTCCCAGACTGGGGCACGAACCCGTGTCCCCTGAATCGGCAGGCGGACTCCCAACCACTGCACCACCAGGGAAGCCCTAGTGTCCTCTTTAATTGCTCCAGCCTTCAGTGAGGATTTCTGCTCAAGTTGTAAGATTTGGAAACTTCTGCTAAGTGGGGATGCAGCGGGCATGTATTTTTGCAAGACTGGCTACTAATTCATACATGACTACAAAATGACAACGTGGGGCACCTTGTTCAGAAATTAAGAGTTTCAAGATGGCGACGGCAAAGCATTAAACCAAGTGCAAGGCTCTTCTGAGTGTGAGGCTCTGGGTGACTGCACAGGGTACATTCCCATATCGTCAGCCCTGAAGTTTAGGCCACAACGTCAAATTCAAGGAACGTCACATTCCTCTGTTTCTCCAAAATAAAATTTAGCCTCCTACGCTGTTGGTGGGAATGTAAATTGGTGCAGCCACTAAGGAGAACAGTATGGAGGTTCCTTGAAACACTAAAAATATCAATCCCACTCCTGGGCATATATCTGGAAAAGATGAAAACTCTAATTCAAAAAGATACATGCACCCCAATGTCATGCAGCACTGTTTACAATAGCCAAGACATGGAAGCAACCCAAATGCCTATCAACAGAAGCGGCATATATATACGAAGATGTGGGATACACACACACACACACACACACACACACACTCACACACACACTCAGCCATAAAAAAGAATGAAATACTGCCATTTGCAGCAACATGGATGGACCTAGAAATTGTCATACTAAGTGAAGTAAGTCAGACAGAGAAAGACAAATATTATAATGTATCACTTATATGTGGAATCTGAAAATAATACAAATGAAATGAATCTATATACAAAACAGAAACAGACTCACAGATATAAAAAACAAACTTAGGGTTACCAAAGGGGAGAGGAGGAGGGGGGATGGACAAATTAGGAGTATGCAAGTAACAGATACAAACTACCATCCCTAAAATAGATAAGCAACAAGGATTTACTGTATAGCACAGGGAACAATATTCAATATCCTGTAATAACCTATAATGGAAAATAATCTGAAAAAATGTATATATATATAACTGAATCACTTTTCTGTACACCTGAATCTACACAACATTGTAAGTCAACTATACTTCAATAAAATAATTTAGCCTCGAAAATATTAGGGTGTTCCCTCTCTTAATCCTGCGATCCTACAAGAAACCGGGCGTATGTGGTGCTAAACAATGGCGGGGGTGGGAAGGAGGCCAGGAGGCCCTTGGGCCCTGGTGGCTTCCTCCTTTACCATTGCTCCCAGGGGCTACAGGAAACCACAGCTGACCGCAGTCCTCACAGGCTTTTGGGCACTCCTGAAGCTCAGAGAGGCCCTCACAGCTCTCCTCCCCACTGGCCACAGACTTGGCATCTACTAGCTACCATACCTCTGCCTCTCCACGTTCCCTGACCCTCCCTTCCCCTCTCCAAGTCTGGGAGAAATCAGAACCCTCTCTCAGGACCTGGCTGCTTCCACTCCCCACCCCTGAGGCATGTCCCTTCACCCTCCTTTCTAAGATGTTTCCAGATCCACCCCCCTCCGAGTGCCTTCAGGAAGACACTGCTGCTCCCTCTGTCCTAAGGAGGGAGAAGGGAAAGCAGATACCTACCTCAGTGGGGCAGATTTTTTATATCCTCACCATGATTCACCAAGATTGTGGTGGGGCCTGGACCTCACGTCTAGGTCTTCAGATCTCTGCCATTCTTTGCATACGCAGAGGACTGGGGAAGCCCAGCGGGAGACGGGTAGCAGGGGAGTAGGTGGAGCAAATGAAATGGAGTAAACAGAGACCTTACTGAATGCTGACTCCATTGCCCTCTGTTGTTGTGGCCTTAATTTCGCCATCTGTGCAATGGGCAGCAGCACCTGCCTCCGGGGATGGTTGAGGAAATCAGAGCGCGCGCTAAGCCCTTTACCACTATTAGTTCTCTCTCTTCCCTTCCCTTCCTCTCATCTTCTAACCTTGAAGCAACCCCAGGCCAAAGGAAAGGAAATCAGAGGAGTTTTGGAAAACTATCTCAACGTATTCATAACAGACCACTGAGTAAAAATGCAGGTGATAAACTAGCAGAGCCTGATTCCTTTTATGTAACATCACACACACACACATTTCCATCAGAAATGCTCAGGATATTCGCCAAAACATTAATGGTGGTTTTCTTCAAATGGTAGGATTTCAGGTGGTTATTACCTTGTTCTTTGTACCTTTATGAGTTATTTACATTTTTTTACAATGAATATGTCTCTTTTTTAAAAAATTTAAAGCTTAAAAATGTTGTAAAACACAACTATCTAGAATAAGAGTGGTTGGTTTAGAAGATCTCTAAAGGTGAAATGCATAACATTGTCTGTATTAGGACACTGGGCAAAGCTATGATGTAAGCTCAAAACATAGCTGCCTCCAGTATAAACTGGTCCAGCCTCTTCAAGAATCATTTCGCAACATCAAGCAGGACTGAAAATCCATATTCCCAACAATTCTATTTTTTGTTACACTCCCTAGAAAAACTCTCACGGCTGAGCACAAAGAGATACAGGAAAGATGTCAACAGCAGCATTGTAAATAATAGTGAAAAACTGGAGAGCAGGACAATGGCCATCGTCTTAGTCTGTTTGGGCTGCTCTGGTGTGGTTTATAAACAACAAACATTTATTTCTCACAGTCTGGAGGCTGGCAAGTTCAAGATCATGGCAACTGCAGATCTGGTGTCGGCTGAGAGCAGATGATTCACATTTTATTGGCCAGAACTAGTCACTTGTCCCTTCCCACTGCAAGGAGTTCTTTTAAATGAAAATAGGGCTAAATGTATCTGGATGTTGCTATTATTCTTTAAAAGTGGTCATATGTAGCTTTGTCTAAACATGGGAATGGGTTAAAGGATGTCGTAATAATTTCTGAGTCTGTTTAGTAAGCTTATTGTTATGCAAAGAAACAGGAAACAGAAGCAGGAAACTACTTTAGTTGCTGAAGAAATCATTGCACTAACCCAGGCAGTGGCAATGTGCATTTCTGAAACTCCTAGGGCCCTGGATCACTGTGGGAAACAGGTATCTGACCCTACACTTTCTTCTATTTCCACATAAGCTTATTTCTGTGTTTATTCCTGCTGCTCTCAAAGAGCAACGTCCATCCCAGCCCATTTCCCTATTTCTGACTCCATCTAACCTTACAGATTCACTCCTAGCTTTGTTTTTCATTATTAATTTTCATACGTTTAATTGTTATTAAAACGTTCTGCATATATTTACAAGGCATCTCGCCCTGGAGTTGCTGAAATCCCTCGTCTATTTAAAGAACCCGTCTCCCATTATGGGGCCAAGTTCTGGGCAGAGCAAACAGTTGAGGAAAGAAGTGCTCTCCAGAATCTGAACACCCTTCAGGCAACACAGTGCCAGGCAGACAGAGGACCCCGCCTGCAGCATTTGTCATTTAAGGAACTATTATGACACTCTGACTGGGAAGAAGCCCAGTTGAGGCACCCTATGTGGAGAGCCTCCCAGCCACCTGCCAGAGGGCGGACCAATGCTGAGCTTGTCTTCACCCTTCGTACCCTATGGATTCTGGTTCTGTCTGTACAGCCACCGGTGCCCAGTCACCCTCTGGCAAAACCACGGCTCCTCTCTCCCTCTTCTCTCTCCCCCAGGTCCCTAGGGCTGGATAATCCTCGCTTCTTGGAATCTGCCCTTCCCTGGCCGTTGCCCAGCCTCTCCTCCTTGCATCTGCCCCTCTGCAATTGTTTCTTGGCCAATCTCCCAGCCTCCAGTTTCTCCCACACCCAGCGCCGTCTGCCCTTCGCCTTACTGGGACTCCAAGAACTTCCCTCAAAACTGCAGCGGCTCCCCCTACAGGACAAAGGAGGAAACTCAGTGGGGCCCGAGACCCTTCTATCACATCCAACCTCACACCTCTATTTCCGCCACTTTCTTCTGCACAGACTTTCAGCCACACTGTGACAGGGTCTATCCTGGGTGGAAGGTAGGCAGGAGGGTCATTTGGCTCTAACCCCATTTTCACAAAGAACCTCAAAGTTAAACTTCTGAAGTAATCTGCAAATGAGGTTATGCGTAGAGTCTCAGAGATAAACTGACAGATGTCCCCATACAACTTTATCTTAGGTCCTGTTACTGGACCACATTATCTGTGGAGAACTATAAATTAATATATTTTTAATAAATTCTGTGATTTTTTTGGTAATCGTAATCATAATTGTTTCTGTAGATGTAAAGCACAATTATCTAGCATTATATTAAAATAATTAATTGGTCAATGAAGACATACTATAAAATGACCACAAAGGTTATCACTCCGTTAAGCATTTCTTTCTCATATCCTTTACTTTCTTCCTTTTTTCTGGAGAGGGTGGGGTTAGGATTCATTTCTTAGCATACAGAATCTTATTTTTTTTCCCCCTTTAATGGCCTGTCTTTCCTTGTCTCTGCTGTGCATATGGCTTTCTCCCCTCCTTCCCCAAATAATCACCAAGCTCCCCCTGCCCAGAACTGTCTCCTTCCTGCTGATCTCAGGCCAGGCTCCTGCCAGGCTCAGTTGTCACCTCCCAACCTCTTGGCCCTCCCATGATGGCTTAGCTCACTGAGCTGCAGTGCATAGCGCCAGCCCTTGTTTGGGCTTGGTATAAACCACCCTGAACTTCATATGGTCTTTCTTCTTGTGCGGCATGTCTTTCCAACTAAACTGGAAGCAGGGGCTGCATCCCACCCTCCCTTTTTGCATCCACAGCTCCCCTCAGTGTGCCCTGAACCCCATTAAACCCACAGCGAACGCCCCATAAGCCCTTCCTCAGGCTGCTGAGGGTCCAGCTTGCTGTCCCTGTTTGTGGACTCCTCTTAGGGAATGTCCTTTACGATGGGCATTCTTAACCAGAGATCCTAGGGCAGGCTTGGGGGGGCTCCATGAACCTTGCAAAACTGTGCAAAATCTTCTGTGCGAGTGCAGTTTTATGATGAGAGGGTTTATAACTTTCATCGGAGTCTCAAAAGGCCCTGTGACCTAAAAAAACATGGTGAACTGCTGCCCTGAGGTGCTCTGGTTGCTATCAGCACAGAAATGAATGAAAGAACTCAGTTGTCTTATCTGCAAACTGGGAGTCATAACGGGGGCCTATATGGAGGGGGTCCTCAGGAAACAGCAATTATTAGTATCCCTGACCTAGTTCCAGAAATGCCTTAGCTCAGGGGTTCCCAAACTTGGATAGTCATCAGAATCACCTGGGGGGCTTGAAAAATACAAGTTCCTGTCCTGCATTCCAAGACCAAAGGAGAGACAGTCTCCACAGGAGGAGCCGGAGTGCTGCATCTTTATCAAGCCTCCACCTGGTGCTTCTGAGGATCGACTGGACAGGACTGGGAATCGCTGCTGTTCCATTCTCCCCTGCCTCCGCAAGGCATTCTCAGCCCCATCTTGCCTCTTTGTGGGAAGTACACGTGTTTAAGGAAACTGCCCAAGCCTCTGAGGGAACAGCGGGCTGCACAAGTCTTTCAGAACAAGGAATTAAGTATCTTTATAATTATATCCAGGCCTATATTTAGGGCCTGGCTCATATGGCCTCTTGAACTTCAAATAAATACCTATTTTGTTCCTTGTTTAAACAGGTGTAACAATATCAGGGATACTAGATTTATCCAGGCAGGAAGGCAGCTCCCACAGCTGTCAGAAAGCACGCTACCCTCATTCCTCACAAGAGGAAAAGCTAATTATACTGTCATAGAGCAAAATAAATGTACGATGTCTACCCCTGAGTTCACTGAACCACTCGGGACTGCGCTCTGGCGGGATTCAGGGCCAGCTCGGTGGGCACATGCTGAGATATGATAGAAGCCACTGCAGTGGGGCGATTCTGGGTTGGTGAGGTCCGCTGTCCCCAGGATGCTTACACTCTCACACACAAACTCATGCCCACACACTCTCATACGGGAATGCACAACTCTCACACATACACATGGAACACTCACACACACACACACAAACACACACACACTCACACACACCCCTCTTCTGATGCCAGAGCGTTCCCACCCAAGCATGAGAGTTTACTCCCCGTGGACTTCTGACTTCCCATTCCCTGTCCAAATGCTAAGGACTTTCCTGATTTTAGCACTTAAAATCTTACGTCTGGGAACACCCCTCTCCCCCAGAGTCCTGGGCAAAATGGGGTGGCTGGTCAGCCTAAGGTGCACCTTCTGCTTTCTCGGCTGCGCGGTGTCCTGTGAATGGGGTCACCTGCTCTTCCGAGAGGGATCTGAAGTCCTCGTGGTCACTGACTCCGCAGAGCTGACACACCCTGGCAAGTACGCCCCGTGGCAGCCAGCACCTACACAGCTCCGGTGAAGGATATAACCTGCTGATTAGGGGTCCCGTGGCGGTCCTGACAGCACATTAGAGTCACCTGGGAGACTCTGACCCACACCTTGATGCCCTGGCCCTACTGTACAGAGTGTGGTTTACGTGGCTGGGGTGGGGCCCGACGCTGCCAGGTTCTTCTAGTTTCTGAGGTGGTCTGAATGTGCAGTCAGGATGGAGAATCGCTGAATCCGGGCAAAGCGTACAGCAGTCAGGTCACTCACTCCCTAGTGCCTTCCTCACACCTCTGCGGGGTGTGGGGCTTATGAGCACGGGCCAGAGGTCCTGTCAGGAGAGAGGAGCCCTGAATCTCCTGCTCCTGCACTTTGACGTGGACATGTTATCCTATAAACCGACACACAGACCCGTGCAGTAACTGAACCTAAGGCCAGTGCCACATTAAGACTTTCTGATTATGCCTCTAGCCAAAGGCTCAACTCCAACCATTTTTTTGCAACTGAAAGAAGTTTCCAAGCAGTAGTTTTGACTATGGCTTGCCACCTATCATGGCAGAAAAAGACACTTCTCTGGCTGTAGGACGGAGTATTCCTGTGGATGAACAGGTTGGCGTTGAAGAACAGTGGCTCATAATCTGCTCTCCGAGAAGGGGCATAAAGATGGGTTGCAGGAAACAGCAAAGGCTTTGGAATTAGCTGAAGTGGAAGTGGCATCCCTTCTCTCCACCTATCAGCCACTGATGTGTGACCTCGGGGCAGTTGCTGTACCATGCCGAGCCTCGGTTTCCTCCTCAGTAAAAAGTGCATGACAATACCTACCACCAACGGTTCTTGCTGGTCTATCAGTGACTAGTCCAGACCTTGGCTTGGTGTAGGTGGCAGTGGAGTAAACGACAAATGATAACTATTGAAAAAAAGGTGAATGGCGACGCCGTTTCCTTCTTCATGTTGTACCAGCTTGCTCCCATCACGTCCTAAAGAAGGTATTCTGTTCTCAAGTCACATAAACAATTAAGTTAATGGAAAGTACTGGTTTCCTGTTGCTGTTGTAACAAATTACGACAAACTTAGTGGCTTAAAATCATGCACATTTTTTATCTTATGGTTCTGGAAGTCGGAAGTCTGAAATGGGGTTTGCTGGATTAAAATCAAGATGTCGGCAGGGCTGTGTTCCTTCTGGAGGCTCTGGGGGAGGATCCAGTCCCTTGACTTCTCCATCTTCTAGAGGCTTCCAGCATTCTCTGGTTCTGGACCTCTTCCTCCATCTTCAAAGCCAGCACTCTAGGATCTTCAAATCTCTCTCTGACTCTGACTCTTTCACTTACGATCACCATTGCGACTCCATTGGGCCCATCCAGACAACCTAGGACAATCTCCGCATCTCAGGAGCCTTGACTTAATCACATCTGCACAGTCCCGTCTGCTCTGTAAGGCAACATATTCACAGATTCTGGGGATTAGAAGGTGAACGTTTGGGGAAGGCTATTATTCTGCCTACTATGTGGAGACAGCTTTATCAATGTTAAATTTTTTATCTTCTCTAGGTTTTTCTCCAACCTTTGATACCTACTCCCAGTCACTGGGTAGCAAATGCTGGCAGAAGGTTAAAAAAATTGCCGAACAAATTAAATTAGCATCACCAGAATATTCAGAAACTGCCCATCAGAGACTTCAATAGTTTCCCGTGTGTGTGTGTGTGTGTGTGTGTGTGTGTGTGTGTGTGTGTGTGTGTGAACCCGTTTACTGGTGGTTGTGATTTTGCGGTACAGTACGTGCCATAGCAGGACCATAGTTTTTGCCTGTAAAATTGTTCCTAGAACATTTGAGGGGACTAATTGGTGACACGGTGTCCTGCAGAGACGACTGTGACTTTGCAGGCATTCTAACCTCTGACAAGTCTGAGGGCTGCCCCAGGGGGCTGCCAGGCTTAGAACTTTAAAAGACCACTCCTCCCCTGAGTGGGGGACCACTGGCAAGCCCGGCCAGGAAGGAAAGACTTGAACTGAATATGCAGCGAGCTCTCATGTCCTTCAAATGAGTTGAGATCTCAAATCTGAAGTTTGGATAGGAAACTGGGACTCAGTGGGAGGTCTGCGAGGGTGGAGGACGGGGGTGCTTCCAGGCTTTCAAAACACAAAACAGGTGGTTTTCAGTGGTGCTGGCTGGCTGGGGAGAGTGGGGGAGGTGAGGGGGGAATACGAGGCAGGCAGGCTTCTGGAAGGGTGGGACCCAGGGCTGAAGCCTGGGCTGGCTGCCTGAGAGTAGAGTGACAGGGGAGGGCTCTGAACCTCCCTGCACGGGAGGGACTGCCAGGAGGTTCGGGGAGGAACCCCAACCCCGGTCTGAGAAATGCTTTTCTCGGGCTCAGAGGCCAGGGTGCACGAAAGTGGGAGTCCAGCCAAGCCAGAGGTCCCCCAGCAAAGAAGAGGACCAAGGAGCAGAGTGGTGTGAACCCGTTCTTCTAATGAAGCAGCAGTGATGTGGGTGACAAGGAATCTGAAGGCATGAGCCCAGCCAGAGGTGGGATCAGCCAGGTCTGACAGGCTTTAACTATTTTAGGGTAAGAAATCTGTGCTCGGTAAACACACCAGATGTTTATGCTTTTGTATATTTTGATTTCTTGTTTGTTTTCCTTGTTGTTGATGATGATGATGTTGTTTTAGTAAAACTCTAACTAAGAAAAGGGTAACGGGGTCCTTGTTTTTGCCTGGGAGGGCCCAGCTGGAGAATCAAGGAATCCTTGTGCGGCTGAGGCCTCCGGTGAGGTGAAGCCTAGAAACGTGACAAACCTTAACCCCAGAAGTGGCTGCCCTCAAATCTCCCGGGGAGTCTTTAATTACCTCTAACACACGTGGCGTGAGTGAGGGAAATGGTGATTTTAGTGACATCCTGGGCATGGGGACAGCAAGGGCAGGCATCGAAATGGACAACTTAGCCATGTCCCATTTCACTCACACAGAAGGCGGGACGACAGTGCTTTTTTAAGTAGCTTGGCTGACCATGCAAAATGCCTCCTGGCTCACCCAAGGGCCGCCGTGGCTGCCCGTTTTCCCTTTATCCTCTCTAGCCCTTATACACACAACCAAATAAACAGAAGTCTACATTCTTCCCAACAGACCTGCCTGACATCAATTAACACTAACCTCTGGCAAGTGGCAATCCTCAAGGAAGCTCCAAGATGTTTTCAGTGCGAGGATTTTGATGTGTTCTCTAAATGAATGTTCTCATGGTCATTTTCCTGACAAGGCAACTGGCCTCAAGATGGTAAATGGAGACACTGGTTAAGTGATCCTGCACGCAAGGGATAAATCTGTGCACAGAATATGGTCCGAGGGCCCCAATTCCCTGCCTATTCCATTAGACAATCAAAATCTCTCAGTCAAGCATGTAGCAAATGGGTGTCCCAGGACTGGCAACTGACTGATACGTCCCAGAGCTCACATTCTAAGCTATTGTCCAGAGAACACCCCGACTGTTCACATGTGTGGGAAGCAGGGGGAGTGGCAGCGGAGAGAAGGGGTGGGTAATTTATTCGGGAGCTGGAAGCTGAGAAACAGATTTGGTAAGCAAATACTTCAAAGCCCACTAGAGAACTCCCATAAAACACAGGCTCTCTGAAGCAACCAGGGAGTGATTTAAATCCACTTGGAATTTTGAGGGGGAAGGGGTAAGACTTATCAACTCTGTTCAGAGCCTCATGAATAATTTCACCTGACACGGGACACTGAACCAGCAGAAAGCTGGGATGTACAAAGGAAAATAGGTTTCCAGCTAATCTTTGGTACTCAAGTCTTATTCCAAAGTGGGGAACCAGGGTGCGTGAAGCCCAGACAGGAAGTTCACCATTTTTAGACACATTATATTTCGTCCTTGTGAGAGAAGTGTTAGATGGGAAACACATTTTCTGGCAACCGAAATTGGGCTGGCTGGTTGGCTAAGGGAAAGGCCATGCACCCACGTACTACCGGGATGTGGAAGTCGTTTGGAACTCTCTCTAGGCTAGTAGAGGCAGTGAGAGAGGGGCCTTAAAATGAAATGAACATGTAAGCCCCGATCTGCAAAGGTGGTGGCTGCCACAGGTCCTCCTGTTGCCCTAAAACGCAGGACACCGTTCCCCTACCTTCTACCTCCACACTTCATTTCTGCGATAGATACTTCAGTTACTGCCAACGAGACGACGAGCCTGGCGCTGGGAGAGGGTTCCCCCCGTTGTTCTCATTTTTGTGGACAGAGTGGGTTTGGGGGACGGTTGCCTGAACCTTCTCGATGATCCCAGGGGGTCTCGGTCCCGCGGGAATCACCTCCGTCCCCTTAGGAGCGCAGCCTGTCCACCCAGGTGCCCGCCGTCGAGGTGGCAGCGGCGGCGGCGGCGGCGACCCTGGCCGGCCAGGACCGAGGAGCGGCCGCGTGGCTCTCCCCGCGATGGCCGCAGGGGGGCAGGACAGAGGGACCGAGGACACCGGTCCTCCGAAGCGCCGGGCGCTCGCGGAGTGCGGGGCTCGCGGGGGGCCGCGCGCGCTCGGGTCCGGAGCCCTACCTGGGAGTGGCCGCGCGCTCCGCCGCTGCCCGACCTGCGCTGGGGGACGCTCGGGATCGAGGGGGCTGTGCTGGCCGAGGGGTCCCGCCGCCCCGAAAGCCGGGGGGCAGTCATGGCAGCCTCTGAGAGGAAGGCTGCCCTGGGAAGGAAGGTGGCCAGCTGCTCCCCGCGTCCCGTCTGTCTTCAGGGCCGAAACCGCCCTCCCAGCATCTGGCGACCCCGTATTCCCCCCACCCTCCTACCCCCGTTTCGCAGGTATAGAGGCCTGGAGGTGTCATGAGCCTAAAGGACATAATTTAGACCGTAAATCAATTCTGCTAATTCTGAGCCCTGGGGTTCAGAAGGTTTAAATTCAGGAGCCAGGTTTTTACGTCTAATTACATGGACACCTTTTCTTGTTGTTTTCTCCGACCGCGGCCCCTCCACGTCAACTCTTTTATCTTTTAGTACAAACTTCCGCACATTTTCAGCATTCACCCCAAGAAGTTACGGTCATCCCGGTTCTCTTCCCTTCTTCACATAAGTCTCCATTTCTCTTTTTCTTCCTTTTTCCAAGTTTATTCCTGACGCGTTTGAGCCAAAAAAGTACTAGTTCAGAGAGCTCAGACACAAGTGGAAATGGCCCCGGAAAGCAAAGAGGCGGAGCAAAAATCAAATTGCATCTTTGAGGGTACTGAGTAGGCATTAACTTGTTCAATAAAATATTCTCGTCTTTAAAAAAAAAAAGAAAAAAAAAAGCTTTATCCTAAAATGACTTGCATTGATTTGTTTCACTGATATTTATTTTGAGATGTCAAATATCCTTACAGACCCTGTAAACATTTTATGTTCATTAAAAGTAGACCTGGATTCGAAAGGATTGTGAAACACTGCTGTTCTGACGTTATAAACCACCGAGTTAGAAAAAATAAAAAGCACCGAGAGGGGGAATACACTAAAGTGAAGGCCAGTGGGATTTACAAAGGAGTCCTAAAAATAGAATCTTCGTCTTTTTCCTTCCTCATCCTGGGAGTAAACTGGCAGTTCAGTTGAGGAGAGGGCTTGGATCAGTCCACCGCCTTGGTGCTACGAACCCAGGGAGGAACCTCCTGATTGTAGCTTGCTCTTGTTCATCTTGGGTGAGCACACAGATGGTCACACTGGGCAGAGGGCAATGATCTGAGTGTGACAGCTTTGCAAAGTAGAACCACCCTGCTGCTTCCGGCAACTGTAGCCCAGGACTCCAAGGCAAGGCTCCTGGGTTGCACCTTTCTGCTAAGACTCCAGGGCCTTCTAGTTCCTCAGCGTCTGCTTTTCTAGCTTGGCAGTGGCCCAGGCCCCTGATCTCCCACTCTTCTTTCTGCTGGCCTATTTGTCTGGCAGTTTGGCTGATGCGTTAGCATCTCCACCAGAGGGTAGGCAGGGAAACGGGGAGCTTGGAACTCCAGGCAGCCTTCCTTTTCTTAATGGTCCTTATAGCGCTGGGCTTGGTGGGAAAAGAGCCGTGCTGTTGGCTAAAATGGAATTTTGGGATTATCTGTGGATTTAATTTGGTTTTCTCACATCTACCATTTCCACAAATAATTAGAGATTACTAGATACATTCAGAAGTTGCATTAGCCTTGAAGAATTTGGAGAAAATCTAAATAGGTTTAAGAACCATCTTGGAGTCCAGAATGTTAAGCTCTATGCTCCAGACAATTAACATTTTTAAGCCCCACCCTCACCCCCGGAGCTAAAATCTCTCCTAGGTAACAATTTACTGAACACATTTTGAAGATCATATGGATATATCTTGCAGGAAGGGTGAGCTGCGTAGGGAAGCAGTAAATGCAGCGCAGCTGTGTTAAGAGAGAAGGCCAGGCAGCACCGGTGATTTGCAGCTTCTCTGTTCTACAAAGGTATCGGCTGATCCTGGAGGTTTGAGAGTAGCTCTCATTATTAACGTGTGGGAGACAGGCAGGTAGAGGGCAAATCCTAGAGCCATGTCCTCTCTGTGAGCATGAGTGCGCGAACCATCCTCCCGGTGAGCACTCTGGCCAGAGCGTCCATGGGGAGCGGTGGGTGATGCTTAGAGCGGGAGCATGGCCCTTTCTCAGTGCTCAAAGGGCTCCTTACGGAGAGTTCGAGTGGAGGCAGCGGCATTCTTTTGATTATTTTCTTCCCAGTGGGAATCCTACATTAGCACTGACATGAAAATGGCATCCTATTACTGCAGGATGGTTGAGAATATGATGATAATCATATCTTGTGCCTCTGGAGTGCTTGACAGTTTTCAAGGCAATTGTATATATGTTCTCTTATTTTAGCTTTGTAATAACTGTGAGGTAAGAAGGACAAATATTATCATCTCTCTTTCTTTCTGATGAGGAGACTTAGCCACAGTCAGAAAGCAAGTTTAAAAAAAAAATGCAAAGCATAATTAGAACCCAGGCCTTCTGAAACCCCCCCCCCACATACTTAAAGTTTTGTAATAAAACATCATAGCTGCTCATTTGACTCCATTATCATGCCTGCTGTATGTTCTTTAAATGTCCACTACACGCCAGCATGCTAGTTTCACACTGGTTTATGCAAATTATACTCATGAAAAAATTTTAAGTGTCATTTTTAACACTATGTCTCTTTTGGAATACCATTATTGTAATTCTTCCCACTGGTTGTATTTCTCCTCCCTCATAATCAGCAAAGTGTTAATCTAGCCGTGTTGGACAATTTCCCAAAGTCACTTGTAAAATATCACCTGGTATTCACTTTACCCCATGGATCTTCTTTTCCATCACTGGAATTGAGTGCATACTGAGATATTACACAAAGAAATAGGGCAAGATCACAATTCACCAAAAAACCTCTGGCACAAATAGAATGTTCAGTGTATATAATAACTACAAATTTTTATATCTATAGGTATTTTTAGAAAGACTGATAAAAAACTCTCTGACATACCCCACATGGAGATAGTCCAATTCATGCTCAAAAAAGCATTTCAGCTTTTTTCCATCAGCACCATTCATAGGTTAGAAAACCAACTTTGCAGGGGTCTCCCCAAAGTATTTCCTTAAACCTCTGCCAACCTATGGGGACAGGGAGTGAAGATATTACATAAATATCTGCATCAACGTCTTGGATAGAGTTGCACAATGGCCATATATGGTGAAAGGTAGATTCTCCCCTGTGACTATATTCTTGGAATATGTTGAAGTGCGTATGTCTCCATTTCTGCTCCCAAGACGCTGGTGCACAGATGTTTAGTATTGGGGTGGTGGAAGCACTGCTGTCTACAGTTTACATGATGTCTAATAGGCCTCTAGAATGTGCTTAAAAGGCAGTGTTCAGAATTAGGCCCCTAACCTTCTTTGACATAATTGTCTTTCTTTGGAGTCACATCTTGAAGGGAAGGATGAAGATTTGGAAAGGGAATTAATTTTCTCAACCAGACTTACTATTTTCCCCCTGCACTTTATAGTAATCCTCTAAACGCAAAAAATTCAGCTAATTATGGATTTCTACCTGAATAATGCTGCCATCTGAGTGGTTGCATGTCACTGTTTCTGGTTTCTGACCCCTTGTCAGGCCAATTCTGCCTGATTTCACTCATGTGCTGCTGCTTTTTATAATCTGAACATTATTTCCACTCAAATGTTTCCAGCTTTACAGAGAACCTAAGAATTTGAAAGGGGGCAAAAGACCCCTCATAACTGTTATTTGGATAATTATCACTTTGAGTTATTCTGATTTTTGCTGCAAAAAGGACACTCTGAGAAAGGCATTTGAAAAATGTTAAAAGTTTTAGTTTAAAACTACATTTTCTAACTTACATTTTAAAAATAGAGCTTAGGCTGTCTTTCTGGTAATTATAATATGATTTCCCCCTTTTTTTTTCTATGCTCAGTAAACTCTAACTATTACAGTGTATTTTGAAACATAGGACATTGAGTCTAGGGCATTAAAGAAGTTAAAAGGCTTTGAGGGGATTTTTAAAGATCCAGTTTCCTAATATGTAAAGTGGAACCAGGAAAGACTTCATGGTGTTTAATATGTTTTTCCCTATCTTCTAAATGCAATAATATCTGACCGCCACTTGATCGTTAGAGATTTATAGTCATGATAATTTATGTCAACTTATATCTGGGACTCTTTTTTTTTTTTTTTTTTACAACGTTTGGCAGCCAACTGCTGGTGGAAACTAGAATGTTTCACATTAGTCAGCAGACCTCTTAAATTATTTCTATGAAATAATTTACTGTGGATTACAAATTCTTATATGGCATTTATAGTTAATGATTAGGTAGAGAGATATATCAAAAATATGATTAGTCACATATGTACCTACCTTGCATGGTTTTAACTCTACGCGTGTTTTATAAGAATTGCTTTTTAGAAAGATATCTTAGGGCTTGTATTTTTATATGTTTTTCCAGCAAAAGGCAACACGTTTTTAAAGGAAAAGAAAAAATAGATACACACGCTCTTATAAACATTCCCCTCTAATTAAATGTCCATAAAATTATTTTCTATTTCCTGATGGCCTTTTACGGCATAGGTACTGGTGTGTGGTCTGAAACTACAAGAACTGCTAAAAATCTCTTGTAGCACCACTTGAAGTCGAGATGTACAAATACTAACGAAATTTGAGATCGTCCATGTAATGTCTCTTTTTCACTGCAAAGAATCAGTAATGAAGTCATGTGCCTCAACAGAACACGAAATGAAATGAAACCCAGAGTTCCTCCTGCTAATCTGAGAATGAGCTAGTTCCTAACTCATTTTCATTCTTCCACATAGGTATGGTTAAGGCTTTTAGAAATTTCTTTGTTCGATTTTATTTATCATCCGGGAAAGTTAAGACGTGGAAGGATGGCTGTGAAAGTTGGGTTGAAATTTTACTTGCATGGAAGCGGCTCCCAGAGCATCTCTTTTGTATCTCAGATATCTTCTTTTCTCGTCCCTTCCTCTCTCTTTCTATTGAACGGTGGTTTTCTTTAACTCAACTATTTATGATTCATTTCATGAAAGCCTAGGTTTTCTCTGAGGGTACTAAAACGTCTTAAAGTGGTTTTAGAGACTAGCAGCAACAAGGAACCATTTTCCTTCGTGCTTAAAATAAAGTCATTGTCAATAGCCTACAACCTGCAATAAACTATTAAAAAAGGAATTTATGGTGGCTGGGTATTATCCTCCTGAAATAATGTTGTTACAAGTCCGCCCTTGTCAGTCATCTGCAGGAATCAGATCTCAAACAAAGGGAGGATCTGGATCCACACAGAGGCTCATGGCAAATTACCCAGGGGTGGCCTGGCCTGATAGGCCCTATGCCCTTCATCACCTTTTCAAAGCAACAAAGTAATAGCCACACGTGTATTTTATCCTGATTGCACTAAAAGGCACCTGTTTGTGAGGTGGGGTTAGAATTGGGAATTAGGAAAATATCTGCATGGCTGGTAACAGCAAATTTTGTGGGAGTGCCTTGGGGGCATTGGGGGACTAGCAGGCAGGACTTCAGAAAGACAACTAGAGCATCCTGCATACGCTTAAGGCTGCATATCAACTCTTTTCCTTGTTTTTGACGTTAACGTTAAGTCCTCTTCCTCTCCTTGCCCTGTGAGCACTTCCCTTTGCTGAAGCTGGGTCTGTGTGGTAAGCCCCTTGCGGGGAGGGGAGGGGAGAGCACCCTCTGTGTGGGCAGGGGAGGTGGAGGGAGCGAGTGGTGGAAGGAACAGAATTAGTCGTCAGTGGCTGGATTAGCCTGCAGTTGCAGGACCACCAAAGGCAGAGGGTCCACCCTGGAGAAAGAGCTGCAGAGAGTGAAGAATGAGACTGTGTGTGGCTGCGGAAGGACGTGAAATGGTCAAGGAGGTGGACGAGGAGGAGGGAGGAAGAGGAGTAAAGAGGCAAAGGCACGAAAATGGTTTCATTGGATTCCAAGAGCTGAAGATAAAAAGTTCCACGGTTTGGGGCTTCCCTGGTGGCTCAGTGGTTGAGAGTCCGCCTGCCGATGCAGGGGACGCGGGTTCGTGCCCCGGTCCGGGAAGATCCCACATGCCACGGAGCGGCTGGGCCCGTGAGCCATGGCCACTGAGCCTGCGCGTCCGGAGCCTGTGCTCCGTAACGGGAGAGGCTGCAACAGCTAGAGGCCCGCGTACAGCAAAAAAAAAAAAAAAAAAAAAAAAAGTTCCACGCTCTAAACCTTAGTAGTATAAATCATCATTCCCTGAAGACAGTAATAGAATTTCACTGGTAAAACCATGGCTTTCTTCAGTTGAAAAAAATTATGTTGTGCCTGCAAATGTGAAAAAAAAAAGAAAAAAAAGCTTCCCAAGGTTTGGGTGTATATTGCTTAATGTTTAATGCTAAACCAAAGAAAACTGGTTTGAAAATGAGAATAAAAATGAGAAACTAGGAACCATCACTTCTTGGACATTAATTTACATAAGTCTACTCTAACATGCTGTGCTGTTCATTACTTGTTTTAGAAAGCTATCAGAAGCATATGTTGAGTACGTTTTGAAAGCCAGCTTCCTTGGTGTTGTGAAGCGATGGCTGAAATTAGTGCCTATGGAAAACAGAATAGCACACGTATGACTTTAATCCCATTATTCTGGAAACTTGGGGAAGCTTTGGTATCACCTGAAATGGTTGATTTTCTTGTTTTGTGTACTTAGACAAGCACTAGTGATTTTATTTAGGAAAA
The DNA here is from genome assembly GCF_039906515.1 of Pseudorca crassidens. NCBI lineage: Eukaryota > Metazoa > Chordata > Mammalia > Artiodactyla > Delphinidae > Pseudorca > Pseudorca crassidens. The sequence goes on from NC_090298.1 coordinate 57,584,235, forward strand.
AATTATGTACATTTAGAAAACTGAAAATCAAAATCTAGAATTTAAATTGTCACTTAAATACAAAGCCCTAATTTGTAATAGTCGCCATATAAGTGACGTCACTTTACCATTCCCTCATAGCATTACCTCTACAGTTTAGCAAGGCTTTCTAAAACTCATCTCCTGAGGAAAATCTAAATTCTGCTAAAATGGTGTTACACAAATTTGCAAATGAAAGACCTAATAAAATAAATATCATGAAACAATAAATGCCATCTGCCAAAATAATGCTAATTTATATTAATAATCTGTTTGGTTTTTTGTACAAAACGTCAGAGCAGCCACTATCCACTAACATGTATAAAATAATGGCTTGTGTAACAGTCCCTGCCCTTCACTTAATCACCCACCCAGTAAGTCCAAAGCGGGAATATTTTCAGCAACATTTATCAAACGTCACTTTTAAGTGATTGAAACTATCGACGACAGCCTTTTAGTAGACTCTCTGCTTTTGGTCAAAATATGGCTAGAGAAGTCATCCCCCTCTGAAGGGCCATGTATTACGTCTGCAATCATGCTGTCAAAGTAAAACGTATTTAAGGCAGAAGGAAGAGAATTTCTTAATTAACTGTGGCAAAAAAAAGCACAGAGGACTATGTTCATTCTTGTAACATAGCCCTATTCTATAATTCTCGGTAAGTTGGAGACTCAAATCGGTGGCCTTCTGGTCAGAAGATGGAAAAACCATTGAAAAGTTATGAGAATTTGTCATCGTCCTAGCAAAATAAAATCCAATCGAAATACAGTTTTCTAAAATATTTTTCTAATTAGCACTTTGGATCTCTGTGGTTCTGTAAAGAAATAGAAAGCTAAGCCCTTCATTTCTTCCTCACGTCAAACTTAGCTACGATACTCCTAAAGGAAAACACAGTTTTCTGGTGTTGTAGATGTCAGTAGCAGTGAAGAACAGATATGCAAGAATTCTAGGAAAGGCTGTGGAGGATGGCGAGAGCAGTCACGGGGATGCTGGAGAGTGTGGCCTCGTCTCAGGCTGCCCACCCCTCATTCTGACCCACCCATCACTCTTTGCTAAGAGACCATGTGGGACAAGCGGAGCTGCTAATGTCGGTTCATTATCACCTGAAACACCAATGCTATCACCAATACTGCTGTTATGCCCTGGTGGCAAGAAAATGCTGAAATGAGCAGTTGTTGAACCATAGAATGTTAGAGCTGGAAGGAACATTAAAGTGGTCCCTCTGGGTACAGTGTCCAACTAACTGGGGGCTAAACTGAGAATAGAGTAACTCTTGACTCTGAATCCACAGCTCTTTAATATGTAAATATCAGGAATGGGCTTATCCAAGAAATTAGAGATTATAACATAATTTGTAAGGTTTATACCTAAATATTTCATGACTGTCTACATCATAAATTTGAGTCTAGGTCCTTAGAGTCCCGAATTAAACTGGGAGCACTGTTGCCCCATCTGAGCCACAGAGACCAGTGCTGTCCAACAGAAATGGAATGTGAACCACACAAGTAATTTAAAATTTTCTAGTAGCCACATTTTCAAAAGTAAAAAGAAACCAATGAAATTAATTTAAATAATAGCGTATTAGTTATTTAGTGCTGTGTACCAAATTACCTCCAAACTTAGCTTAAAACACACATGTATTATTTCTCACTTGCTACGGGGCAGCATGCACAGTGGCTTAGCTGGATAGTTCTGGCTCCGTGCTTCTCCTGAGTCTGCAGTCAAGCTAGTGGTCTGGCTACATCATCTGAAGCGTGGACTGGGACAGGAGTGTCCACTTCCAAAGAGCATCACTCTCGCGGCCGGCGGTTGGATTCTCCGGGGCCTCTCTTCTCCATCTGGCATCTTCAGCGGGAGAATCTGTTCTTCACTGATGACTAGGCTCTGAGATGGAAAGAGAGAGAGGGAGCAAGCTATTGAGGGAAAGAAGGAGCACCCAGAAGAGGCGCTGCAGTCTTTCTTTTTGTGATCTAATCTTGGAAGTTACTTCCCGTCACTCCTGCCAAATTCTATGCATTAGAATTGAGCCATGAAGTCCAGCCTACTTTCTAGGAGAGGGAATTACATATGGGCATGAATACCAGGACGCTGGGGTCATTAGAGGTCACCTTAGAAGCGGCTACTACAAATATATTTTACCCCAATATGTCTAAAGTATTATTTCATATATAATCAATATAAAATGATTGAGATATTGTACATTCTTTTTTTCATACTAAGCTGTGAAACTCCAGTACATATCTTATGCTTACGGCATCTATCAATTTGGACAAGCTACATTTCAAGCAGCAGTAGCCACATGTGGCCAGTGGCGACTGTGTCACAGCCCACATCTAGATGCTCTGAAGCCACCTGAAGACCCAAAGACCATAATTACGGGGATCTTCCTTACCAGGAACTTAAATGATTCCAGTTATCCATCAGACCTGTATCAAGTGCTTACCATGGTGCAAAACGTGGGGAACCCCAAACCAATAAATCATAGTGCCTGCCCTAAAGGAACTCAGCCAGTCTAGCAAGAATTCAAATTCCGAATCTACATTAACTATGCTGGACCTACCTCAGAGAGCTCTAGCCTGTGATGGGTTCCGGAACAAAGGAGAGCTCAGACTCCCCACAGCCCTGGGAAAGGTGGGTGAGACGGTGTCTGTTTGGTCCAGCCGGAGCCTCCAACAATGACCACACACATCATTCACTCCCAGCCAACCTGAGGCCATGTCTCCGGCCCTAAGCTGGAGCCCATATGTTGGCCTGAAATCTGATTTGCCTTGGACATGGAGCAAGTTAAATATTTGTTTAACTCAGTACATTGTACTTTCCACTATTCTCCACAATCGGGGCCTGTAGGGGAAGAAAGATGCAAGGGGTGCCTTAACTAGTTCAGACTTCTTGGGTGCTTTGGAGGGGGCTCTGTAGAAATGCTGGTACATCTCATGGTTGCACCAAGCTTCATATATATGTGACTAAATTTATGTGGAGAAAAGAATGTCCATAATTATTTTACCAGCCATGAATGGATTTACCATCAGGGAGAATTATTTTTAGTCTATTCTCTGTCCTAACTCTGATAATACAAATTTCTTTGCTTTTGCAGAACATACATATGTATTTGACTTGCATCTTTTCACACAATGTATCTCCTGAGGTGTATTTGCAGTAAGTTATAAGCATCTTGAGAGGATAACTCTGTGCAGCCAGGGCCTACTAGAAGAGATTCCCATCCCCCCCCAATAGCACTTACATGCTATTTATTAATGGTGATATGCCTGGCAGTCCAGTTTAAAAATTCCAGGTTTCATTTGGGGGAAATGCAATATACTCTTCATTAGCAGTAGAAGAAAACAGATTCTGGTCTTTCTACTAATGCAAATAGTAGTAATTAATTTTATTTTATTTTTATTCCAGTTTTATTGGAATATAATTGACATAAAGCACTGTATAAGCTTAAGGTGCAGAACATAATGATTTGACTTAACATATATCATGAAATGATATACCACAACAAGTTTAGTGAACATCCATTATCTCAAATAGATACAAAATTAAAGAAATAGAAAAGAATTTTTTCCTTGTGATGAGATTTCTTAGGATTTACTCTTTTAATGATTTTCATATATAACATAGAGCAGTGATAATTATACTTATCATATTGTGCATTACAGCCCTAGTACTTATTTATCCTATAACTGGGAGTTTGTACCTTTTGACCACCTTCATCCAATTCCCTCTCTCCACAACCCTGACCTCTGGTAACCTCAAATCTGATCTCTTTTTCTATGAGTTTGTTTGTTTTTGAAGTATAACTGATCTCAAAACTATGTTAGTTCTTGACACACAATATAGTGAATTCCATATTTCTACATATTTCAAAATGATCACCATGTCTAGTTACCATCTGTCACCACACACACATGTTACATAATTATTGACTGTGTTCTCCACACTGTACATTTCATACCAGTGACTCATTTATTTTGCAGCTGGAACTTTGTACCTCTTAATCTCCCTCACCTATTTCTCTCCCTCCCCCACACCCTTCCCCTCTGGCAACCACCTGTTTGTTCTCTGAATCCATGACTCTGTTTCTGTTTTGTTACGTGTGTTCATTTGTTTTCTAGATTTCACACATAAGTGAAATCGTACAGTATTTGTCTTTCTCTTTGTGACTTGTTTCACTTAGCATAATACCCTCTAGGTCTACTCATGTTTTTACAAATGGCAAGATTCCATTTTTTTGTGGCTAATATTCCATTGCTTGTATATGTGTGTGTGTGTGTATGTGTGTATATATATATATATATATATATATATATACATACACACACACATATATATATGGAGGGATAGATATAGAGATAGATAGATAGATAGATACATAAATCAATCTCACATCTTCTTTATCCATTCTTCTATTGATGGGCATTTAGGTTGTTTCTATATCTTGGCTTTTGTAAATAGTGCTGCCATGAACATAGGGGTACATATATCTTTTCTAATTAGTGTTTTCGTTTTCTTCAGCTAAATATCCAGGAGCGGAATTGCTGGATTGTATGGTAGCTCTACTTTTAGTTTTTTGAGGAATCTCCATACTGTTCTCCAAAGTGGCTGCACCAATTTACACTCCCACCAACAGTGCACGAGGGTTAGTAGTCATTTATTTTAAAGTTAGAGGAAAACCCATGCCTGTCTCAATGGGAAGAAATCAGTTTCATTCAGGTGGTATCTGGAAGAATGATCTTGAATATCTTCTTCATTTTTTGTCTTCATAAAGTTATTGTTTAGAAACAAAGAAAACAACTGTGTGAAGACAGTTTCAAGTAAAGGACTACAAATAAAACAATACACCTCTTACACGTAAAGGCCTTCATCAAATTTTTATCATATATGCATAAGTGGTTTCATCAATGTTATAGTAGTTGCATCTTTAAAATAAAATGTCTTTGTTCTACAAGGTGGACACAATTTAAAAAAAAACATGATGACACATCTCCTTTCTGTGTTTAATAATGTCATGATTTTGGATGAGCTGCCATAGGCTAGGGCTCAACCATACAACCTGGAAAAACATTCAAGGGGTCTGGAACATAGAAAAAATCCCCAAAGCTGTTTGGCTGGAATTTGAATGGTGAAATTAAAGCTTCTGTTCTGTGTAAATCTGTCCAGATTTAGTGTTTTACAGCATCAGGCACTGCTCTGGGAGCCAAGAACTGACTGTGTCTAAGGGTCCCTCCAAGAATAGAAGCCCCTATGCCCTGAAGTCAGGTTATATTAGAGAAAGAAATGAATTTTAAACATTCCACTGAAAATATAATTTATACATGTCATCTTTTCGTGTGTAGAGTGGCTACATTCTAAAAGTACCGTTTGCTCCTGTTTTGGAGGTTCTAAATAAAAACTAAAAGAAAATAGCATTTTAATTGGCCTTTGAGAAGATCAGCATGCTCGAGCGTAGCATATGTGATGGGATACATGACTGTATTTTTACAGCTTTAGGATGCAAATTTAAGTCCACAGTATATACCCAAATATGCGTGCTATCTATACATGAGTGGATACACACACGCGCACATAATGTGTATAAGGACAATGGTTTAAAAAGTCTGTATTTGTTTTGAAAATTTATAGATCTTATTGTCATTAATTCTAACATATCCCACAAAACAAATGTTTCATTGCTGTAGTAGTGCAGGCAGCTGTGAAGGATGGGGGATATGCACCTCTTTGAGGAAAGAGGAAGACTCGAAAGTGGATAACATCTTTTTGCCTTTTCCATGCGAACTTGGGTTTGCTTCTTAAAAGGAGAAGCTGAGTCCATCAGCTAAGCCGCGAAGCTTGAGATTTGCTTTAAAACTGGAACTCCCGCCATTTAGCGGGGTCGGCGACTGCCCGCAATCCCCCTGGGTCTCCGGTTCCAGTTTGCGTGCCCTGGTTCGGCGGAAAGGGGGCCTTCCCAGCCCGGGAAAGATCTTGTTTGCTGCCCTCTCCCCCCACCGCCGGGCCCACCTTGCCGCACGAATCCGGAGACGCGCGCCCTCGGCGGGGGCCTTGAACCCGCTGCACCCAGGCGGGAGCAGACCCGGCTCCGGGGCTCGCTAGACCTGCGATCTTGACGTTGCGCCCTACTCCCGGGGCTCGCGGGGCACAGGTTCAACGGCAGCGGGTCCCGACCCGCGCTGGAAGACCGGGACGGCGGGCACGGCTTCCGGGCAGTCCGCACAGCCTTGGTCGCCCAGCGCTCCCCGGCCGCGGGACCAGAAAGGGAAGCGGGGGGGCCCGTCGAAGCCCCGGGGCTCCTGGCTGGAGGCGATCCGCGCTCGGGTCTCCCCGCTCAGACCTTCCAGGGGGAGCTCCTTAAAAAGTCCCAGACTCCTGGGGGACATTCGTAAATTACGCCGAGGTTCCTCACCGCCCAGGGGCCGCGTCCACGCGGAGCCCACGCCTCGTAGAACCTGCAGGCTTCCACGCAGGCCGGAGCGGGCTGGTGGCCTCCCTAGCGGGGACCTGTGGGACCAATAGATCTATTTTTAAAACTCCAAAGCGACTTTATCATCAGACTCACGAAGCTTAAACTTCTGGGTCCTTCACTTGCACTACCCCTTCCAAATCCCTGGGAGGGGCGCTAGCAACTCCGGATTCCGAACTGTGGTCTTTATTTAACTCCCCCCCGCCCCTTCTAAGCTCAGACCCGCAACTCCTCGGGGCGGCCCGCCTGCCTCGACGCTGCAGCCGCCGGTCGGGACCCGCCCTCTCCTGCATCGCGCTCTTCGGTTTTCCAGGCTGTTTGGGGTGCGGCCCGCAGGCGTAACTGTGGAGTAACTCCGCAACGCCAAGGTGACGTTTGCGGGGCACCGATTCAGATGTATTACGTCATTTTCACACCTCCTTTTTCGGTTTGTCTCGCCTATTTTGAGCCCACCGAGGGAACAGGCCCACAAGGCACCGTAAGCAGAAGTGGTGTAATTCCGAGGAAGTAGAGATTCGATGGAGGTTCTCGTTTGCCCAAGAATCTTTGTTTTTCTTCTTCTTGGTATAATAATTTAATCTCTTGGCCAAGGTTCTGAAATTGAATATTAAATTTCATGGGTTTTATGTGTTGTTGAAACCAGTGTGGTGTGATGAAATATATGCAATATTAAATCTCAAAAACAAAGCAAAACAAAGTGCCAAACCAAAGCTTTCTCTTTAGGGCAGCCTGATTAAGCAGCTGGAGAGAGAAGACGGAGGATTTCGGAATCACGAGAAAGGAGCAGGAAGGTCTCCTTTGCTGTCATCGGAATAGTCTCCCCTTCCCCCAAAACAAATAAATAAAGCGTTGATTGCCTCAAAACCTGAGGCCTAACCTGAAAAGTATGCCGCAATCTGAAAATTCAGATAGCATCACCCATTTCTACGAAAGGAGACTTTGCAAATCAAGGCTTTAAAAATTTTCCCTGACTTTTATACTCACAGGAGGGAGGTGTGAGAGCTCATTCTTTTATGGTAGAGAAACACAACACTTTCCCTCATTTAGAATCTTCCCAACTATTCTCTGGTCAAGAGAATTCTCCGAAGCCTACAATTACAAAAATTAAAAAATCTACCGACAGTTATAAACTTTATTTTGTATTTAATCCTCAACAAGCTAAAGGTATCTTAATAAACTGGCAATTAGAAGTAAAATGAAAACAGGTATTCAAAAAATAGCATTTTCTCTTATTTCTCGGAAATGTTGCTGTCGTTCGGTTTTCCCGAAAAGAAAGGGGTGAGACAAAGGGCAGAAAAATGTAAGCAAGTGTGCGTTTTGTCCGGATCTGAACCTTTAGATCTTAAAGCTCTGTTTGCAGAATAGTCCTGTCTGGTGAACCCAAGCTGGCTTTGGGTTAATGTAGGCGATCCCTGCGGGGCCTATATCTAACCCGCGGGTGCTCTATCTAAGGCCACTGTGGGAGACCCAGGTGGTCGCAGCCAGCCAGGGGAAGTCCAGAGATCACCCCCGCCGCCTCCCCCAGTCCCAGGCCAACCCGGAAACTTTTAACCTTGAGCTTTATCTGAAGTACACAGTCTTTGCAAGCCAGGTGGGCCAGCTTCTGCTGGGCCAGCAGGCCCCAGCGCGCGTCCTCTGCTGCGTGGGGAGGGCCCAGTCGCGGGAGGATCCGTCTGGGCCACAGCTGCAGGGTCGGAAGCTCGTCTCGGACTCGGCTCCTTTCAGAAAACCTTTTTCTTGTCGGATGTGGTTTCCCTTTAATCAATTACTCATGCCCGCGTGTTCGCCGCGCCGCTTCCCCACTCTTCCTTCAGCCCCGCATATGATCCGTATTTGGAAGCGGAGCGCAGGCCCGAGCATCTGGGGACCGCGCGGTTGTGGATTCCGCCGGCCACCAGGCTGCCAGCCACCTTGGAGAGACCCCAGCTGGTGATACTCTGGAAGATCCACTCCCCTCTGCGGACTTTCTAGCCTGTTGGCCACGCAGGCTTCAGGGTTTCGCAGTTCCAGGCCTCGGTCTGGGTGGTCCAGGTGTTGCCGGTGGTCTCGAAGACCGTATTTCCGTCAGCTTCTCCCCCTTCTCCACCTTCCTCCCTCCCCTTCCCTCCCCTCGCCTTAGGAGCTGGCACCCAGCTGGCAGGAGCCGCTTTTTGCCCCCCACCTCCACCCCACTCCTTCAAGGAAACTTCCAGGCCTGGCTTGGCCTTTTCGGGCCCTGTGGCTTCCTGGACTACAAAGGGCAAACTGGCCAAGCTCCCAGAAAGTTCGGCCCCCGGAGATTGTTAGCCGAGGCCTCTTTGGTCTCCTCCGGAGGGCCCTGGCCCCAAACCCCATCATCAAGCTCGCCTCGGGATTGTGGGCCTTGTTGCCGGGCCCTGAGGCAGCGGGTGTGCATTAAGCTCGTTTCCCTAGTTGCGTTTAATTCTCTTGTCACTTCCAAGCTACGAAGGGAGGCCTCCTACGCGGGCCTTGGCTTCAAGGGCGCAGCCGGATGTGGCTGGGACCACCTTGGGATTCGGGTGTCTCCAAATGGGGCGCAGGCCGCCTCACGCCCAGAGAGATGGGACCGGATATTCATTCCCATTTTGTGAGCTTTAGTGGGTCTGACAAAGGCCACCTGGGGCTCGGGGTGCAAACCTGCGTAGCGGAGCCTCTGGAGCTCTGCCGCACCCGACGCCTTGGGCGGCTCGGGCGCCACGCCCCTGGGTCCCTGGCCACCTTCCCCCAACCCGCCGCCGTGCGCTGGGAGCGGGCCTCTGCTGCCCAGCCCCGCTGCAGGCCCCTGGGCTGCAGCGGGCTTCCGAGGCCGCAAGCGCCAGGCGGAGAGACAACCCGCTTTTTCCGAGCTTCGCGAGGGCCGAGCGCGAAAGCGGACCCCGCGCGTGGACTCGGGCGGCTCCGGGCCCGGAGGCCCCCCCCGCCCACCCGCGGCCAGACTCGGCCCCGTTCCCAGCAGCCGGGAACGCTTCCTCCCTTGGTCACGGATCCAGGCCGCTGTTCCAGCTGTCAAAACAGGGGGTGTCTCTTTCATTCTGGCTCACAAAGTCCCAAAGGGGAACAGGGGGCCTTAATGCTTGTGTTTGGACACAAGCAATTATCCCTAATTATTCTTTTTCTTTTGAGCCTGCCCGTCCCGCCGGCGAGCTCGCCGCGAAACAGGCCCCGTAATCCTCCCCGGTCGGCGGATCGCAGTGGGTTCTGTGCGGCCCGGGGCTCGGGAGCTTTCATGTCACTGCGGGTTTAGAGCTGATTCAAACTCATTGCGATGGGGGAATTAACCCCGGGGCCCGGGCTTTCAGGGGCCTCTGATAAGAGATTATACGTGTTGATGGCAAGCTTTTCTTGGCAAAATGTTTTCAAAGGGCTTGGAGTTGTTAAATCAAAGCGCCATTGAATTGCTCGGGACCGCCCCCTCCCCCTCCTTTTGCCCTTCCCCCTCTCCGTCTCTTTTCCCTTCATCCCCGCCCCCCCGCCCCCCATCGTCGCCCAGGCCTGCCCACCGTGAACTGCCCAGCCTTCCCGGAGTTGCAAGTCACTTTGCTTAGTACGATTTTCCTTCGGTGCCTCACCAAGGGAGAATTGTTTTTGTAGGTGCTCCTGCCGCTGGGCACTTTGGTACCCCCTTCCCCGCCCTCTCTCCCTCCGCCGTCCCCTCCCACACACACTTGCTCTGGTAAAGAAAACATATCCCAGATGAAAGACTTTTTTTTTTTTTTCCAAACGTACATGTGTTTTTTAGAAAACGGAGGTGACAGGGTGGGATAACGAGGAGTAAAAAAGGGTGGTTTCCTTGCCTCCCCCACCCCCCATCAAAGGTGAGCGCAGTCAGAGGGGTAGCTGTAGGGTTACACAGTATTGTGGGCAGAGTTCAGATGTCCCGTGAATCTCACGGTCCTGCCCTGGGGGCGATCTGGGGCTGCCCAGAGGAAGAAAGCAAGTGTTGGGAAGACTGTGTGGGTGCCGGTTCTGTTCTGTGGAAAGTCTCTTTATTCAGGGAATGGGGGCCAAGTGATAAATTACAGAGGCTTATTGGGTACTCTGCTGGGCCCCGCTAGGGTGGAGTGGGGAATGCAACTTTTAGATGGGGGCTGGAAAGGCCCTACAGGGACTAGATAGACATCTCCCCTTGAAAAAACAAGATATTAAAAAACAAGTGCCAAACATGTAAAACTGTGTCCCCTGTCATCTTCTCTAACCCCCACCACCCAAATATATCACATATTCCACACTGTACTGGTCAATTTCCACAGCTAGACTTCTTGGCCATCCAGAATTTCATCCCTCCTCTCCTTCCACCCACCCCCATTCCTACCCCTGGATTGGAACCCTGCCCTCCACCCGTTTGGCTGGTCTGACACGCTGGCTGGTCCCTGCCAGGAACCCCTGGGGTAGGTGGAACCGGATCCTGTTCTTTATACCTTGGCCAGTGGCTGGGGTCTTGCTGGGAATGGACTGGTAATTGGGAGCGCTGACTGCCTGACTCAGTATCCACACCGTACACTGGATTGGACCCCATGGCACACCAGCTGCTGCCGGTGCTTACTAGAATTCTGCATTGCATCAGGTCTCTAGGCTATTAGTCCGCCCACCCTCTTCCTGTTTACTTTTTCCTTCCCAGGCTGGCTTTGCTAAGACCCAGTGTGCCTGTGCAGAAACCTGGTCAGGAGCCCGACCAAGTTATAACAAACTTGGTACCAAGTTGGCACCCATTTGGTCTGCTGGCTTCCTGAAGGATAACTGGTTCCTTGATTTGTTTTTCTGCTTCTTTCATGGTTAATGAGCTATGGACCCTGTAGGAAACAGAATTCAGTTATGTCTTTTTGTGTTACATTGCCATGGAATCTTTGGCCCTGTGTCTCCCAGTAGCTGGCTAATGTGTAGCTAGCTTTTTCTTTTTTTTAGCTTATATTGTCTGAGGTACATATGTTTTTTATAATCTTAATCTATTTCATTGGTAACATTTTATTTAAATTTTTGACTGCATGAATAACTGAGACTCACTCAGTCTTTCTTTTCTCACACTGTTGTCTGGTTTGGTATCAGTTACACTAAACCCATTGCATTCCAATCCACCAATATTCATTGAGTGCTTCCTCTGTTCTAGGCACTCTCAACAGTGAACAAAACAGATGAGAAAAGGCAAAAGTCCCTGCCTTTATGGAGTTTACATTATAGTGGAGAGACAGACAATAAAAAACTCAAGAAATGAATGACATAGCGTATTGGAAAATGATAAGTGCTGTTGTAACAATAAAGCAAGTATTAAGAAGATATAATAAAATATGTTGGAGGGGATACGGGAAGAATTGCAACCTTCATACACTTTGGTTAGAAATATAAAATGGTGTAGCCACTTTGGAAAACAGTCTGGCAATTGCTCAAAAGGTTAAACATGGAGTTACCACGTGGCCCAGCAATTCTACTCCTAGGTATCTACCCAAGAAAAATGAAAACGTATGTCCACACAAAATGTTGTACACAAATGTTTACAGCAGCATTATTCATAATAGCCCCAAAGTGGAAAAACCCTAGTGTCTATCAATAGATGAATGAAAAAATGAAATGTGGTATCTTTGATTTGGCCATAAAAAGAAATGAAGTGCTGACACATGCTACAACATGCATGAAACAAAAACTTAATGCCGAGTGACAGAAGCCAGTCACAAAGGAACGCATATTGTATGAGTCCATTTATATAAAATGTCCAGAATAGACAAATCCATAGACACAAAAAGTAGATCAGTGGTTGCCAGGGGCTGGAGGGCGGGGTGGAATTTGGGAGAAATGGGGAATGACCGTAATGGGTATAGGCTTTTGGGGGGGTGATGAAAATGTCCTAAGATTGATTGTGGTGATTCTGCGACTCTAATAACTAGTATCGCATTGGATACTTTAAATGAGTAAGTGTCATGGTATGTGAAATTATAGCTCAAGAAAGTGCGTACAAAATAAATCAGGGGATGGTGATTAGGAGTGTGGTGGTGGTGGAGAGGTTGCCTGTGATTTCTGAAGAAGACCTGCTGACATTTGGGCAGAAATGTGAAGTGAGGGCATTACCCACGCAGACACCTGCAGGCAAGCATTACTGGCGGAGGAGACAGTGATGGCAAAAGCTCTAAGTTGGGAGCCTGGCTATTTGAGGAACAGTGTGTAGGCTGGGGTGGCTGGAGTGGAGTGATGGAGCAGGGGGCGGGGGGAAGATGAGGAAGGAGATGAAATGGAGATAAGGTATGGGGGTGGGGAGGCTCTGCGGGTGCTGTAAGCCTTCTGCTGTGTGGCCCTGGGGAGGTTTGAGTAGAGGAAACACACAACCTTGCTTACTTTTTAGGGGATTTCTGGACTACAGAACAGTAAGGATGACGCAGGAGGCCAGTCAGGAGGCTCTACAGGAGTCCAGGTGAGAGACAGAAGCTCAGAGCAGGGCAGTAGCAGTGGAACTAGTGATAAGTGGTCAGTTTTAGGTATATTTTGAGGTATAGCCAACAGAATTTCCTGACGGATTGGATGTGGAATATTAGGGGGAAAAGGGTTTTAGACTATAAGGTTTTAGGGCTGAGCTACTGGAAAGATGGCATCACCAACAACTGAGATGGGGAAGATGGGTAGAATAGGGTGGTGGGAGAAGGCCAGAATTTCAGTGCTGGCCATGTTAAGCTTGAGGTTTCTGTTGGATACCCAAGCGGGGTTGGCTGTTAGGCAATTAGATATATGAATCTGAGGCACAGGGGAGACGTGTGGTCTGGAAATTGTTGCATATTGATGGCATGTAAAGCCATGTGACTAAGTGAGAACAATGAAGGAATGAGTATAGATAGAGGAGAGGATGAGGAGATGAGCGCTGTGACAATCCAATGTCGAGAAGTCAGGGACAAGAGGAAGAGCCAGCTAAGGGAGAGACAGAGAGAGTGAAGTGAAGTAACATAGAAGCCAAGTGAAAGGCTACCAAGGAGAAGGGAGTGATCCACTGTCTTTATGTTTGTTTGTTTTTTTTTTTTGACATCACTATAGATTTTATAGATATTTAAAAAACAAAAAGGGACTATTTTGGACAACTTTGTGCACAAAATTTTGGCAATTTAGATGAAATAGACAAATTCCTTGAAAAGACACGATTTACCAAAGATCATTGAAGAACCAAGAAATACCCTGAATACCTCTTTATCTATTAAAGACTTTGAATTTATAGTTAAAAACCTTCCTCGCTGAGACTGGAAAAGGGTGCTTTCAATGGAGTGGTGCAGGGGAAATCTCCATTTCAAAGAGAGTAGGAGGAAAGGAACTGAAGTGAGTGTAGACAACACTTTCAAGGAATTTTGCCACAATGATGAGCAAAGTCATTAAGTGGAGCTGGTGGGGTCCAAAGGAAGTTTCTTTCAAGATGGAAGAAATAACCATATGTTTCTATGCTAATGGAAATGATCCAGTAGAGAGAGAGAGAGAGAGCAATTGCTGGAGAGATGTCCTTTACTAGCCCTTAGATCAGAGGAAATAATACCTAGCTCTGAAGTGGAGGGATTGACTTCAGATGGAAGCATGGATAGTTCCCTTATAGTAGTAGATTAGATGACAGAAGATGTGGCCCTTAGACCAGAAGGAGAGTAAAATCTGTAGAATTTCTGATGGCTTCATTTTCCTCAGCCAAATGGAAAGCAAGGTTTTCAGTGGATGAGGAGGTGGGATTAGGTGTTGGAAATTTGAGAACAAAGGAAAAGGTATGAAATAGTCAAGTATGAGGAGATAAATGGACTAGGAAATAGAGTATGTCTGCCAGGCAGCATTAAGAGCTCACTTGAGGTTTATGATCCTGAATTTAAAATAGGCCTTTCAGGTTGGGGGTGCATTTTTCTTCTGCAGGCTCAGAGTAGGTGGAAAGTTGGGTTTAACTAGGATCATGGTTTTGCTGAGCGAGGAGGACTAAGGAGAAAGGGGCGACAGCACTGAGGAATTTCAGCTGGGTAAGGTGGGAGGGGAAGAGGACATCAGGGCATGGGAGGCAGTGAAAAAGGTGGCAGAATCAGTGGATGGAGGTCCTGGTAGGTCCAAGGGTTTCTGAATGTAGAGTACTAGAAAGAAGGACCTGGAAAGATACAAGGAGGTGGTTAGAGGTAGTGGTTAGAGTAGAGAGGGGCTGCATGAAATGGAGATTGTGCCCGGTTCCAATCACAGGGGTGAACAGCTGGAGGACAAAATCATCAGAGGGCAGGAGCTCAAAGAACCAAGTGTTCAGACTGTTGGAAAGGTCGTCTAAGTGTATATTGCATTCACCAAGAATGAAGATAGGAGAAAGATTGATAATGACACAGGAGCTAAAATAGTTGAGAAATGAGAATAAGGACCCAGAAATCGTAGGTAAAATAATTTTGGACATTTCCATCTTTCTTTGGAACAGTTTGTGTAATATCAATACTTGGATTACCAGTTCCTTAAATAATTGGAAGTTTTTAAACTAATGATTCAATTTTTTAATGGCTAATACTCTATTCATATTTTCTATTTCATCTGTAGCTTGGATAATTTATCTTTTTCCAGGATTAATGATCATTTTGTTGAAGTTTTCAAGTTTAGTGACTTGTTCAAAATTATCCTATAATTAAAAAAATCTTTATCTTTAGGTAGGTTCCCTTTCTAGTCTCGATTTCTGTATTTGTGCATTTTTTTCTCTTTTTTGATCAATTTGAAGGAAGTTTGTCTTATTTTATTAGTTTTTTTCAAAGAGCCTATTATTGGCTTTGATGCTTCTCTTTAAGTTTGATTTATCTTTGATCTATTTCTGCTCTTGTTATTTCCTTCTTTCTACTTTGGGTTTATTCAGCAGAGGTGCATTAGTGGTAAATTATCTCAGATTTTGAGAAGGTCTTTTATTTCATCCTGACTTTTGACCCAGTGGTTTAGCTGGTGTAGAATTCCAGTTGTCAGCACTTTGCAGATATTATTCCATTGCTTCTGGCTTCTGTTGAGAAGTCTGCTAACTGAATTGCTATTCTTGTAAAGACTACCTACCTTTCTTTCTGGTAGCTGTTAAGATCTTTCCTATGTCTTAAGAGTTTCTCTCTTTCATTATGATATGCCTGGGGATGTTTTCATTTTGATTTACACTGTAATTTCTGAAACAATTAGTGACTTCTATTGCTTCTTAAAAATTTTCAGCCATTATCTTTTATAAAAAGCATCTTTACTGACATAATTCACATACCATAAAATTCACCCATTTAACGTGTACACTTCAATGGTTTTAGTATATTCATAGAGTTGTGTAGCCATCACCATCCGTTACTGTTTTTCTTCCTTTCATCTTATTCTCTCTTTCTGGAATTCCTTTTAAATATATATTGGACTGTTTGGGCTTTAGGGGGCCCTCTCCCCCCACTAAAAGTCAGAATTAATTGAGAGGTAAGCAAGGAAATTAAACAGATGGAAATCAAAACAGTTATTGCTAACAAATGCTACATTGGAGGATGTAGCTTAGATGTGTGACAAGCATAAATCTTTCGGAACTAACCCTTAGATGACCCACACCCTCTGCCACAGGTAGCACTGAATTAGCACATGCTCGCCACATGGAACTTGTCTTGCAAAATGTGTGGCCAAGAGTTGTAGGTCAGAAAGCATGTTCTCTGTGGGCAGGCTGGCTCCCAAGAGGAGGGGCCGGCTCTACCCCAAACTCACCAATAAGATAAGTCACTCCAGCAGAAGGAAGCCACATTGTCACACTGATGGATGTTCCTCGACATGCACATGCCTGCAAAGGTACCCAGATCATCTGATGAAGCAAACACAGTTCTGATACTAAATCCAATAAATATAAACAAACAAAAACTATAGATATTTTGAAAATGCACAACTGGGGGAAACAGAATTGAACATTATATGTTGACTATAAAGAATAATATGTAAAATATCATATTTACCCCAAAATTTAAGGAGATTGTAATTGAGAGAAATTTATGAAATATATTGATATAAGTATATATTAATATGAGTCACTAAGAGGGAATGTGATCATTTTAATAGAGGTTCACATAAAAACATTACAGGATAACAGAAAAGAGGATACTTTCTTAAGCCAGTATCCCAAATTATACAAAGACAAATTTGACATGCTCACTTGAAAATCCAGAACATAGTTGATCTTAATAACATTAATTTTATCTTGGAGGGGTGAACACGTTGTATGCTTTGAGGCAACAGAAGAAATCACAGAGGAAACAATCAACAGATTTAACTCTATAAAAGTTTATACTTCCATAAAAATAAAAATAATTAAAATAAGAAGACATGGGGAAATACATTGATAACACACACACAGACACCAACAAAAAGTAGGGTTAATGTATATTCATATAAAGAGTTCCCTTACAGTACTTAAATAAATCATATAAAGAGGTCTCTGACAGTACAGTAAATAACCTATGTTATGTTCATACAGTGGAATTCAAGTTAGTCATTAGAAAGAATGAATTGGATCTTACAGTTTGTCAAAATGTAAGTAAATCTCAGCAAGACAATAATGAGTTTAAAAAGAGCAAGTTGCAGAATGCTAAGGTTGGTATGTTATCACTCATAAAATTAAAAAACGTACAAATCAATACTGTGTGTGTGTGTGTGTGTGATGACTAAAAATATTAAAATGTGGAAAGGAAAGATATATAGCAACTCTAAGTGGTTTACCTCTGGAAGAAGGGGCAGAAAGTGGGATCCAGGAAGTTTATAAAAGGAGCTCTAAGTGTATCTGTTACTTTTCTGTATGTCTGAAATATTCCATAATTCATAAAAGAGGACTTATGAATTGTTAAGGAAAAACCCTTAAAACTCCAAAATAAATATGTGAAAACAACATGAACAAACAATTCACAGGAAAGGAAATAGACACATTGAAAGATGTATGGCCTCCTTAGTAATCAAAGAAGTTAAGACTAAAATGAGATACCAATCACACTTATTAAATTGTAAAAAAAAAAATTTTAAAGGAAAAAACATTGTCTCACATGGTCCAAAAGTTAGTATGATGTTTTAAAATACTTATACAAAGACAGAATCTTAAATTTTCAGAGTGGACGGAATGGCCATCTAGAGTAAGAACTTCAAGCAGTGTTTGAGATTTTTCACTTGTCTTTTTCTTGTCTTTGCAGTTAAGACCACACTCACCATCACCCCTGAATATCAGGGGCAAATTTCTCTTTTAAAGAACTTCAAACTTCCTGGAAACAAAGAAGATTCGTGAAGGTAGCTACGGACAGAGTCTGCCCTTAATGTTTCCCAAATAACCAACTCTTGATCCTTAAATGGCCCTCAAATAAAACTTCTAATTCTTAAATATCCACCAAATCCTCAAAGTTTCCTCAAAACATTCAAGGCAATTCGTAATCCTGCAAATCAAATCCAGACTCTTGTGAAGCCCCCCTCCCACCGATCCATGAGCTTGCGTGCACACACACACACACACACACCCCAGCACTGACTTGTGGTTTTTGTTTTTAAGGTCTTGTCAGTCTGAAAGAGTACGCCTCTTCTATACCGGCACATACTCTAACCCCCCAGTGACTGCCATCAACACTCGGCTTTTTCCATTTGTTTTTAAAGCAAATGGCGGGGGCAGGGAGGGGGGCATCAGTGGAAGAGAAATGCTGAAGCGGCAGGAGGCATTTTTATTTTTGTTTTTGTGTTTTCACAAGGGAGCCCTAAATATACTGAATTTCTGGCTCCTCTCAGGTCCTAAAGCTGTTTCTTTGGGATTCCACTCTTCTATGAGGTTCTTCATCCTCCCACCCCTCCAAGGTGGCTCAAAAGAGAGAGAGCAGAGAAAAAGTTACATTTCCTTTAGAATCTAAATATTAGAGTTCGTGAGTAAGTGGAGACATGTCTGTGTGACAGTTCTCACCATTCATGCCTCCTAGTGACCTCAAACCAAGGTAGAAGGGCAGCCGGCAGTTTGCAGGTTCAAAGGTGTCTAACAGAGAATGCCCAGAGCCTGTGCTGACTGAACCGGGGAGGAGCCAGGATCCCAGGGTCAGTAACCATGGAGACGGCTGCAGCGAAGGCAAGCTGAACCGAGGACTCATAGCAGGTGATTCACAGGGGCAAAACGTCTTCGGCTCAGGTAAGGGTGAATGGCAGCAATGGCACAGTAAGCGCCAACTCTCCCAGAGGCTGTGCCGTGTGCCAGATAGTATTCCAAGCACTTGACATCGCTTCACTCATTCAGTCTTCCTAAAAATCTCTGAGGAAGATATCATAATCCCTCCCATTTGCTGTTCAGGACATCCTGTCGTGGCTCATGCTCATGTGAGTGCATGAGAGCTGGGACAGGCGCCTCTCTATAGACTCCGGAGGTTTCATTTTGAGTCGGGTGAAACACACTGACATTTTACTATCTCATCTCCCAGATCAAAGGCTTTCTTCTTAATACTTTTTCTTTTTCTGTGAATGTATCACTAAGGATGCAGAAATTATAACGCCCTTCAGCTTTCTATGTCCACTGAACTCTGCCTGTAGTGACTCTCTGGTTTAATTTGATGCATGACTTCATTCTTTTCAAAGGTGATTTTTAAGAAACAGACTTATTAAAACTCAGCGCTAGAATTAATCTTTAGGCTTTGGTTAACTTTACAGAACTGAATGATCTATATGCATACTGAACAAATACATATAAAAAGTGCAATATAATTCATTTAAAAATTCAAACATAAAAAAAATTCAAACATAAAAATCACTTCGAGTTTATGTAATACTTAAAGCAAATGATATGTTGACATATTTCCATCTGAGTCATTCAGGGAATTTAAAGATATTTTAGGATAAACAATCTTAAAGAAACTTTAGAAAGGTTAGAATGGGACCTGCTTGAATCATAAAGAATATTATATTGCTTTACTGTTTTAAACTAAGATTTCGTTGGATTTATTAAACCTGGGCAATATTTAGAAACTGTTCTTAAACGATGGTAATGCTATCTTTACTTTCTCCTCACATCGCTGAGACTGTTTTAACAGTACAACTAGAGGTGGGGTGGTACAACAGTTACATTCAAGAGAACTTTGTTTTATTTGCTCTACTTCCCTTTCCTTCCTTCCTCAGCCCCACCCCTGCCCCCAGCCCCAGCTGCCTCTTTTACTCAGAGATTGGGCCTGAGATGACTGGGCCAAGGGCAGACACCTGACCCAAAGGGGAACCAATTTATAGGCCAGCTGAGCCAATCCTCCTCCCAAGGGCATTTACATATGGAGACAGAGAGACTGAGTCAGCCTGTTGATGGATGGTGGTGGCCCAAAGGTCATATGGAGTCAGAGCTGGAGTGAATCTATGTGCCAGTTTAAGTCACATGGTGATCAACCAGCAGAAGCAGGAGCAGCTGCTCGGCGGAGGGAGGTGGGAGAGCAGAGCCGAGGCACAGAGAGGAGGAGGAAAGAGCCCCACATCTTTATTTCCTGGTTCAGACAGCTATGGCCAGATAACTCTGGTGTCCTAGTTCTGAAGGCCTGAGGTTGCTTATTGTTCATTTTATTAAGTTCTCTAGGTAGGTTTCTCTCCAGAGGAAGATAACGTCATATATCAAATGTCAAGTCCAGGCTACAGAATGGTTCCCTACCCCTTCAGGATCACACCAAGTCACCCAGATTTCAAAGGTCCATGGAGCAACACAGGGAAAAATACAGGAGATAGGCAAGATACAGGAAATGGATATACAAGGGGCTTTGCCGTGTGTTATAGCTTGTAAATGCCCAACTTCCAGTCTGACATCTTCTGATAGCATTTCCCATTAAGCTTTTTCACCTGCAACCTCTGTGGACCAGTATGTATGTTCTGCCAAGATCAGGGCTCAGCACCCTCAACATAGTCTCTGCTGAGTCATGAGTGACATCATTCCAACAAGGCATGCTCCTGTGCTCCTGACAGGCGGTAACAGAACCTTCTAGGGATGCCTAAGAGAAAGTTTCATTCATTCAATAAATATTTATTGACTGCCTGCTCTGGCTGGGCACTGTGCAAGGTGCTAGGGATATAGCAAGGAGCTAAATAGTAAATCTCTTACCTGCATGGAATTATATCCTGGGAGGTGGGAGGGGGGACTTGTGATGAAAACCATGAAGCGTGTAAATAGGGCAGCCTTAGAGAATAACTTGTGATGGGAGGGCTGGATGACAAGCCTACCTAGATGGGCTGGTCAATAAAGGCCTCTCGAGGAGGAGAAAGAGTCAACCACGAAAAAAATTAAAAATTGCCGAAGAGGCGTGCACAAAGGTCCCATCATGGGACAGAGCTTGGAGAGATCAAGGAACTAAAAGAAGATAGGGTGCCTGGAACACAATGATAGGGAGCACGACCTGTTATGAGGTGGGCAGGGGCCAGACCTCATAGGGATGGTGGGCCATGGTGGGGAATTTGGATTTTAGAATATGTGTTTGTCAGTCTTTTGATCATAAGGGTGATAATAGTTACCCTCTTATTATGTTGCATTATACTTTCCAAGGACCTCATGTTTTGATATGTTTTTTTCCATTCTAATTAATCCAGTCATTACCGCAAATTACATCTTAGGCTTATATAACTTGGAATATAACTTAGGGTAGTATACTCCCGGCTTTTAAAGACAAAATTAAAGTTTTAATTGATGTGTTGGATTAAAGATGGCTGCAAATTGTTGATAATCTTCCTATTTCCTCTCCCTTTGAATCTGGGCTTGCCTGTGACTACTTTGACCAATAGAATACACAAGTGATACGATGCGAGTTCTGGGCTAAACCTTGAAGATAACTGACAGTTTCCTGCTGGAGGTCTTTTGGAACTTTGAGCTGCCATCTAAAAGGTCTAAGTACCCCCCTAAAGAGACTACATGGAAAAGGAGAGGGGCCCAGCTGAGCCCCAGCCTCTAGATGTCCTTGTCAAGGTGCTAGGCATGTGAACGAAGACACCTTGGAGCCTGCAGGTCGGGCTCACTGCCACCTGAATCCTGCCTCATGGCCCCAGTTAATGCCTGTGGAGTAGAAAAACCGCCCCGCCAAGCCCTGCTTAAATTCCGCACAATGTGAGATCCAATAAATGGCTGTTTGTTTGAGTCAATGGTTGTTTATGTTTCAGGCCAGTTTGTCACACAGCAACAGAGAGCCAGCAGAGTTACCATTTGCATTCTTAACAGGAATGACTAATGCATATTTATATCCAGCTTTTTAAATAACTGCAAGTAGTCCACAGGCCTTTCTTACCAGTGGAAGCCTCAGATTGGGAACCACTGATTTGTGGTCTCTCCTATATGCACCTCCCTGGTGCCATGCTGCCCCACATAATTTCCCTCTTCTGATGCATTTGTCTTATCTGGATTATTTTCCCCCCAGTCTCTTAGTTGGATCTCCACAGTCTCTTTCCCATTCCACCCCTCCTCCTCTATCTATCTCGTCTATCTCACACCTGTTGGTCCTGTCAGGCCTCCCTGTCACATCCCTGAACTATTGCAACCACCTTCTAGCTGCAGGGGCAGTGACACAGGTCTGTTCACTGCTGTAGATCAGCATCTAGTGTCTGGCATCAGTAGGTACTCAAAAGATATCTACTAAATGAATTAAGGAAATTTCCACTCCTGTCTTCACCCTGCCTCCTGCCTCCCATCCTGCACCCCTATCAGCATCCCGTAAGCTCTCGCCAGATTTATTGCTCTGAAACAGAGATCCAGTTATGTCACTTAGCAACCTAAAAATCCTCTAGTGATTGGTCCCCTTTGCTAAGAGCCCAAAACCTCCAATATCACCTTCAGAATTTGATCCCAATCTACCTTGTAGGCTCATCTCCCCAACACTAAGCCCAGTCATGCTGAAATATCATCTGCTGAGACATCATTCACGCCCTCTGTTCATGCTCTGCTCTCCCCACTGGGATTGCCCACCTGCCACCTTCTCAGTTAGGCTACACATTCCCCATTCTTCAAACCCCAGCCCCCTTGCATGTCCCTGGTACTGCCTTCTCCTGCTAGAGATGCCCAACGTCCCTTCTGAGCTCACGTGCTTAGTCCATATTGCTCCGATGGCCCATCCCACTCATCACCCATTAGCTTGCATATGTCTGTCTCTCCCAAGAGATGGCAAACTCTTCATCTTTGTGTCCCAGTTCTTAACACAGAGGCACATGTGAAATGACTAATGAAAGCTAAAATCTACTGAGTGCTTGCAATGTGCCAGGTAGTTCACACAATTAGCTCTTTAATCCTGAAAATAATCATAGGAGGCAAATCATATCGTGGCTACTATTTTAGAGTCAAGGAAACTGAAGCTTAGAGAATTTAAAAGAACTGCCTGGGGCTGCACAGGTAGAAGCTGCAGCAGAGCCCAAAGGTGAACCCAGGCAGCCTGACTCCACAGCCTGAGCAGAACTGCTACACACGCTGGATCCCAGAGTAACCCCGAGTGCTTATCACAGTCACTCGAGGAAACCCCGTGCCTGGGCCCCATCTCACAACTGGACCACTACAGCAGTGAACTTGGGCATAGGCATTTTTCAAAAGCCCCTCAGGGTTGAGAACCCTGATGACAAGTATCACCTGGAACATTTGTTAAATATGTAGATTACCATGTCTCTTTTCCAGGAAATTCTGTGTCAGCAGAGGAGGGTTGGAGCCCAGCAATTAGTGGTTTAAGATGCCCAGGTAATTCTCATCTTAAGGGAAGTTTGGGAAATACTGCCAGAGGTCAGGGTTTCAGAGACATTTCAATAGGTCTTTAAATAATCCATCACTGAAAAACTCTGTGGGAGGTTTTTGGCTCTGTTTTCATGTGAATGAGCCTTAAAACTTCATCGGCATTGCTTTTGAGGGGGGCTGGGCTGGAGCAGCTGAGAGCACCACACAACCACACATCCCTAACACTGTCCACTGATAGTACCTGACATGAAAACCCAGTATTTTGGCAGTACTCACTTGAGCATTCTATATGCTTTAACCAAAAACTGGAAGAGAGGCTTCGTGCCTCCTTAGTGAGTGTCGAAGGAGTTCGTGTAGGGACCAGGGAAGCAGGGCCTGAGGACTTCTCCACCTCCACCTCCTCTTCTGGGGCCTCCTGAACTCTGCCTGGCAACACGCACACGCACACACACATGCACACAGCGTGGCAACGCAGATAATGGAGTGAGACTCTCATCATCACCATAATTTCCTTAGATGTAAACTTATAAAGTGCCTGGATTTGCCTGTCCCCACCCACCAAATAGCTCACATATGTTCCCTTTTGATAGTCTCCTGTCTCATGAATGACTCTCTGGAGCCTTGGTCAGCTCATGTCTGAGCTATTTCACAATCATCATTTTGACCAACCCCATTTTATGCTTCTTAACTGTTGCATTTACTGACCTTTCCCCAAAGTCAGAAGGAAACGCCTGCTCTTTCACACACAATGCATATAATGTGACTCCTTCAATCAAGTCAAATCTCTCCTTTGCTGCTTTCTTCTTCTCCCTTCGTCACGCCAAGAAAAGTCCTGAATCTATTTGTGGACAATGTTCCAGTTCTAGAATTTACCCTGCCAGAAAATCTTCCTAATGGGACATCTAATGGGGCCTCCCACTGACAGAGGAGACCACCCCATCTGCAGCTAGGGACAAGAGACACTCCCAGTCCAGATGTAAAGAGATGCAGCAGCAGATCAGGGCTTGATGTATATTCATTGCTTATTTAATATTCAAGCACCTTTTTCTAAAGATATTTCTATTGAACTCACTTGTGGTGTCACCATCTGGAAAATATCAAGCCTCACCCCACTGAGGTAAACCCCTATGGGGTATTCTTTCCCTTTTATGTGAGCCCAGTGGACATGGAGTGTGTATCTCTATGTTTAGCACAGTTCCTTGCCAAGGCAGCCCTCAGGCACATGCCACTCTCTAAATAAATCAGTGTTGTATAGACCCATTAACAGCCCCTCCTAATTGATGCTAACCGAAAGTTTAAACGGGGTTCTACTAAGGAGCCTCCGTGACTTCTTGATGTGAGGTCCTTTTTACATTTTAAGGTGCTAGATTAGGGTTTTAAGAGAGAGTCAGCTGTCCAAAAACTCATTTATTTCATTGCAATCAGCTTATAAATCGGGCCAAGTCTTCTCCAAAGTCTAGAATTAGACCTATGTCTAAACCTATAAATAAAGGGTTTATTTAACTCTGAAGGATACAGGCCAACAGGGTAAGCAGTGGGCTACAGACAATTCAACCAATGGAAATTGAAAATCCATCTATGTTAGACAAGAGAGATTAAGATAAAAATTTATATTTGGGTGGGGAGAGTATTCATAGCTTTGTCTTCTGAAAAGGGTTAAGAAAATTAATTTCCATTCTCTGGGTGTTCATACAGTGCTGGTTTGGGGAAGTATCTCAGATGTAGTCTAGTTGGCAGATGGAAAATGTCTTGATTTTTAAGTTTGTTGTAGATAAGGCAACAGTAGATAAAATTTATTTATTCAAAAGTTTATGAAACACTTGCTCTGTGCCAGGTAAAGTGGTCACCTAGAGAGAAGAAGACCCCCACCTTCTGCCCAGGAAGCACTACCCAGCACACTGAGCTCAACTCAGGTGGAGATGATGTAGGGGCAATATATTAAGTCTAACAGTAATGTGCTTCAGGCTACTGCTTTAAAAAATTATCCATTCATTTGGTGATCACCTCACTTTCCCCTATGCCTAGTAAGTATTACATAGAGGTACTGAAAAAAAGTGATTCTAGATAAAAAGGACAAAAGTGAGATTGATTTAAGGAGGAGGAAAGGAGACAAACTTGTTCTACTTTTGACCTGAATTACCATGGAGAGGAAATCATGAAGTGGTTAAGAAGTAACGTAGTCTAACAGGAACCATCCCCTTGCAGGCACTCTCTTCCCTCTCCAACAGGGTGGCCTTGAATTTCAAAGGTAAACCCCCAAGTGAGTATAACAGACAGGTTTGCCTACTCAGAACTCTGCCAGGACAGGGGTCAGAGCACAGAGTTCTTATGCAGTACCCTCACACTTTCATTCTTTTTGTACCACTTGTTCCCACAGATTTTGCTGCTATACTTTCCCATCCCCCCTTGCAAGGCTCCCTCCACGTCATCACATGCTCATTATTTCTGTCATTTGCATCAGAGCATTGCTCTTCCTCAGGCCATTTGGCAACAATTTACCATACAGCATGACATCATTTCAAAAACCATTTTGTTGACATAAGGACTGAGACAATGTCAGAATCCAGATGCGATATTATATCATCTATTTGTCATATGTACGCTTGGGGACTGAATTTTTATCATTTGCCTACTCTAAGATAATTAGGTATATCAAATGAAAAAGTATTGTCCTAGAACAGTGGGTCCTAGCATTTTGACATTTCTGAATATTGAAGTAAAATAACCTTTCTCAAAAAGGAAATGACCCAAGTGAGATTATCATTTGCTTTTCTCCTTTTCTTTAGCAAGAAGAGGTTTTGTTGGAAAACAGCAGGTGAAATGAAGTTTTCACCAGGAAGTTTTTGGAGGAGTAACCCACTCTCTGTTCATGAGCACATAACACTGAACAAAAAATTGGAGGTTTGTATGCACCAGGAAAGGTGCCAAGTATCTGGATAAATGTACCTGAGCCACATTTGCTGGAACAGGGGTCTGTAAAATGACATTGGAAGGCCTGAGGAGGAGTTAATAAGACTGTCTGAGAAGGAACAAGGAAGAATCAAAGATGACACTTTTGTATATTAACCTGTGTCCTGCCACCCAGCTATACTCACTTATTACTTTCAGGAGTTTTTTATTGATTCTTTGGCATTGTCTATGTCATCTGAAAACAAAGACAGTTTTATTTCTTTCTTCCAAATTTGTATACATTTTATTTCCTTTTCTTGTCTTGTTGCATTGGCTAGGACTTCCAGTGTGATATTAAAAATGGGGCGGTGAAAGGGTACATCCTTGCCTTGTTCCTGATCTTAATGGCAAAGCTTTGAGTTTCTTAACATGATGTTAGGTATACATTTTTTGTAGACTTTTAAAAATCAAGTTATGAAGTATCTCTCTATTCCTAGTCTGTTGAGAGCTTTTATCATGAATGAGTGTTGGATTTTGTCAAATGCTTTTTCTGCATCTATTGATATGATCATGTGATATTTATCTTTAGCCTGTTGATGTAGTGGAATACATTGACTGGTTTTCATATACTGAACAAATCTTGCATACCTAGAATAAATCCCACTTGATCATGGTATTATAATTCTTTTATACATAGTTGAATTTGATTTGCTAATATTTTTTTGAGGATTTTTGCATCTATGTTCATGAGAGACACTGGTCTGTAGTTTCCCTTTCTTGTAATATCTTTGTCTGGTGATATTAAGGATAATGCTGGCCTCATAGAATATGTTAGGAAGTTTTCTCTCTGCTTCTATCTTCTGGAAGAGATTGTGGAGAATTGGGATCATTTCTGCCTTAAATGTTTGGTGGAATTTAACCAATGAAACCATCTGGGCCCAGTGCTTTCTTTTTTGGAATGTTATCAATTTTTGATTCAATTTCTTTAATAGATAAAGGCTTATTTAGATTATTCGTTTCTCCTTGTGTAAGTTTTGGTAGTTTGTACCTTTCAAGGAATTGGTCCATCTCATTTAAGTCATCAACTTTGTGAGCATGGAGTTGTTTGTAGTATTTGTTGATTATTCTTTAAAATTTCATGGTAGCAGCAGTGATCATGCCTCTTTCATTATTAATATTTGTAACTTGTGTCTTCTCTCTTTCTCTCTTGGTTACCTTGGCTAGAAGTTTATCAACTGTATTAACTTTCTTCCTAAAGAACCAGCCTTTGGTTTTGTTGATTTCTGTTTTTCTGTTTCAGATTTTGTTGATATATTCTCTAATTTTTATTTTTCTTTTTTCTCCTTTAGGCTTAAATTGCTCTTTTTTTCTCTAGTTTCCTAAGAGATGAGGCTTTGAGACACTTAAGCTGGGTATGTTAGTCTGAATCCTCTGAGAAACAGACACCAAGATAGAATTAAACATTTTCATTAGAGGAGACATCTGTGAGAGAAGATAGAGAAGGAACCCAAGAAGGCTGGGAGAAACTGTCAGACCACTATGTAAGTCTGACCTGGAATAAGAAGAGAGGGAGGGAAGGCTGATCGTCTAAGAAAGGTTCAGCAAGACTGACAGGGAGTCTTCAAGCCAAAGTAGGCTGTTGAAAAGTTCTGTGTCTCCTAAGAAAGGGCCTGCCGTAATATTCTGCCAGACTCTTTCAATAGCTAGGAGCATCCCATGGAATTAGGCCTTACTACAAATGTAGCAATGGATTTCAGCACATACAAGCTGGGGCCCTGGTCAGTTATGTATCCTGTAATGGGAGGTCTGAAATGTACACTTTCATGTCTACCTCACCAAGTTTTAAAAGGGGGAGAGAAGGAGGCAGAGGCCCCTAGAAGCATGGAAGAACTCAACATGAGTTTGAAATAAGTAATCCTGTTGGCTAGAGATTGGACTAAGTGGTTAAAAGGGCAAGAGATTTGTGTGAGGTGGGCCTTAGAGGACAGCTAGGGAAATTTTGGATTGTATCCTGAAGGCAAAGAAGAACTACTGAGGGGTTTGAATCAAAAGAGTGACAAGATTAGATGAGATCAGATAGGAAGAGGATTCTGGCAGCAGTGTGACGTATTGAGTAGGGGGCAGAAAGTGGAGGTTGGAAGACTACTGAGGAGAGTGTGGCCTTGGTCTAATGAGAGATGATGAGGGCCCGAACCAGGCAAGAGGTGATGCAGAGGGACCAGATTCAGGAGTTCTTTAGGAGGTAAGATTGACATGACTCAGGCATGGGATGGGAAAATTATAAAATGAGCCCCAGACACTTGACTTAGGGGACTCAGGGACAGGGGAGAAATTTATAGAGAAAAGGAATTACAAGAAGGAAAGCAAGTGTGGAGGAGGAAATCAAGAGTTTGGTTAGTTTTGGACAGGTGGCTTCTGAGGTTCATCTGTCTAGCTGGTATTTGCATACATGGGTCTGGGTCTCAGCATCATTGCCTGGACTAAATATAGAGGTTTAGGTGCATTCTGAGGCCATGAGTATGAATCACCCAGACATAGGACATAACTTTGGGAGAAAAGGAGGCCAAATACTGAAGTCCAGAGAACTCACTGGTAGAGAGGCACAAAAGAGGAACCAGTAGAGGAGACTGAGGAATAGTTAGGTGGGTAGAAAAGAAAGAGTGATTCCCTGAAAGTCGGGGAGGGGGAATTCTGAGTGGAGTGTGATCAATAGTGTCAAATGCTGATGCAGGGGAGCCAACAAGATGAGAACTAGGAAATGCACAGTGTCACAGGTTGAATTGTGCTCCCAAAAAGATATGTTCAAGTCCTAAGCCCTGGAACCTCAGAATGTGAACTTACTTGGAAACAGCGTTGTTGCAGATATAATTAAGACATAAATTAAGATGAGGTCATACTGGAGTAAGGTGGGCTCCTAATCCAATATGACTGCTGTCCTTATAAGAGGAGAAAAGACAGATATGGAAAGAAGAATGGAGGCACAGATTGGAATTGTGCAGCGTAAACCAGGGAACATTAAGGATTGCTGGCAAACACTGAAGCTAAGGAAAAAAACATGGGGCAGATCTTTCCCTAGATCCTGCCAAGAGAGGATAACCCTGCTGGAACTTTGATCTAAGACTTCTAGCCTCCAGAACTGTGAGAGAATAAATTTCTATTGTTTTAAGCTACCCCAGTTTGTGGTACTTTGTTACAGGAGCCCCAGGAAATGAATATGTAAAGTTAAAGAGGCATTTTGCTGCAAAGCCAGACAGGTAAGTCTTCCTTTAAGGATGGAGGAAAGGTAATTGCAGGTGCAGAACTGATACCTTTAGATATGGGGAGTAATGGAGTGGGAGATGGAAAGAGTTACAGCCTGTTGGCATTTTTTTCTACAAAGTCAGGGCCGGGGATCATCTGCTGAGAGTGAAGGGGGCTGAAGGAGATCACAACTTCAATTACAACCTGTATTAGTTCTCTATTGCTGCATAACAAATTACCCCAGAACTTAGCAACCTAAACAGCAAACATTTATTATCTCACATAGCTTTTTCTAAGAGTCAGGAATCTGGGAATGGCTGAACTGAGTGTTTCTGGCTCAGGCTCTCTCGTGAGGTTGTAACCAAGATGTCAGCCAGAGCTGCAGTCCTCTGAGGTTCTGACTGGGCTGGAGAACCTGCTTCCACAGTGGCTCACTCACATCCATCTCTCTATAAGGTTGCTTGAGTGTCCTCACTACACGGCAGCCAGTTTCCCCTATAACAAGTGATCCAAGAGAGAGACCAAGGCATAAACCACAATTTCTTTTATGACCTAAGCTTGGCAGTCGTATACTATCATTTCTGCTGGTGATGGCATATGTATCATCTATTGATTATACAGACCAATTCTGATACAATGACTACACAAGAGAACAAATACTAGGAGGCAGTGATCATTAGGGGCCATCTCGGAGGCTGGCTACCACATCACCTATATGTTGAAGCCTCCCGACTCTTGATACACGTCCTAATGTCTCCCCCTGAGTTTCAGACACATATATTAAGGTATCTTCTGGTCATCCTTTCTTGGATGTCCCATGAGCACCTCAAAGGCAACGTGTATAAAACTAAACTCTTCATTGTACTCCCAATCAGGTTCCTTCTCTAACACTCTCTTAGGCATAAGCTCTTCTAATGACTCAAAACACCCAAGCTAGAAGGTAGGATCATCTACGATCACTTTCCTTTACCAATTCTTCCAATCCAAACCATCACAGGTCATATCAATTTTACTTTCTAAATATTTCTGGTATCTATTGCCTCCTCTCTATACTGACTTTCATAGCCCTAGTTAACGAATTTATCTTTCACCTGAATCACTGCAACAGCCTCCAAACTATTGGACCAACATACAGCTGTCAAGAACCACGAAGGATCTCAGATTTACCCTACTCAGGCTGGATGCTAGCCATTGCACGGATGCTGACAGAATACATGAGACTCCTGGGTCAGATATGAAGGACTTTATAACTTTCAGTAGAGCAAGTAGCTGGGAAACTACCCTTTTGTTCTGGATTATTCTTTCAAGGATGTTTGTATAGCAAGCATCTTTGGAAGATGGAGATAGAGACTCAAAGGGCAGCAACTTTGCTTGCAGCCCATTATAAAATTATAAAATATTCAGGTTCCCTAAGCTCACTTGGGGTTTCTCACAGAGACAGAACCTCCACTTCATGTATAGCATCTGCCTGAGTCACTCCATGCTGTCCCTGTGATTCTCAAGAAGCAAGGAGGAATGGAGATGAGTTAGTACCTGATTCACAAGACATGCAGAAAAGTGATAAACTCATGGGGAATTGTCTCCCAACAACAGCCAAAATCTAAATCAGGCCATTCAATGGCTCCCTGCACCTACAGAACAAAGTCAAGTTTCTTAAATGACACTGTCCACCTCTGCCCCTTGCATTCCTCCTACTTCCTGCCTCACAACATGGCTCAGAAATAACATGCAGCCCCTCAACAATTTGTGTTCATTCTTGCCTCTAGGTCTTTGCTTGGGTCATCTTCTTTGCCTGAATTTCCCCCTTCCCTTCCCTAGAAATTGTTCATCTTAAGCTCTGTGAAGTAGCTTCAGAGGCTCACATTCATTCTGAGTGTTACTGGGTTAATGTTTGTCTATGGGCACGTGGGGCCAACCATCCTTACTCTTTAATGGACTAATATTTCCCACTCACAACTGTTTTCTTCTTCCCATAATTGGAACTGCCCTTTGTGTGATGAAAGTGCAGCCTGTTACAGTAAAATGAGTCTCCATGATTTTCTTGGCAACTTCTGTGGTGGGATCGGGTAAATACCTAATTTCTATTCTTACTTCTGATTCTAGTTTGCCTCTCAGCTGTGCTGTCTCCCCAGCAGGCCTGAAGCAGCTCCATCTGGGTTCTGTTTCTGGTTGTTTTCACTATCTCAGAGTCAAAATCAAAGGCAGATTTTCATTTACAAAATAGCCATTCCCACCATAGGTTTATAAATCTTTGACTGGAGCCCAACTGTGTGCCTGGATGGAGCAGAGTAAGGTTTAGAATGGTGGCCCAGGGCCTGCTTGCACAAGACCATCTCTCAAACAGAGCTGAATAGACTGTGTCACAAAAATGGTGTAACTTTGGATAAGACAGCTTTGAGAAATGCTGTGAGAAAACTATTGATATTAATTCATTTCAGAAGTGAACCCTGGTGGTCATTTGACCATATTTTGAGAATCAACTGTTTCGAAAGAATTCTTAGCAACACTGATTTCATTTAACTCCTTTCTTTACTTACTCCCATTTTGCTTGTTTATTTGTTGTTTTTTGGTTTTTCTGAGAAATGAAGTTAATAGCATGAGGCACCAGCCTGGCTCAGGGTAAAGAAAACTAACGAGGAGTGATAGCATAAGGCTGGAAAGCACTCATGAAACTTGAGTGAAAGATGCTATGTGAGATCATGCTTATGTGGGTGGGATGAAAGGCACAATCTTCCCATTTGGCACTTTCTTTCTGGTTGTGCGAGTGTCACCTTCTGGGGTATCTGCCCAGCTGACAGTGATCCTTCTTACTGAGGCCCCTGCTGGGATTTATAGGGTTGGGCTCCTGGAAGCCATATTTATGGAACATAATTCTGGCCCCCATCTCCCACCCCACAGGAATCTTCTTCCTTCCCTTATGTATCTCAAGCACCTATGGCAGTGTCTGGAACACAGTGAGTGTTCAATAAACATTTGTTGAATTGATGGTCCTGGGGACTGAGATGATGGAGAGATCCCTCCTGTGCTTGAGGCTGGGACTCCGGAGCTATGGGAAGCCTTGCCCCCTCTTGGGACTGAGGGGCAGCGGAAGGAGGAGACCAAGGAGACTGGGAGACAGATCTGGAGAGTGAAAATTTGGGCTGGCTCCCACTGATTCTCTAGTCCTGCTACGAGGCCTTTCCAAGGCCAAGCTGCAAACCACTCTCACTGAATCCACCCCTTTGTCCGTGCTTACACTGGCTCCAGAGTGTTAGCCCAAGGAACGTAGAAAATTTGGAAGTTGACATGGCAAAAGTCTAGGAGTGATTAACAGAAAAGTGGGTCACTCACATTACCATATGATCCAGCAATTCCACTCCTGGGCATATATCCAGAGAAAACTATAATTCAAAAAGATACATGCACCCCTATGTTCATAGCAGCACTATTCACAATAGCTAAGACATGGAAACAACCTAAATGTCCACCGACAGGGGAATGGATAAAGAAGATGTGGTACACATATGCAATGGAATACTACTCAGCCATAAGAAAGAACAAAATAATGCCATTTGCGGCAACATGGATGGACCTAGAGATTATCATACTAAGTGAAGTAAGTCAGAAAGAGAAAGACAAATACCATATGATATCACTTACATGTGGAATCTAAGATATGACACAAATGAACCTATCTATGAAACAGAAACAGACTCACAGACATGGAGAACAGACTTGTGGTTGCCAAGGGGAAAGTGAGGGTGGGGGATGGAGGGACTGGGAGTTCAGGGTTAGCAGATACAAACTATTACATATAGAATGGATACACAACAATGTCCTCTTGTACAGCTCAGGGAACTATATTCAATATCCTGAGATAAACAATAATGGAAAAGAATATAAAAAAGAATATATATATATGACTGAATCACTTTGCTCTACAGCAAATATTAACACAACATTGTAAATCAACTATACTTCAATTTTTTTAAAAAAGTGGGTCATCACCAACAGCAGCCCTGGAGCGAAAGTGGGTTGTGACCTCTGGGAAATTCTCAGCGAGCTAGCCGCCACTCATCCCTTTCTCTAGAGGCTGTCTGTACTCACAAGTGTGTTCTGACAGTGACAGGACACTGGCTTAACACAGTAGGGACATGAAATGGTCAAACAATAAAAGCCCAGTTTCCACAGAGATATTTGATAATGTTATAAGGGAAATATTATGCAGCCCATATTGGAGCTCTAAAAGCATGGTCTCAAGTGGACATTTTTTTTTTTTTTTACTCTCACCACAAAATAAAGGCAAACAAACACTATTTCTCACCACCATAGCCCTGGAGACACTACGTCAGATCACAGCACGTCAGGAACAGAAAGGTGGACAAGAAGCTGTAATACCACACAAATAGATCGTGGTCCTGTTCATCGGTAATTGCTGGACGGCCACTCTGCAAAGCATATTGGAAGTGGAGGGTGCTTCCTAGGTACTGTGCAATTAAGAACACCTGTGGGCTTCCCTGGCGGTGCAGTGGATAAGAATCTGCCTGCCAATGCAGGGGACACAGGTTCGTTCCCTGGTCCAGGAAGATCCCACATGCCGTGGAGCAACTAAGCCTGTGTGCCACAACTACTGAGCCTGCGCTCTAGAGCCTGCATGCCATAACTGCTGAGCCTGTTCACCTAGAGCCCATGCTCCACAACAAGAGAAGCCACTGCAATGAGAAGCCCACGCACGCCGACGAAGAGTAGCCCCCGCTTGCCACAGCTAGAGAAAGCCTGCACGCGGCAACTAAGACCCAACACAGCCAAAAATAAATAAATAAATATTTAAAATTTTTTTTAATTAAAAAAATAACACCTTATGGGACGGATAAATTAGGAGTTTGGCATTAACATATACACAGTACTATATATAAAATAGATAACCAACAAGGACCTACTGTATAGCACAGGGAACTATACTCAATATTTTATTATAACCTATAAGGGAAAAGAATCTGAAAAAGAATAGAGATATACATATGTGCATAACTGAATCACTGTGCTGTACACCTGAAACTAACACAACATTGTAAATCAACTATACTTCAAATAAAAAAAAAAGAATAACGGAGGGACAGCTGATGAAGTTTTGGTATTTCAGCTCTGAACTTCGAACACTTACAAGATAACTCATAATTTTCTGCAGTTAATGTTAAGTATACTATGAAAAAGAAGGACATATTGGTGTGGAACACAAAGAATTCAGATGACAAGAGAAAATTCCGGAAAGAATCAGGACCAAGATATTTCCCTTAGTCACGCCTAGTTTAGTATTTTGTTGACACTAATGAGGAGCCCTATTAGTGGCTGGTTTTGCTAGGTTAGGTTGCAGGAGCAAACAAGTAGGCTGCCTCTGGGACTTACAGCAGCCAAGGTTTCTCCCTCACACCTGTAACCTGTCTGCTTCAGTCTCTGCTGTAGCTCGATCCCTGGTCTGCCCCACTCAGGTCTAGACTGAAGGAGCAGTTTCTATCTGGGACATGCTGCTCGCATGGCAGAGGGAAGAGAGAGGCCAGAACCACACCGTGGCTTTTGAAGCTTCTGTTCCAAGAGGCACCACCACTTCCTACCCACATTTCATTGGCCAAAATGAGTCACATGGCCAAGGCTGCCTGCAAAAAGGATGTCCAATCTCCCAGGGACAACTGCCAGGGTGGGGCAAAGTCAGGACGGGTGGTGACTGTTTTGACAATAATACAATACAGCAGGATTAGGTGTATTTCCAGAACCACACACTCTAGTAATGGTAGTCTGATCTATATAATTATGCTTAGGTTAACTATATAGTAAACAGTTTACAGACTCAATCCGTAATGAGGGCTTGGTCATTTCTAATTACTCCTTTTATGGCTCCCAAAACCTAGGTATTAAAGACTCCCTCAGGTGCTAATAAAAACCACGGATAGACGAGGTGAACCCTAATTGGCAACTGCAGGATTCTGACAGTGAGGAAATGACTTCAATGGGATCCCTCAGAGGAGTGTTTCTCAAAGTGTGGTCTGTGCTCCACCTGCAGCAGAACGGCTTGGAAGGCTGGTTTCACATTGCAGATTCCTGGGCTCCATTCTAGATATACTGAATCTGAGTTTCTAGGAGTGGGGCCTGGGAACCTGCATTTAACTAGCATAGTAGGTGATTCTGATGTAGACCAACTAGTGAGAACTGCCACCTCCGAGAACCTGCCCTCAGCAGGCTCCTGTCAGAGAGCGTTACACTGAAAGGTCCTGCCCTGGGTTGCGGTCCTGGTGCTGGTGTGCATGCCTGTACCCATGTGTTGTGGAATTTCCTGGGGAGTCAGGCAGAAGGAGGTGCTTTTTATGGAACAGTTTTTAATGAGGGGCTCTACCCTTCCTTCAAATACATTTTGGTTTATATCGTTCACTATTTTTCTCATAAGTCAACATCTGTGAATCATTTTTGTTATTTGTCTATTTTTAGAAATGAAATGTGACTACATTGAACAATGTTCTCATAAAAAATCCTCATAACAGTAACAGTTGTTCTAAAACTTATATTTTAACTGCTTCTCCCCAACAATGTACATTTGGAACCAAATCTGTGATGAAAGCTTAACTGTAAGTTTCCAAACCTGATTTTTTGGTGAGGCTTTTGCACGTTTTTCCATTTTTCAGTTATTGATCTCTAAAATGAAAAATGAAATCTAAAAACGTATATTCTGACGGGGCTCTGCCTATGCTTTTCCAGGGCTGCTTTAAAGAGAAAGACAGCAGTGTTCCGTGTGGGACAATTTGGCTTTAGAGTTGCTATTGCAGTGACCTCGGCTGCTGCCTGGGTCATTAAATTCAATACGCTTGTGCTGCGAACAAAGTTTCCTGGCCTCATTCTCCCCTAACTGGGCTGGGCTGGCACCCTGGTGACATAAGCTACCCAGGCTGCCAGCTCATTTTAGGGCAGTTCAACCTGCAAGGAGTTTGGTTAGGCTGTTCTGCTTCCCCAGGACTCTAAGGTCATCACTGCATTCCAGAAGAGGGGACATTTAGGTACACACCTCTTCTAGGTCTATTCTGTTGTCCAACCCACACCTTACATACGAATTCCTTTCTAAACTTAGCTGAGCAAGAGAGTTCACAACATCAGGATCTCAAATGTTATTTTTGAGTTATTTCTTCCTTTTTGAAGTTATGTCTACAGTCAAAGTGAGGAAGAGACAGTTTACTTCAAAATTCAGTTGAGAGGAAGGAAGGGAGAGAGAGAAAGAGGAGAGGAGGAGGAGAGACTTTTTAAAAACTAAATACTTAATTGAATAAATATAATACCAAACAAAATGCTTTCTTAAAAAAATCAATTTTATAGGTCTTTCTATTCAGGCCAATGACAAACACAAAGGCAGATATGCTAGTTTAACATAACTGGCTGATTTTTTTGTTTGTTTGTTCTGTTTTTGTTTTAGTATAGTTTTTAGCACTTGTTATCATTAGTGGATTTGTTTTTTGGTTGGATTGCTCTCTTCTTTTTATTTTTAATAATTATTGTTTATTTTAATTATTTTCTTTCTTTCTTTCTTTTATTCTCCCTTTTCTTCTGAGCTGTGTGGCTGACAGGGTCTTGGTGCTCCAGCCAGGTGTGAGGCCTGGGCCTCTGAGGTGGGAGAGCTGAGCTCAGGACACTGGTCCACAAGAGACCTCTTGGCTTCATGTAATATTAAACAGTGAAAGCTCTCCCAGAGATCTCCATCTCAATGCTAAGACCCAGCTCCACTCAACAACCAGCAAGCTACAATGCTTGACACCCTATGCCAAACAACTAGCAAGACAGGAACACAGCCCCACCCATTAGCAGAGAGGCTGCCTAAAATCATAATAAGGTCATAGCCATCCCAAAACACACCACTGGACACGGTACTGCCCACCAGAAAGACAAGATCCAGCCTCATCCTCCAGAACACAAACACCAGTCCCCTCTATCAGGAAGCCTACACAACCCACTGAACCAACCCTAGCCACTGGGGGCAGACACCAAAAACAATGGGAACTACGAACCTGCAGCCTGCGAAAAGGAGACCCCAAACACAGTAAGTTAAGCAAAATGAGAAGACAGAGAAATACACAGCAGATGAAGGAGCACGGTAAAAACCCACCAGGCCAAACAAATGAAGAGGAAATAGGCAGTCTACCTGAAAAAGAATTCAGAGTAATGATAGTAAAGATGATCCAAAATCTTGGAAATCAAACAGAGAAAATACAGGAAACATTTAACAAGGACCTAGAAGAACTAAAGAGCAAACAATCAATGATGAAAAGCACAATAAATGAAATAAAAAATTCTCTATAAGGAATCAGTAGTGGAATAACTGAGGCAGAAGAACGGATAAGTGACCTGGAAGACAAAATAGTGGAAATAACTACTGCAGAGCAGAATAAAGAAAAAAGAATGAAAAGAATTGAGGACAGTCTCAGAGACCTCTGGGACAACATTAAACGCATCAACATTTGAATTATAGGGGTCCCAGAAGAAGAAGAGAAAAAGAAAGGGACTGAGAAAATATTTGGAGAGATTATAGTTGAAAACTTCCCTAATATGGAAGGGGAAATAGTTAATCAAGCCCGGGAAGTGCAGAGAGTCCCATACAGGCTAATCCAAGGAGAAACATGCCAAGACACATATTAATCAAACTATCAAAAATTAAATACAAAGAAGAAATATTAAAAGCAGCAAGGGAAAAACAACAAATAACATACAAGAGAATCCCCATAAGGTTAACAGCTGATCTTTCAGCAGAAACTCTGCAAGCCAGAAGGGAGTGGGAGGACATATTTAAAGTGATGAAAGGGAAGAAACTACAACCAAGATTACTCTACCCAGCAAGAATCTCATTCAGATTCGACAGAGAAATTAAAATCTTTACAGACAAGCAAAAGCTAAGAGAATTCAGCACCACCAAACCTGCTTTACAACAAATGCTAAAGGAACTTCTCTAGGCAGGAAACACAAGAGAAGGAAAAAATCTACAATAAGAAACCCAAAACAATTAAGAAAATGGTAATACGAATATACATATCCATAACTACCTTAAATGTAAATGGATTAAATGCTCCAACCAAAAGACATAGACTGGCTGAATGTATACAAAAATAAGACCCATATATATGCTGTCTACAAGAGACCCACTTCAGACCTAGGGACACATACAGACTGAAAGTGAGAGGATGGAAAAAGATATTCCATGCAAATGGAAATCAAAAGAAAGCTGGAGTAGCAATTCTCATATCAGACAAAATAGACTTTAAAACAAAGACTATTACAAGAGACAAAGAAGGACACTACATAATGATCAAGGGACCAATCCAAGAAGAAGATATAACAATTGTAAATATTTATGCACCCACCATAGAAGCACCTGAATACATAAGGCAAACGCTAACAGCCATAAAAGGGGAAATCGACAGTAACACAATAATAATAGGGGACTTTAACTCCCCACTTTCACCAATGGACAGATCATCCAAAATGAAAATAAATAAGGAAACACAAGCTTTAAATGACACATTAAACAAGATGGGCTCAATTGATATTTATAGGACATTCCATCCAAAAACAACAGAATACACTTTCTTCTCAAGTGCTCATGGAACATTCTCCAAAATAGATGATATCTTGGGTCACAAATCAAGCCTTGGTAAATTTAAGAAAATTGAAATCTTATCACGTATCTTTTACAACCATAACGCTATGAGACTAGATATCAATTACAGGAAAAAAAATCTGTAAAAAATACAAATACATGGAGGTTAAGCAATACACTACTTAATAACCAAGAGATCACTGAAGAGATCAAAGAGGAAATAATTGGCTGATTTTATACGGCACTTACAACTTTTAGTCTACAAGTACATTCTTTTTTGTTTGTTTTTTGTGGGGTTTTTTTGCGATACACGGGCCTCTCACTGTCGTGGCCTCTCCCGTTGCAGAGCACAGGCTCCGGATGCGCAGGCTCAGCGGCCATGGCTCACGGGCCCAGCTGCTCCGTGGCATGTGGGATCTTCCCAGACCGGGGCACGAACCCGTGTCCCTTGCATCGGCAAGCGGACTCTCAACCACTGCGCCACCAGGGAAGCCCCTACAAGTACATTCTTAACTGATAGAGAATATCTAATACAACCATGTCTACAGAACTAGGAAATAAGTTTCTAAGACAGAAAGATTTCACAGACCCCATCTTTTATACCCAACCCTGGCAAGGTCAAGGAAGAAGAAAGGGAGGGAGGGAGGGAGGGAGAAAGGAAGGAAGGAATTTCCACTTTGTCCACTTTGCCTCCCTTTTGCTTCCGCTGTGCTGACCTGGCCTCATAGCACCTCTCAACTGAATCCAAACATCCACATTTCTGTGTCCCTCCAATGATGGGCTCTCTTTCCTGTGGCTCCTAGATTCTGCCAGTTGAGCACAGCCAGATACATGTCATAAGATGAACAGCATCATGCCGGAGGAACTTCTGGATCTCTAGAAGGTTGGTACAGAGAAGGACAGATGGCGGCGTGAAGTCTAAATTCACCCACCATTGTCATGAAATTGTCGTGAGGCTCCCCCACTGGAAAGGAACCCCTCCCTTTTATACTGACCGCAGAGCAACAACTCGTTAAAGCGGCATCATGGTGAGCCACGCTAGTGGCAGACACCATGCCAACTCGGGGCACTGTTTTTTATTCAGCTAATGTAGACTTAATTTAGTTTCTTGGGATTAGAATGTTTCAATATTGCCTTATAAAAATATTCCATTCTGGTCCTCGGGCAGAGCATCACTTCAGAAAAGCTGCAAGGTTTTAGCTGCCAGTTTCTCTTGCATTCCTGTTTTTGTCTGCAATTTCTAAAGACTAGTCAGTAGACGAGGCGCTTTACAAATACACAAAGACAGGGGCCTGGCCCTCAGTCAGAAAAACACAACCCAAATGAAAATAATCCAAGCAGAAGCAGTAACAGACAGTTTGGGGGGAAGGCATTGGCTTTGGAAAGCGGAGTTTAAAGTATTTCTGTTTGTGTTTTTGTTTTGCAATGGCAGCGATTTGAAGGGCGAGGGGGCGGCCTCGTCCTGAGGTTTGCTCTGTGCTTCTTCGACACAGGCTAGCGGTCTCAGGAGGTCACTCAGTTCAAAAGCAAAGTTGTTCAAACTGACCCCCCTCCCCCCAGAGAAACTGCTTTCTATGGTAGACAGCGCCTTTTTTTCCAACGGCTTTGTGGCTGACCTCAGCTCCCCAGACAAGTGTAGGCTTCAATAAGATAATTGCTTTCCAAGGCATTTTGCCTCCCCCATAGAAAATCTTGAACACCTAGCACACCTCTACAGGGAGGAGACCACACCTGAAGTCGTATCCCTAATTGGTTGTTTTATTTGCTTTCATCAGAAAGTTCTACTGACTACATCAAGCAAAAGTCAGGCATTTAACTTCCTAGAAACAAGCCAGTTACCGGCACTGTGGCATAGTCAGTTAATCCAAGACACATTTTTATGCAAACCTCAAGTTATAACCCACATATGGTGGCAGATCATTATCCTGAGACTCTAAATTGAACCAGTTATGTAGTTGGAGGTGGATCTATCATAATCTGGAAAACTTTTCTTTTACTGGTCTATTTTAACAAGTAGGGAGGAAATAAAACTCAAAAAGCATAAACTGTTTTACATTTTGAATTGAACTTTGATAAAAATGGAAATACTCCAAAATAAAGAAATACTGGCCAAAAAAAAAGGAGAGAAAGATGCAGACAGAAATAAAGTAGAAAATGTGGAAATAAAAAGGTTCTGTTACTGCTTTTACATTTCCTGATTCAGTTAAGTGGAAAATGCAGGATATACAACTATGTAGAGATATTATCCCTAATGAGAGAGAGAGACAAAGAGAGAGGGGACAGGAAGGCAGAGAGAGACGGAGACAGA